>NC_056733.1:515134552-515469552 GCF_019279795.1 Protopterus annectens
TCCCCATAGCTATTATTGGTTTTAGGGACTTCTAGAATAAGTGTGTTAGATGAGCGTAGAGCTGTGTACTGCATGTGTATGTTTTTACTAGGTTTTTAAGAGGAGGGCACTTATCTGGTAGGTAGATGATGAAATGGCAAATTGTGAGTTGCTTGAGGTATAATAGATTTGGGAGCTCCAACCAGTCCAGTTTGTGGAGAGCAGAACAATGATATGTTCTGTAAGGAAGGTTGGGGGCAAACCTGGCTATTTTATTGTAGCAGACTTCCAGTTTATTCCGATTTGTGAAAATTGGGGAGGCATATAACACTGTGAATAGTAGGTGAGTTTGAGCAATGGCTAATTTGGTGGTATGGGTTAGGAATGGTTTGGCACTATAAAATGCCACAAATTTAATGTGGATCTTTTTGATTGATTGAGATATATGCAGGTCATAGCTGAGGAATTTGTCAATGGTGTGACACTTATAAGTTTGGTGTGGTCTTCTGGCTCTATTTTGGTGGTGGTGGTAGTGGAGAAGATGGTGAACGGGGTGGGGGGAGTTGAGATTTTACTGTTGGTGAATAATAGCAGTTTGGTTTTGTTGGGGCTGAGTATTAGTTGATTGGCAGAAATGTAGCATTCAATCTCTGTGAATAATTTGTGTGTTTTTTGGAGGAGTTCGAAGATTGAGGTGGCTAAGCAGATGAGAGAATTATCTGCATATTGTATAATGTTAGCTGATGTGGTGGATGACTTGAGATCATTAGTAAAGATTGAGAAGAGAAGTGGGCCAAGTATGGTGCCTTGGGTACGCCTACAGAAACTGGTAAGAGTATGGATATATTGTGTAGCCATTTTACAACTTGCTGTCTGTCTGACAGGTAGCTATGCAACCATGATAGGGTGGGTCGTGAGAAGTTTAAGGCTGCTAACTGGTACAGAAGTTGTTGATGTGAGACAGTGTCAAATGCTTTTGACATATCTAGGAAAGCTGAAGAAACATAAAGACCATTGCTTCTTGATTGGTTGACTATATCCGTGAAGCTAATTGAGGTGGATGTGGTACTGTGTTTGGGTCTGAAACCATGTTGAGTATATGAGAGGAGGTTATTGTTCAGGAGATAGGGAAGGATTTGGGAGCGTATGCATTTCTCAAGGATTTCTTTTAAGTGTCGGGTTCATTGTGCGTGCCAGGGTTAGTTTCAACTCTTGTGATAAAACCTGTTCCTAGGAAGGCTGTTCATTTCAGTGTTCAGGTTGTCTTTATTCAGCGTATTTTTTAATATTTTTATTGATTTGTCATTCTCTTTCAGTTTGTCTGCAGATTGTCTTCATATTTTAATATATTATCTTTCCCTTGGTAATACTGCTGTCTGATTTAAAGTGATAGACGTGTGCCTGATTTAGCTGAGGTTCTTGTAGAAAAAAATGCTTTGACAGAATCTTCTGTTTAATGTTCAAGATCGTTTAGACAGGGCTCTCTAATTACTTTGCCCTGAAGCCAGGCAGGTGTACAAAGGCACTTGGAGTGAGTTCCGATACTGTGAACCTATTTTGCTGAAAGCCACTTTACTCAATAAAGGAGTTTGTATTTTTTCCATACTGTACTGTGACCCCGGACTAGGTGTGTAGAAGTTTGGGAGTGTGTTGGGTGTCCACAAGCATGAAGGTGCAGGGGGTCTTACCCCCCCCTCCCAAAAAAAGAAAAAGCAATACAGATTGAGATAATCTAAAAGTGGATTTTAATGATTTAATTTTGTGTTATAGTCAGTTACTATGTATCCACTATGTCTTACTCTGCTACCCTGGTTTTATATAGTCATTTCCATAAACAGTGTAAATAGAAAGATTTCTAGATTTGCCTTGTCATCCTGGTTTGACTGTTTTGACAGTCATTTCTCTAGCTTAAGTATTTTGCAAGGGGAGGTCAAATTTAGTTTAAGAAACTTGTATTTCTTGGCTATGAAACTCCTTCCAGTGTTTTTTTTTCCAAAATCTCTATTTCAATTTTCTTTTTTTCCAAATAACAACAATGCAATAACTCAAAAACACAAATAAACAATACAAATACATATCTAAAGAAAACAGACAACAGTCTTGTTCCGAGAAAGTTTTATACATATATATATATATATATATATATATATACATATATATATATATATATATATACATATATATATATATATACATATATATATATATATATATATATATATATACACATACAATATATACACTAGAAGTCACTACATCGTCAAGTAGAGTATGAGAATTCTTATGTTCATTTGGTCTCATAAGGGATAGTGGAATGGGGATAGTCTATGTAGAAAGTAAAGATAGAAATTCAACCATTTATTGTATGGTTAGGGAAAATATCTAGATCCACATATACTAAGAGAAGGGGGAAGATGCAAGAAAACTGGTTATACTACATTTCATTTCTTATTAAAAGTTTAGCTTTCCATGTCAATTTGTTGGCGAATTTTATTTGTCAAGAATTATATCTAGTAAGTAACCCCAATATTTTTGGTAATAGCGTTTGTTTTTTGTTTTTGAATAAACTAATTTGTGAGATGAGATATATTTGATAGCAAGATTGCTAACATTTTCCCATGTAATTGATGACATGAACTTCCAATTCTTTGTAATAAAGAATTTAATAAGGGCTCACATCGTAATAAAGACATGTTTTAATATTTTTGGAAGTTGATTGATGTTGATGTTAATGTGCAATATAGCTGTCTCCCATGTAAGGGGTGATTTTTCATATCCTATCTTCTCTAATCTTACTCTCAAGGAACACCATAAGTTGTGTATCTTAGTACAGTTCCACATGACATGCAAAATATCAGCGGTTTGATCCAGACAATGGGGACTTATAGGCGAAAAGTTAGGATTGAATTTATTTAATTTAGAAAAGGTATAATATAGATTGTTATTTACCATAATTTGTGTATATAACAGCTTCTTGAAAGGAATTAATTTGATTGTATTTTCAATGGCTAGTTTCTTATTTTCTTCAGCCAGTGGTTGATTTTTCATTTGCCAGTAGTTTGAAAATAATAAAGAATTCTGATGTTTTGCACTTATTACAATTTTATAAGTCCTAGAAATTGTTTTCCCTTTAATTGCAAGATTTTCGGGTATTAATTTAACTAAATTTATGTTCTGTAAGTCAATGTGTATTTGTGAGAATTTATAAGATGATGAAGTTGGTTAAGGATAATACTATATTTCTTAGGAAGTTTGAGTTCAAGTCTCATTTGCCCCGTGTTAGAGTCTTTCCATTGGTATATATCCCACATTGTGTAGTCTTTTATCAAGGGGTAGTTTGTTAGATTCATGGGTTTATTATTTATTAGTAGATTAGGATTTAGGCGTAACGGTTGTATAAGGGTAAAAGCGTCAGCTAATTGCAATGATTTAAATAGTTTCTGTGTTGTAAGAATCATGTTTTTAATTCGTGGTTGTAGATTCTTCATGTATATGCTTATAGTCTAGTTTAAATTCAAGAATGGTAGGGATTTGATATTATAGCCAAGGGATTTCAACTGTTCATACCAGATTTTGGTCCACTGGGGCGACCAAGTATTTATATATGAGTCATAGTTTATTATTTGTATTAGTCTGTAGACAGTAATTATACTATAGTAAAGTTTAAAATCAGGCAACCCCAATCCCCCCTTATCTTTGGTGAGTACAAGTTTTCCATATTTAATTCTGGTAGATTTGGGATACCATAAGAATCTTGATATAGCTTTTTCCATGGCAAGGAAGAAGTTTTGGGGAATATTTGAAAAAGTAGCATTTAATTGAAAGAGTATTCTTGGTAGAAAATTCATCTTGACAACACTAGCTTTTGACAGTAGAGACATATTGATGTTCTTCCATCTATCAGTATCGTTTTGAATACTAGTCCATGTACTTAGTAGGTTATTGTTTATAATATCTTTGAAGTCCGAAGTAAATAGTATTCCTAGATATTTTATCTGATAGTTTATTTTGATCTCACTCATGGGAAAGTACAATTCTTTATGACTTATAGGATTGAGGGGAAATATGTGTGACTTGTTTAAATTTAAGTTATAGTTTGAAACTAGCGAGAACTCATCAATAGCTTTAAGTATTTTTGGGAGGTCAGTAGTGGGGAGTTGAAAGTATATATTTAAGTCATCGGCACAGGCCGAGTATATAAGATTTGTATTGTGGATTCTGGGAATATGATGAAAGGTTTTTGTGAAATAAACAGAAGGAGGGGTTCTAGATAAAGATTAAATAGGTATGGCGAAAGAGGACATCCTTGCCTTGTACCATTGGATAAGAGTATAGGGTTAGTTATATGTTTGTTTACCTGTATAGTGGTAGAAGCTTTCTGATACAGAACCTGGATCATTTTAATGAATTCTTGAGGAAAACCATATAAAGGCAGTATATTACAGAGAAAGTGTAAGTTTACTCTATCAAAAGCTTTGGTTGCATCTACTGTAAGGGCATATCTGGGGCATTTATCACTATTAAGTAGTCTTACAATAGTATCTAAGAGGAGGGTGTTGTCACTTGTTTGTTTGTCATAAAGCCCATTTGTTGTTGGGAAATAATAGAGGGGAGTATATTCTTAAGCCTATTTGCTATAACATGGGCTAATATCTTAAGATCAGTGTTTATGAGGGCTAATGGTCTATAATTTGCTGGTTCTGTTGGGTCAGAATGCAGTTTAGGAATCAACACAGTCTTGGAGTTTTTTAAGTATTTGTCTGTTATACCATATTTTATTATATAGTTGAAAACTTTTAATAAAACTTTGGAGATAGGTTCCATGAATAGCTTATAAAAATCAGATGTGTATCCATCAGGCCCATGGGATTTGCCTAGTTTTAGTTTGTTTATTGCAGCTTTTATCTCTTTTAATTGTAATGGTGATTTTAAGAGTTTCCTTTGATCTTCTGTAATTTGTGGAAAGTGTAAAAGTCCTCAAATCTGTCTGTAGATGGTGATGAGGGTAAATTGTATAATTTCTTATAAATATCTTCAAAAGCGTCCACTATATCGTGGGCTTTATATTTCACCTGTCCTTCATATTTTATTTCTTTGATCCTAGGAGGTCCACTTTTTATGTTAATTAGTCTAGCTAGGAATTTTGATGGTGTTTGAGCCTATTCTGAGTATTGATATATTGACCTTAATTCTAAGAAGGAGATATTTTCTAAATAGTGTTTGTGTAATTGTTTTTGCCAATCAATTATTTTTTCCTCAAGTTCTTTAGAATATTTTTCCTGAAATTCTAATTCAGCAGTGTTTATTTGATACTGTAGTTCATTCTTAAGATGGTTATATATTTTTTTGAGCCATGCAGATTTTTGAATAATAATACCCCTGATGACCGCCTTGGTAGCCGCCCATTCTGTGTCATATGGAATTTGAGTGGATATAAAATCATTTTGGAGTTGGGCTAGGACATTCTGAATTTCTTGTGTTTGTTGGTTTTGTATAATTTTAGGATTTAACGTCCAGGTATTGAGATAGGAAATATTTTGTTTATGGTCTTGTAAAAGTCTAATTTTGGAATGATCTGAAAGAGTTCTAGGTGATACTGCATAATTTAATTTGTTAGAAAGGAAAGCAAGGGAAATTAGAAAAGCATCTATCCTGGACCAAGTTTTATGAGTGGCTGAAAAGAAAGTGAATTGTTTTATCATATTGAAATTTAACATAAGGGTCAACTAGTTCAAATGTATTTTGTAATTCAAGTGCTGTAGTGGTAGATTGTGACGGTTTATATTATGCGATCTATCCTTATCTAGATTTAGTAAATCATTCCGGTCCCCACCTACAATAAACAGATGATTTGGGTATTTGGCTAATATATTAAAGATTTCAAAAATGAAGAGCTATTGATTTGAGCAGGAGCTATATATATTAAGAAAGAGTAATGGTTTGTTCAAAGTATGATATTCAGTAGTAAGTAATACCCATCTTCCCTTTTGAGTCAGTATCATAGGAAGTAATCTTTCCTTGGAAGGATTTATTTACTATAATGGCCACTCCCCTGGACAAAAAACTATAATTTGCAGTAACTATTGTTTTAACCCATTTTCTTTTCCATTCCCTAACCCAAAGTTGGTCATCTAAGTGAGTTTCTGTCAAGAAAGTTATATCAGCCTTAGTTTGGTATGTGAGGTGCATGATTAAATTTCTTTTCTTTTTATCTACCATCCCTATAACATTCCAAGAGTCTATAGTTATCATTTTTTATTAATATTGTTGAAGTTCCTCATTAGTTGATACTCAAAAATACAGTTATGAACTTTGTTAGTGTATTTATCTTAAGAATAAATGTTGTGACTTCTATACTACTAAACTCTAAATAGGTGCCTAACCACCCATCCCTCGTATTACTGAATGTGCATGAGTTATATGTGTGTGTGTGTGTGTATGTATATATATATATATATATATATATATCTATATATATATATCTATATATCTATATATATATATATATATATATATATATATATATATATATATATATATATATATGTATATGTATGTATATGACTCTGACAAACTACCTCTGCACCAGATCCTATAACTCCAACCATGGTGCCGTCCTTTGCTACAGAACTGACTACCAGTATTCCTACAGTACTGACCCCTTCCACAGACCCTCTCGGCACGAACAATAGCTTCACCCTTAAAACTGGTCATTTCCCCCCATCATCAAAACCTTCTGGTCTTCCAGTGTAGTGAGACTTGTGGATCAGCTCCTAGCGGCCAGAGGCATCCCAACTCCATCAAGGGCCTCCCTCCCACCCGGAGCTGAGGGTTTTTCTCCACAGACTCCAACCTATATTCTTCCTTCAACCACACAGGTTTTGGAGCCCTCAATGCCGACACCTCTTCTGGTGCCAGTTTCTTCAGTTCCACTGGTAGATCTTACCGTGGTTTTGGAATTTACACTGTGGACCACGGCTCAGTCAGAGCCGACCCACTTCGAGACAGTGACTGGTCTGTAGGCACCCTGACCCCTAGTATTTGCCGATGTTTTTCTACTGTGCTGTCTATGGTTCCAGTTGCTTTGGCAGCTCCGAGTCCTCTCACGGCTCCTTCCCTGCAGGTGGGCTCATCGGAGCAGGGTGTGACCCCGTTTCTGAGGTTTCCTTTCTCTGTTCCAGGCTCCCATCCCTCTTCGGGCAGGCTTGCCTTCCAGGTTATGGCGAGGGCACTCACCTCAGCAGGGTCCCAGTTGGCTCCATTGGCGCCGGAATGTCATATATACATGTCCTCTGGTTCGCACCTGCCACATTCCACTACACTGGGACATCGGGCACAGGAGCAGCAAGATACCCTACTGCAGGGCACCCTCTCTTCAGAGTCCTTTTCAAACCTTTTCCCTGATGAGTCACTCTATAAGAGATTGTGCAAGAGGAAGCATGTGGATTCACCTGAGGAATTTCTCACTGAAGATACAGATTATGATGAGGGGGGAAGGGACCCCACGGTCTCCCCCTGAGGATGTCTTCTTTGGAGATATACTAGAGGTCTTGAAACAGAGGGGTGACTGGAAGCCCACTAACCCTTTGGAGGAATTTGTATTCTTGCAGTCTTTCCTTGCCCGACCCTCTACTTCTTGGGTAACCCCACCCGCAGATGAGTTGGTCAAGCTCATCGTGCAGTGTGCCTGAAAGGCCCCCTGACACTGGTGAGCCAATCCCCCGGAGACCAGACAAAATATTCTTCCCCTCCAGAGGATCAGCCGCATTAGTCCAGAGGCTTGGCAGTAGATGCTGTGGTGGTGGCGGCGGCCACAAGGAAAGAACTTGCAAAAGAGAGTCCTACTGTCCATCCTCCAAACAGGGAGTCACGGATGATGGACAGACTAGGGAAGCGGGTTTATGCTTCAACGACCTTTGCCATACGGTCGGTGAATTACTTGGCACATTTTGCCCATGTCCAAAGGGACGTGATCACAGAACTCTCAGGAACCTTAGCAGGAGCAGTGTCTGATGAGGTACATAACAAAGTTGCCTCACAGCTTGCCACCCTGGAGTCAGTCTAATTCGTCCATACGATTGATTGTACATACAACCGAAGGGGCGGCCAGAGCAGCGGATGCAGGCGTTGTTTTGAGACGTCATGCCTGGATGCACTTGTGCGACTTTGCAGACCCTTTCAAGTCTTCCTTTTTCAGCGTTCCCATTAATGCCTCCTTTCTAGTCAGTCCAAAAGTTAGACATGATAGCCAGGTGTGAGAAGGATGGCAAGACCCTATCTGCTGTGAGAATTAATTTTTCCACTCCCTAACGACCCTACACTAGGAATCAAAGTGGAAAGATGTGGTTCAGGAAATCCCAAGGGCCTTTCCATGACACACGTGGCAAGTTTTCCCCCCGAAGCAGAGGGGGAACTCTTCGGGAAGGACCCCCCCCCAAGGAGCAGAGGGTCCATGTAGCCAGGGCTCCAGAAATATCTTCTCTGGGCAGCCCTACCTGCTCTCCTGAAGAGTGGCCCGATTGCTTCCCTCTGGAAGCAGTTGAGGGACGATTCTGTCTGCACCACTTAGCCTGGCATTCAATAACAACAGATTCCTGGGTGCAGACAATAACTGCCAGAGGTTATCATATACCCTTCGATCTTTACCCGATGCCACAAAGGCGAATCCCCGACGTTCCGCCCAGTCAGAAGAATGTAGCAGCACAAGAAATTCAAAAGCTACTTGAAAAAAAGAGTCATCCAGACAGTTCCACCAGAACAGATAGAATCCAGATTTTACTTGAGGTTCTTTTTTATTGTCCAAAAAAGACAGGGGACTGTTGGCCAATGTTGGACTTCAGCATCCTAAACACGTTTGTCAGACAGACCAAATTCGGGATGGTCACGGTTCAGTCTATCCTCCCATTTTGGGAAAAAGACTGGATGTGCTCGATAGATCTCCAGGATGCGTATGTCCATATAAAAATGGACAAACGTTCCAGAAGATCTCCCTGCTTCTGGCCGGGAGCCAATCACTACTAATTTTGAATGCTGCCCTTTGGTCTCTCCACAGCCCCAAGAGTGTTAACCAAATGTATGGCAGTAGTAACAGATCACATGAGACTGCAAGGATTCTGGGTGTTTCCATATCTAGGCGATTGCCTCCTTACCGGCCCCACTAAGCATCTACTACTACCTGGCTTGCACTACACCCTACAGCTAGCATGACTATTGGGAATGTCAATAAACGAGAAGTTGAAACTTGTACCTATTCAAAGCCTAAAATTCATAGGAGCAACATTCGACACAGTCTTGCCTTGTCGCTCTTCCTCTTCACAGGCTCCAGAGACTAAGATCTCAACTCTGAGTGATACTCTCGCAGGACAAAGTCCCAACTCGTTCAGTCCTTCAACAGCTATGGTCAATGGCAGCAATGATTACTATAGTTCCCCTAGGAAAACTCCATATAAGGTTACTACAATGACACCTAGCATCACAGTGGTCCCTATTAACACATCCTGTATGTCACCCAATCCGCATAACGAATCGCTGCAAGCATGATCTGAATTGGTGGATGAAGCCAGAAAATGGAATTATGGAGTCATCCCTTTTCACCCTCTCAGCCCGAGGCCATAGTGACCACGGATACATCCCTAATGGGGGGGGGGGGTATTTTCAGGGAAAGAGAGTTGAAGGCACTTGGTCCCCCTTGGAGGCCAATTTACATATCAATGTCCTAGAACTAAGGGCGGTGCTTCTGGCATTGCAAGCATTCCAATCTGCCCTCCCGTCAGGGAATATTGGTATCCATTCAGACAAAATGTCTGTCGTCTGGTATATCAACAAAAGGGGGGAACCAGATTCTACCCATATGTTGGGAAGCCATGAGAGTATGGCATCCATTCAGACAAAATATCTGTCGTCTGGTATATCAACAAAAGGGGGGAACCAGATCCTACCCGTATGTTGGGAAGCCATGAGAGTATGGCAATGGGCTATAGCCTCCAACCGCTTTCTGGTAGCAACGTGATTGTAGACAAACTCAGCAGATGCATTCTCCTGCCTGACGAGTGGTCTCTCAAGCCCAAAGTAGTGACAGAGGTTTTCCGTCACTGGGGCCAGATGTACTGCAATCTATTCGCATCTCACACCAACCACAAATGCAGCGGCTACTTTGCCCTAATCCTCCCTCAGGGGAGTCCCCGAGGGACGCTCTTGTACACGATTGGCACCCTGCCTTCCCACTCTTTCCCCTGATTCCACAATTTTTAAAGAAAGCACTTCGGTTGAGAACCAAAGTAATTCTCATTGCACCCTATTTGGCCCATCAAGTCTGGTTTCCCTTTCTTTGGCCTCACCTGGTTCACCACCCATGGACTCTAGATCCAACTCCAGGATTACTGTCACACCCACAAGGGTGATCCAGCCAAACCTATCGAGCCTCAAGCTGCCCCTTTGGTACCTCCACTTCGGGTAATTGCCAGGCAAAATAACCTATCTTCCCCTGTACAAAAAATACTTCTGGCTTCCCATAAACCATTCACCAGGAAAATGTATTATAGTAAATGGAACAGATTTGTGTTTTGGTCTCGAGAAAAAGAACTGGACCCCTTTTTAGCTCCAGTTAATTCAGTGTTGGAGTATTTATCAACCTTATTCCAGTCAGGAGCTTCAGCTTCTACAATCTGGGTCCATTTAGCAGCTGTCTCAAACTTCCATAATGGTTTCCAAGATTCCACTTCAATATCTCACCGTCTCTGCAAAATCTTCTTGAAAGGAGTCATGCATCTAAAACCACCCTTCAAAAAGCCCATTGAACCTTGGAATTTGACACTGGTCCTTCAGACTTTAACTCGTCATCCCTTTGAGCCAGCTGCCACTTGCAATATCAAATTTTTGTCTTCGAAGACTTTATTCTTGGTAGCCATTACCGCAGCAAGAAGAATATCAGAATTATAGGCCCTGTTTGTAAAGCGTCCTTACATAGTTTTCCACAGAGAGAGAGTATCTCTTCGGACTAACCCTCCTTTCAACCCAAGGTTGTCTCTGAGTTAAATATTAATCATTTCATCGACCTGCCAGTTTTCTTCCCAAACTTTTCTAATAAAGGAGAATATTGTTTGCATTTATTTGGTGTACATAGACAGTTACATTTCTACTTGGGACTAAATCTTTCTGGAAATCTGACCAATTGTTCCTGTCTTTTTCAGGACCCAAGTTGGGAAAATCAGTTTCCAAAGTCCATTTGGCAAAATGGCTGAGTGACTGCATCTCTTGTTTATCAACAAAATCAAATGTGTTTAACAGCTAGAATGAAGGTGCATTCAACCATATCAGTTACTACTACAGTAGCTTTTCATTCCAGAGCTTCTGTGGATGACATTTGCGCAGCAGCTACTTGGGCTGCCCCTCATTCCTTTATCACGCATTACAAATTGGACTTTGGTCTCCAGGGGGAGAACATCCTTTGGCTCAGTGGTGCTCAGGAATATCCTTCCATAGGGCCTTCCGGGGTACAGAGTAGCTAGGGACTCTGTCCCATCCGTCATGAATGAATGAAGACTGACAACATCAGATAAAGAAGTTATGTTCTTACCATAATGTTCCATCTATGTTGTCGAGCTTCATTCATTCATGACATCCCACCTTTCTATCTCCTCCAAAACACTATTGGAGGTTCAGCTTTGGTTTGCTCAGACAAAGACTCGCTTTCTTAGTCTTATGGGCAAATTTGATCTGAGGAGATTAGGAGAGGAGCACTATGGGTAACAGCCCAAGAGTTTCTGCTGGAGCGAGCTTGTTACATCGGCCGAGTCTGTTCCATCCCATCCGTTATGAATGAATGAAGATTGACAACACAGATGGAATGTTATGGTAAGCACATAACTTCTTTTTATTGCGGTTATCAAAAGAGGTTCGGGGGGGGGATCCTCCGTCTTCCTCCTCATACAGACAAGTCTCTGTCCTAAACCATTATTATAAGTGCTTTTTGTTTTTGGCTGCAAGATTGGCAAGGGTAACACCAGGCATAATACATGACCAGGCAGGGTTTGTGATGGGAAGGAGAACAGCAGACAACTTAATAAAGACATTGATGATTGTTAATGATGCTCAAGTCAGGAGAGGAACATTAGCTGTTTTGTCGCTAGATGCTGAGAAGGCTTTTGATGTGGTAAGATGGAAGTCTTTGTTTAAAACATTGCAGGAATATGGGTTCCCTGAAAATTGGGTTTGCATGTTACAGAAGATATATTGGAGGCTAAAGCAAGGGTGAAGTTCACAGCTAGACTGTCTGAAGAATACAGACTTTTTAGAGGGACAAGCCAGGGAAGGCCACTGTCTCCTTGGATGTTTGAAATATATTTAGAACCCTTGGCAACTCAAATAAGAACCTTGGTGATTCAAGGATATAGATGGGGGACAGAGGTAATGGATAGTTTCTTTATAAATGGATGATAATCCTATTAATACTTACAAATCCAAAGACCTCCCAAATCCCTGGGGTGAATTAGTTGACCTTGGGGAAATTGCAGAATATAAGGTATATCAGGAAAGAATACAAGCAATTGCAATAAATATGGATTAAAAAAATTAGAATAGGAGTCAGAGTAATGTACAGAGATAAATACATTATTTAACAGTGTGGCTAACAAAAGCTATAGAGGAAACATTGGAAGTGATATATGAGAAGGTGCTAAGCAAGAGCAGAAAATAAGTAGAGAAGTCGGGTCAGGTGAAGCTGGAAATGACTAAAAAGTGCAGGTGATAACAGCATTACTTGTTGCCATTAGTACTGTGTGTACCAAGGACAATTTTGTTTGGACCGAACCTGGCAGGAGGGTCCCAAAAAGTCTAAGAAAAAATTATAGTAGATTATTTCCTGGATAGAAATGAACGAAGGGTGGCATGGGGCATTGTGACCCTAACAAAGGAGAATGTGGAACTTGGCATCCCAGAATGCTTATCAGCTAGTGAATATTTTTAGATTAATGGACTTTGAATACAAGTCAGACTGGGAGAATATGATATGGGGAAAGTAGGGAACAGCTTAGGAAAGGAGGGGATCTGTGGGAGTACTTATTTGCAGGGCTGGAGTGACAAGAAGACTTGCCTATTATGAAGGGGTTCAGGACAATGGTAAGGATACTAAAGAGCCTGAGTTAAAAAATTGGCAAGAAGATGTTATACCAATGGGGGATTGAGAGAGGACAAAGTAAACAAGTCAATAGCTTGGAGATGTGGAAAAGGGATATACAAGCCAAGTATTTATTCCAGGTAATAAAGAAAGATGTGTTGAAACTCTGGGAAGATTTTGAGAGAGGAATTTGAGATTCTTAGGGAAGCACAATGTGAATATCAGGCTTTGAAAGTGAGATAGGATAACATTACGAGAAAAAAAGGAGAGAATTTAGAAAAAAAACATTGTTAGTACTAGGTGGCAACCAAATAAGAAGGGAAGGATTGGCCCCTAAAAAACTATTCGCAAGAACTGTAAAATGGGAAAATTAAAGTAAAGAAAAATAATAAGATGATCAGGTGGGAAAAGATGCTGCAGCAGGTGGAAGCACCCAAAAATATGAGCTGAACTAGTTAGATTGCCAAAATATGTTTCTGAATCAAAGAAATTTAAGATCTTTGCATGGAAATCTTTGTACACATATATATTTACACTCCAGCTAAACTGACCAGGATGTTTGCCACTGTTAGTGACATTTTTTACAGGTGTGTAGGTGGGTACAGATGTACATGGGATGTTTTAAACTGTGTTAATGCTTGGGATTATCAAGCATTAGCACAGTTTAAAAACGACGTAGAAAAACTGGCAAGCACAATAGCAGGGAGTAACATAACAGTGACAAAGCAGTTAATTTTACCAGGATTAGACAGTCAAATACCAAAAAGGCATAGAAGGATCATAGTGATAATGCTAGGTGAGAAGAAAGCAATCACAAAACATTGAAGCAAAGGCAACATCTGTTAGTCACTGAAGTGGAAGACAGTGTCAGAAGTGGCAGAATAAGAAGTAGCAATTAGAAAGCAAATGGAGAAGAATATGAATCTAGACTGGAAGTGATAACAGAAACACTAAGGCAAAGTAGACAACTGAATAAAAGTGGCAACAATGCCATTCACAAGGATGGGGCAAGTATATTAGAGGAGACTGATCAAAGGTCTGCAGTGAATTTGAAGAGACTATCCCATACTGAAAACACTGTTGTATTTCCTGCCTGCTAAGTGTCTTCTTTGTGTTCTAATATGGTTGAGTTGAAAGAAATGTGAACATTGGTATTGGGCTTTGACCCTGCTGTGTAATGGTTTAACGCTATAATGTCTGCGCACATAAGGGTAAACGGAGAATGAGATCAAACAATATGTTAAGAGTTTAAGGGCTGGCCACAAATAACATAGAGGCATTATGCGTAAAGACTGCCCATTTAATGGAATGGATGTTTACATAATAAGCATGGTCTGTTGTCTAACAAGAAAAAAAAGCTCTCTCCTGTTCAGGAGAGGGGGCACTTGGATATCACCCAAATATGCCCAAAACTATTGCTGCTTCAGATGCTTCGGTTCCCATTCATACTGTCATCCGCACAGGAATCAAGGAAAACACTAACCTTGATGAGGGGGGACTGGTCCCCAAGATCTCCCTTTAAAAACATCTCCTTCTGAGATGATCTTGATTTGCTTAGACAAAAAGGAGGTCGGTCCAGTGACGCTCCTTCCCAGAAGGAGTCCATGTTCCTCAAGGCCTTTTGGTCTGGTCGTTCGACATCCTGGGTAGTTCCTGTGATGGATGACTTAGTTGGCCTTGTGTATCAGTAGGCTTGGAAGGAGATGGACATGGTGGAACCAATAAACCATAGCCAGACAAAATTTTAGTCTTTCCCAGGGGTAGGACACACTGAAGTAAGGGCCCCCAAGTGAATGCTGTCTTTACGGCAGCAGACAATAAGAAGAAAATATCTAAAGAAAGTTTCACTGTCTATTCCTAAATAGGGAGTCTCAGACATTGGACAGATTTGGGAAGTGAGTGTACTCTTTAGCCACATTTGCTTTACGTGACTAGACTGCAGGAGGACTTGACTCAATGAGGTCTGCAAGTCTCTCTCTGGTCCCATGACTATAAAGTCCATGAAATTGCTGGAGTCTCAGTTGGCTACCATGCAGTCCAATTCCAAAGTATCCAAGTGTCTGTTGTCTAATGCTGGCCCTTTATATGGGTCTACCCTCTTTGAACCTAAGGTAAAGGATACTCTTACCAAGCATAAACAAGAGGGGGAAAACTGGCTGCCATCAGAATCCATTTTTTCACCACACAAAAGTCTTTTTCCACAACTAGAAAGGTGGAGAATGCTTGTGGTTCCATAAATCCCAGGGCTTTTTTTCAGATGCTGCTAGAGACCAGGATCCCATGAGACTGAAGGAGGAATGCCAATCTAGGTCTCCCTATGGGCAGAGGTGGTCTGCAGCACCAAGGGTTTTGAGGTCCATTCATCAACAAACCCTTTCTACATTCCTGAATATTTGCCCAACTGTCCTACTCTGGAGACAGTCGGGGGGGGGTTACTTGTCTCTGCCCCCCACATGGTTGCTGAGAATCATAACCAGAGGCTATTTTATTCCCTTTCCCTCTTCCCCAAACATGATTTTAAAATCCCTTCCAGACATTACCCACCACCCCTACTGAAGTGCAGATGTTCTAGAGCTCTTAAGCTGCTAAACAAGAAAGTCATTCAAGAGGTCTCACCAAACCAGAAAAGATCTGGAGTTTAATCTAGGTTCTTTTAAGTTCCAAAAAAGGATGGAGAGCTCAGCCAGATATTTGTGAACCAGACTTCATTTTAGGTGATAATGGCATTACCTCTGCTGAGAAAGGAAAACTGAATCTGGTTTGTGTACCTCCAAGACACCTACTGTCACATCAATTCAGCCAGGCAGTTGAGGAGGTACCTACGACTCTGGCTGGGAGCCAGTCACTTTCAATTCAGAACACTGTAATTCGAACTCACCACAGGTCCCCAGGTGTTCACCAGGTGAATAAAAGTGGTAGTTGCACAACTAGGACAGCAGATTTTAATGGTGTTCCCTTATCTAGACTACTAATTCATAACAGCCACCAATTGAGACTCCTTCATACAAACATGAGGTTCCTTACATTACTCAATTTGTGCTCATCTCTAAGAATCATGGTAATTTGAGAGAAGTCTGCACTGGAACCAGTTCATGCATTAGAATTTATAAGGTGATACCTGGATACTACCTTCAGATAGCCAAACTTCCAGTAACCAGGCTGTCTTCACTTTGTATGCAAGTTTCTCAGGTGTTGCTGTGCCAGCAACCTCCAGCTCATCTGATTCTTTGTCTGTTCGGATCCTTAGCAGGGTTAATAGCCCTTGTAACTCACAGTAGATTTTACATGAGAGTCCTTCAGTGGACTCTGTCTGTTCAGTGGCTGCCCATCCTCAATCAGTTGATGAATTATCTTGCCAGACTCACTACAATTTCCAGACTGCATATTCAGTAGTGGATAATTTACCCTATGGATTCCTTAGGCCTTCCCTTTGTCTTTCTCCCACCATGGACCACAGTAACTATGGTTCTTCCCTTCTGGGATAGGGGGCATTTTGAAGGGAGAACAGTTCTGGGCGCTTTGCCCAGACAGAGGCCAAGTTTCACATCAGTGTTCTGGAGATGCGGGCAATCCTCCTTATATTACAGGCTTTCCAAGATTGCCTCCGACAGGTGTGATTGCTGTTCAGATAGATATCTCTGCTGTCTTGTACATCAGCAAGCAAGCCAGAATCCATTCCTATCCCCTATGGCTGGAAACTATGAGGTCTGATGGTGAGTAATGTCTTCCCAGTGGTTTCTTCTTGCATTTTACATCCTAGGGAAATCAAACATTCCGGCGGACATATTAAGCAAATCGATGCTTCTACCACACAATTGGTTTCTCCATCCGTCAGTGACATCCATGATTTACAGTTGCTGGGGCCAACCTTGCAACTCTATCCATTGTCAACTGCAGCAAGTTTTTCCCTTATCCTGAAGAAGGGACAGTCCCTGAAGGATGCTCTGGTCCATTTCATCTTCCAATCCAGCTTATCGCCATATTCTTTCAGAAAGCAGCCTGGTGCAAGTTGAGAGAGTCTCATCGCTCCCTTTTAACCTAATGAATTTTGGTTCCCCTTTCTTTTGCTCAGCAGACCTCATCCTGATGTCATGTCCCTCAATCTGACCACTTAGTTACTCCATTTTCAATGATAGCCAGAAGTTCCAGGCTTTCCTTTGATGACCACATTCTTCTCAAAAGCCCTGTGCCAAAAAGGTGTACAGATATAAGTGGAAGAGTTTTTTTGATTTTGGCTAAGTGACTAGACCCCCTTTTTTTTGCCCCATTTCCTTCTGTTATGGAGATCTTAGTGGGTCTTTTTTCAGTCTCAGGCCACTTACTCAAAATTAAGTTCAGTTAGCTGCTATTTCTAATTTTCATGTGAGTAAACAATATACCACCATTGCTTCTCTTAGACTTCCAAAAGCCTTTTTTGATGGGTACCTTTTTGTCTCAGGCCACTTTTTGTCTCAGGCCACTTTTTGTCTCAGGCCACTTACTCAAAATTAAGTTCAGTTAGCTGCTATTTCTAATTTTCATGTGAGTAAACAATATACCACCATTGCTTCTCTTAGACTTCCAAAAGCCTTTTTTGATGGGTACCTTTTTGTTACTTCCATTACTGAGAGATCCAGTAATGACCCCCCCCCCCCCCGACATTACTCTGTTACTTTAAGGCCTCACTTTTGTACCTTTTGAATCTGCAAGTACTGCTAATCTAAAATTTGTGTCATGGAAAAGGCTTTCTAGGAGCTGTGTCAGTTAGGAAGATTTTAGAGTAGCAAGCGCTGTTGTGTAAGCATGTGTATTTAGTCTTTCATTAGGACAGGGTGTCTCTCAAGACTAATCCAGATTTTCAACATCTTCCTCGAACCAGACTATCCATTTATCAGTCGTCTTTCCCAATTTTTCCAAATGTTAATATGAATTGAATTGTCTGGATGTTTATCATTTGTTGTGCTGCTGCTTACTTCATACAAAAAACTTTTTGAAAGTGTGACCAACTCTGTCTTGTTCTCCAAGTCGAAGCTGGGTTCCAGGGTGTCAAAATTTACTTTGTCCAGGTGGCTTTCTGAATGGCTAGCTTTTGATTGTAGATCTAGAGGTCTGTCCTTGCCCTCTAAACCAAAAACGTGCTGTGCTAGAGTGGTTACTGCATATACAGCTTTCGACAGTGTCCCTATTTATATTTATGCAGCTACTACATGGTCAACAATTCATACCTTCATTTTCCATTATAAGCTTGATCTACAGTCTAGGTCAAGGGTCTCATTTGGTTCCACCATTCTCCAGAAGATTCTTCCATATTACATCCTAAGGGTCATATAGCTGGGGACTTTGTCCCAGTTGTTGAGAAAGGTGGAAAATACATCATCAGTTGTTGAGACAGGTGGAAAAGTCATCATCAGATATGAAAGTTATGTAGTTATCATAATTGTAGATCTGTGTTGTCGTCTTCCTCCTGTCACACTCTTCCCCCCCACACTTTCCTATTTTCCTCCTACCATATTGCCACCTGTCTGTGACTGCCATTCGCTTGTACTGACCTTACCTGGAGATTTGGCTTTCTGCAGTCCGCTAATTTGAATCTGATAATTAAGGGGCGTCATTCAGGGGTTGTATTATCTTGCTGTATGGGGCAAAGTCGATTTGAAGGATTGGCAGGGTAACCGTTCATTATGTGAAGGGGAGGAGGCTGAGCCTTGGAGTCATAAGTCTTGTCTAAAGTGTCAAACTTGAATCCATTCAGATCTGATACACTCAGTCATTGAGATGAACAGAATAAAATATAAATCTACCATTAAGGTAAGTACATACTTTCTGTTTTTTTATTTCAGTGTTATTTAAATTAGAGGGAAAACAGTATATTGAACTTCCACATAACTAATGAACAGTTGGTTCTTGTAGTTTAAGAAAATTTGCACAAAGAATGTTGAAAAGAGGTAGTTTTAAATTTGATATGAATGAAAGTAAATCTTTTGGATCACAGGTAGGTAGCTTCAGTAATGAAAAAAATATTTATAAGCAGGCAAGATTAGACTTAAAAGGGTAAGAGTGACTGATGGAGATATTGGCGGATTTTCAGCATAATGTCAGGAAGTCTGCCACCCATGAACTGTACTCTGAAAGTGAAAAGGTTTCCCCGATGGGTAGAATGATGTATGGATTTTACCCTATTTGTTAATTTTAAATGGTATCATTATTTCAGGCAGCTGTATTATTTTGGTCTGTTACAGTCCGGGTGTATATGTCAGCTGTCTCTGCTTATCTTGACCTTTTGAAGGACAAGACTGTGGCCCAGGACTAGATTGTCAAGAGTTTCCTTAAATGAGTTAGTCTTTCCCCACATACAAAAATTTCCTTCTTTGGCTGCCTGCCCATTCAGACTTGTTGGTTCAGCAACATTGGAGTTGCTGTTCTGGGAAACTTTTTTCCCTGGTTTGCCATTACCTCCACATACAGATGTTTGTGTGTAAGAACCCATATTTAGTTTTTCACAAAGACTGGGTGTCCCATAGGAATGACCCACATTTATTTCTGCAAGTGTTTGCCAAGTTGTTCCTAAACCTTTCTATTTGTCTCCTTTTTATTTGTAAACTAGAGGGTATAGAAGCCCATGTACCACCAACTCAGATGTCATATTTTACCTGAAATGGTTGCATGAGTTTTTGAAGATGAATAGTTTTGTCCCCTTTTCTTCCAGAGGAAAAAGCTGACAGTTGCCAAGCAAACCCTTTCCAAGTGGATTGCCAGCTGTTTATTTTTCCATCAGGCAGCTCACTGTTTACTGAAAACTGCCTAAGATCAAAGGCAATGAGTAAGGGATTGGAGGTGCAAATTAAAGTGGGTGGGATCCTCTCTAATTTCTCCTTGATTAGAGGAACTAGGCAGGGTTGTCCGCTTCCCCTTTGTTGTTTGCATTATATTTAGAACCACTGGCAAAGAAAATAAGGTACTCAGAAATTCGAGGATATAATTGGTATAGTAGTCAGGAAAAGCGGTCTCTGTTTGCAGATAATGTTATTATTTTATACATGACAAAACCAGAAAGGGACATTACAGTGTTGGGGAACATTTTAAGACCGTTTCAAATCTTGGGATAAATGAAGCAAAAACAAAGGCAGTAGTGGTAAATTATGTACCCACACACGAATTAGTCCAATAATATCCATATTTATGGGGACATGCTAAAATGAAGTATTTAGGAGTATGGATTAGAAATGACACTGTGGTGGCAACTAAGGATATGTGGGAAGAGACTAAACAGAAGATCATACAAAAATTGAGCAACTGAAAGTTTTGTTATATGGATACTAAGATACAAGACATAAAGGTGTTTTTAGTCCCTTTAGTCTTATACACAGGTCAGGTACACTTTTATCAACTGGAGGAGAAATTGCGGATAGCAATTAAAAGAAGAGTTGAATGATTTTATCTGGGAAGGGAAGACAGCAAGGGTCAAGTGGGATAAGATGATTCTACCAATAGAACAAGGTGGACTAGGATTACCTGATTTGAGGGGGTATTTTAGAGCAGCACAGTTAAGGCTCTTATACATAGCACAGGCAGAAAACTATAATTCAAGGTGGAAAGGGATGATGATGACACAGGGAAGAAGCTCAAGAAATAAGGAGAGATTGGGATTTTTGATGCAGACTCTTAAGGAGTACAACTAAAATCATACAGAGTATTATATTCATAAAATAGCAGGGAGTATTCTAAGAACCAAACCAGCACGAGAATGGAGAAAAGAGATTTTGCCAATGGGGTTGACTGCGGTGAGGGATACAAATAGGCAAGAGGGGGCTGGAATTTATTGGAGAAAATTGGCAAAGGAACCAAGGTATTGGGAGCAAATAACTAGCAAGGAAAAGGTAATGGAATGGGAAGAGGCCAAAAATTTATTTGGACTGCAGGTTAGAGATTGCCTTCCCTTTCAAGGATTGATATCAGAGTATAGGCAAAGGGAAAGAAATAGGGGGTTCCTAAATGAAAGACCAGCACTAGTAGAGTTTATAATAGAATGTAGAATGGAAGCTGCCATTAAAAATGAATAATTAGTAAAACATATAAAGTACTGCATGATAATTGCAAGAATCAATCAAAGGAGCTTAGAAAGAATTGGGAAGAGAGATTGGATAAGCAATTCACAAAGAGACAATGGGGGGGGGGGGGTATGTGTATATCTCCCAAGTATGTAACAAAGTCTAGAAGATTTAGGACTTTTGCCTGGAAATGTTTCCATACATATTTTTATACCCCAAGTTTTTCCTCAGGTAGATAACAAATGCTGGAGGTGTGATGGGCAAGGAAGAGGTAGCTGGGAACATATTTTTTTGAGTTGTGATGAGCTGTCAGACTTTTGGGATTCCCTGTGGGCCGCTCTGTCAGAGATGCTGGGTTGGCGGATTGGACCGACTGGGGAGATGATTTTTTTTGAGTTATGCTACAGAATCGGAATTGCCTAGACATAGTAAAGCCTTGCTGAGTCTAATTATGGTGGCTGCCAAAAAAGCAGTTACTAGAAAATGAAAATCAAAGTCTAGACCAACTTTACTAGAAGTAGTGAATATATAGTAACAGAGATAAAATCACTGCAATTGGGATCTTTAGAAAAGGGAAGGAGCAAACTACATAGAAAAAAAATGTGAATTTTGGGAACAGTATATGCAGAGCAGGAACGAGGTTTAAAGGGCAGGATTTGAATGAGTTGTATAATGCTTAACTGACCATGACTAGAAGGTTTTTAAGTGATTTATAATGTTTACAACTACAGTTGTTTCAGTGGTGTCCGTGATGTAAACTGCTTGCAGCTAAAGGGATATAATTTTGTATGTTTTTCATTTATATAAATGTAAGATTGTCATTGTTGTGTGTGGAAATTTAATAAAGATGTTGGGGGAGAAAAAGATCAAAAGCAATGATCAATAGACACTCCTGCTTTCCAGGGCTTGTTTCAAAACATTTTTCATTTCAAATGTCAGTGTTGTTGCTGCTTGTAAGCTGACAATTTCACCAAGAGTTAATGTAATTCCTCTTAAAAAAAATGTTTTTGGTCTAGCTAGACCTTGCCTGCGGTTTTTCTCCCGTTCGGGTTCCTTTCTTCTTTTCTTTCCTTTAAAGTTAAAGTAGTGTTTTTGGTTTATTGTGGCTGATAAGCCAGATAAACCTTTGGGTTTTAAAAAACTTGCATTTCCTATGGGCACAAGATTACCTTATCTGATGCCCAGAGTGAGTGCATTTACTGTCTATGCCCAGCACACCTGGACATTACTTGTAACATTTGCGAGGACTTTAATCTTTGAGCACTGGTGGACTGCAGAAACAAATTCGTCCTAAAGGGCTTGCTGGCTTCTCCTCCTCCTCCTGCTGTGCCTTCCACTTCATGGGCTCAAACTCCCATAAAGAAACATAAGGAGCTCCAGGAACATAGGAAACATTCCCCAGAGAGAACCTCCTCATCCTCTGAGCTGCCTAAAAAGACTCCCAAGAACCTTGTTCTCAAGAAATTCAGATCTGACAGCTCTGGTCTCTTACCTTCGAATCCCTGTGCCCCTCATGCAGCTTTAAGGCCTGGCATCTTGCCACAGAGATGTTTCCCAAAAGTGTCCAGGCCACCATCATCTTCCTCATCCATCAGGTCTTCTGGTAGCTTGTCTGAGAATGAGGTGAATAGTCTTGATGAGACAGTTCAAGACACAAATCCAGATGGGATGTTTGCCAGCTCTGCCACCCCCCCCCCTCCAGATTTGTGAGCAGACATTCTCCCTTCCATCCTGTAGCTCCTTCTCCGATCCAACCTTCAGCTTCAGAGTCTTTGGATCTGATGGCTTGAGAACTGATAAGTCAGATCCTGCAGTTGTCATCACTTCGAGTCTGACCATTTCCCTGATGAGCTCTGCTCCGACCATGTCAGGGCTGAGCACATCTTGGAAGCAAAGCCTAGACGTTAAGTCCAGGAGGTTTTCTTTGACTCTGAAGTTTGCAGAGCTGTTGCTTCCCCTTGTAACCTTGGCATTCGACAGCGCAGCGCTGACTCCTCGTTCGGAGTGGAGTATTGCATGGGCTCTGGAGAAGTTTGCTCCATCAACTTTGGCTCCCGAGGGATGACTGTCGGGTCCTTGGAGTCAGTCTGCATTTGATGTGGTGAAGCGGGTCCTTTCCCACTCTAGGGGACTCCCGGTTCTCCTGCCATCTGATCTGATTCCCACCTCCTTGGAATCTGTGACTGAGGTTTCACATCTACCAGCAGGACAGCCAGTCCAAGGAAGTCTTCAATCTCTTCTACCTGTGGAGCCTCAAATTTATTCTGATACCTCCCAGAAGCATCCCATTGAGGAAGACCCCCCGGAAGAGAAAGTGTAAAAGGAGACACCTGGATTCCCCCCAGGAATTAATCACGACACTCACTGATTTCAAGGAAGTGTAGGGGAGGGAGCCCCAGGATCTCCACCTGATGATGTTTGATATCCTCTGTCAAAAAGGTGGTTGGTCTGCCCAAAACCCCACCCCTGAGGAAATGGTGTTTTTGCAGGCTTTTGGGTTTGGCCTGTCTACATTCTGGTTGCCCCCACCCACAGATGCTCTTATTGACCTAGTATCTACCAAGGCATGGAAGGAACTGGATGTTGTAGATTCCGTTCCCAAATGGGCGGATAAGATACTTAGTGGTCCCCAAGACCGACCTCATTGAACCAAAGGGATCCCAGTATATGCCGTGGTTTTTGAGGCAGCCACCAAAAAGGAGCTGGCTCAGGACTCCGAAGCAGAAGGTCCGCCCCCCTGACAGGGAATCTATGGCTTTGGACAGGTTTGGCAAGAGGGTTTACGCTTCTGACACCTTCACTTTGCACGCATTGAACTATTTATCTCACTTTACAAGGCTACAGAGGGACTTAATTAAGGAATTCTCTAGCTGTGTCCCTGAGTCCATGTGTGATGAGGAACAGAAGTCCTTTTTCTCCAAAATGGCCACTCTTCAATCAGTTTTCAATGCGACCATGTGATTCATTTCCCACACTGTAGAGGGCACCTCAAGTGCCGCTGGTTCAGGCATTACCATTAGGTGTCATGCCTGGATGCGGCTGTGTGACTTCACGGAAGCTTTCAAGGCATCATTCATCAATGCACCTTTTGATGTGATGAATCATCATTGTTTGGCCCCACAGTCAGAGACGCACACTCCCGTAGCGGGAAAGATGGAAAGACCTTGCCGGCCAAAAGAATCCAGTTTTCTACCCCACAAAGATCCTTTTCCAGAAATCAGCATGGTGGTAAAAAATTGTCTCAGGGTCCTGTCCAGGAAACTCATGGAGAATTTTCCCCTGGTGGCAGAAGGGAAACAGTTATATTGGGATATGCCACCCTCGTGGCAGAGCAGGTCTACAGAATCAAGGCTCTAGGGAATCGTTCTCGGACAGACCTTTTCTATGCCCCCGAAATGTGGCCCAACTGTCCTCCTCTGGAGGTAGTCGGAGGGCACTTATCCTTGCACCCAGAATCCATTACAAATGACCAGCGGGTGCAAAGGATCCTATCCAGAAGTAACTCCATTCCCTTTTTATATCTTCCCAAACCAAGATCTTACCTCCCAGATGTTCCAACCAGTCAGAGGGAGGAAGCAGCTTTAGAAGTTTCAAAGCTGCTTCAGAGAGTCCTTCAGGAGGTCCCTCCCAACCAAATTAGGTTGGACATCTCCTCAAGATTCTTTTTAGTGCCAAAAAAGACAGGAGACTTAAGGCCATTCCTGGATTTGACATTTCTGAACAAATCCGTAAAGAAGTTGAAATTTATGACCGTCACAGACCAGTCCATTCTACCTTTACTGAAATTGGATGACTGGACGTGCTCTGTAGATCTGAAGGATGCATTCCCTCCTGCTCTCTTTCTCTCATCCCTACTTTGGATAAATTATTCTTCTACCACTATAAAGCTGAACTTAATGTCAGTAATGCTAGATTACTTTGCTTAAGTTAGTAATTTGTTAGCCTATTAGTACTCTGTAACATTTAGTTGTTTTTGTTCAAATTTATTACTTATTATTGTAATAGTATTAACTGTTTTCTCCTTTAATGTATGCCATCATCTTTATTATTGTGTGTCATTTACTCATATAAAGTCTGCGGAGCTTTTCTCTCTGGGCCTCTGCTGATAAAGGACCTGTGTCCAGTCAAACTTTCCTGGTAAACAAATAAATAAAATACTACCATATCAGAATGGACAGACACTCCCAAAAGTATCATCGCTTCAGGCTAGGAGTCAGTCATTATCAATTTAGAGTGCTTCCATTTGGTCTCACCACAGCCCCCAGGGTGTTCACCAAATGCATTGCATTAGTCGCAGCTCACCTCAGACTGCAGGGAATTCCATGTGTGTCCTTACTTGGACAGCTGGCTCTTGACCACTCCAACCAGGCTTCTACTCATCCAAGCCAGGGACAATCTGTTACAGTTAGCTCTCACTCTTATCATAACCATCAACATGAAAAAATCACAGTTATAATCTGTTCAAACTGTAGACTTTATAGGAGCAAGTTTGGACACGACCAAAACTTTGAACTACCTGATTCCAAACAGGTTTTCAAATTGAGGGCTTCATATCAGAATTTGAAAATACCAGATGTCCTTCTGTTCACTTGCTACAGTATTTTTCACTTGAGGGATCTCCTCTGTCAGGAGGCGATCTGACGTTGGCCCGTATACAAAAGTCTTTACTACTTGAGAGTACATGGTATGTTATGTGTAATCTACAGTTGGACGTAAGCCAGAAAAGGGATGTATGCACATACCATCCTCAGAACTGAATGCCCCAAGAGGAATGCCAGACTAAGGGTCTGAGTGGTCAGAACATCCAGGAAACGCAAGAGGCCAGTGGGAAGGCGGAAGGGATAGAATACTGCAGCAGTGAATAGAAGGACATCTATGGTTATGTCAAGACTTTGCATAACTTTCCTATGTCCTTCTATTCACTTGCTGCAGTATTCTTCACTTGAGGGAGAGTGCCAAAGCTCAAGAAGGGAAGGAGCAGAGAAGCTCTCAATGAAGCCATGTAAAATGGCTTTAGAAAAAACAGTTCTGGATCTGGAAATAGCATCCAGTTTTGTAGTATTTAGTAAAGGTATGAATAGTAGACCCAGTGGCTGCTTCAAGGATGGCACTGTTACCCAATCCTTTGACGAATGCCTTGGATGAAGCCATAGCTTTGGTGTAATGGGCTTTCACAGGTGAGGGAAGATTCTTCCCATGGAGCATGTAGCAAAAGAAAGGTTGTGTTAAATATCCAAGAAGTAGTAGTCTGTTTGGATGCAGGCAGACCCAGAACACTGGGATGAAAATTAATGAAGAGTTGATCAGATTTCCTGGTAGTTTTAGTCTTGTTCAGGTTACAATCTCAGTTGTCTATGAACATCTAAGGAATGCAGTATCTTCTCACTGTGTTTTTTGTGGAGAAGGGAAGAAGGTGGGCAGTAAATTGATTAGTTAAGGGATCGCTAATTAACCACTTAAGGAAACACTGCCTTTATGGAAGACCAGGAGGGGGGAACAGCCATGAGGGCTTGAAGCTCTGACAGCCTTCTAGCGGAAGTCAGGGCCACTAACAAACCCATTTTCCAAGAGCACTGCTTAAGAGAGGGGCTTAAAAGGTGAAGTGTGGGATAGTTGATGGCCCTGAAAGCCAAAGTGGTTGAATTGTAGACCTTTTTCCTGTAGTCTTTCAAGGGTTCTACTGTTCTTTTCTGAAGGGTACATTCTTGAAGGTTTATCAATTGCAGCAGAAATGACTGCTGGGCCTCTGCAGCAGGACACCTAAAGAGGAATTTACAGTCCTCAGGAACTTTGTAGAAGCGGTCTGGCTTCTTAGGGGCTGGGGCCTCAGAATCTGATGTTTGGGAGGCATTATTAAAGGTAGCTAAAAAGGCTGAATGCACTGGTGCCACTGTGGAGACTCCAGTGAGGGTGGTGTGGTAGCATCCCAAGAATGGGGCACTACATCCCTTGGAGTGAAAGACTGGGAGAATTTGTCCTTTCTAATTCCTTTTGAAAGAACTGTGTTAATAGTTGCAGAACTAGTCACTCTTAAGTGCATGCCAGTCCCAGGTGGTCATCACTTTGATACCAAGGTGAAAATGCATTACCTTACATGGATGGAAGGTTGGCATAATGGTTAAGCTATTTACCTTACTGACATAAGGCACAAGGTTTGATTTTCATGGTAATTGGCTAGGCGTAAAATGGCCGACAAGGACAGTTAGCCTAGTACTAATATATGAGCCCACCACTACCAACCCTCTACTGACTGCACACAGGCTCCAGAGACTTCCCTGGCGCCGGGTTCATGCTTGCCCTTCCCTGAATCTCCGAACGTTTCCTTGCCGGGTTCCCCAGTTATGATCCTTCATCAGGTGAGCTTGCCAACTCCTTGGAGAGTTGATCTCAAAAGTTCTCATTGTTTTGACTAAGGAAATGAGAGGTCTGATGAGTAGTGATGAGCACGAAGCCTGTATGATGGCTGATCAGTATCCCTAGCTGTTAGTGTGATGGCATCAGGTTGTGTGCCCCACCACCTTATATTAGCTTGAGTTGTCCTTCAAGGCTCCTAGCCTCAACCAGAGACAGAAAATACATTGGATTTTCCCCATATTCCCTTTAGGATAGGACAGCTGACACTGGCAACTTCATCCTATGCTCTCTACCAACACTAATCACAACACAGTGCTGTTCCCCATCTCTGGTTGCCAGTGGTGTAAATGAATGCCCTGCCTCTGCAACATTAGTCTGGCAAAACCTTTTGCATCTTTTGGATATGATGCTTGTCATTTTAGTTTATTTACACTTTGTGTACCTGAGTGGAGCACTGATAATAGAATGACTAGTTGCAAACTCAACCGGGGTTAAATGCAATGACAGAAACAGCATAATTTAATTTCTCTATAAACTGGCTAAAATTTCTC
Source organism: Protopterus annectens (assembly GCF_019279795.1). Classification (NCBI taxonomy): domain Eukaryota; kingdom Metazoa; phylum Chordata; order Ceratodontiformes; family Protopteridae; genus Protopterus; species Protopterus annectens. Next base: position 515,162,578 of record NC_056733.1, read on the forward strand.
TTGATATTAAATTATGGTCATATAGCTGATATCTGCTCTTAACAAGTGATCTGATGATGTCAATTTTCATTCTGTACTCAACTGTTGGGTTCGGATCCGAGCCATCAGATCTAACTCAGCTATTGTAAAAGTGTGTGGCAACATTGAACTCTCTAGCTTCTCCCTTACTCAGAATGCAGCAACCGTATTACCTCAGATCTCCTTTGCCGCTTCCAGCGAAAAGACGTGATCCTTCATTCTCTTGAGCTTGGGATGTTAAGTAGCTTTAAATTTGTACCTTTTGTTTCTTGTAAATCTTTTTACAAAAGGTTTATCATTAATTAGTAAGTTTTCTTCCTTACCTTTTTTACACAAAAATCTCTGTTTTCTCCCTTTACTGTTAGTAGTATTTCTACTAGTTACTATTGTTAGTAACCTCTCTGTGTCTCTCTCTCTCTTGTACATTTTGTTGTAGTCTTCAGTATCATTGTTGGCACGTTCTTTCCCTTTCTGCCTAAAAAAAAGGAAAAACTCAAGAAAACATCTCTCGCTTCTCAGAGCACCTCTTCAGTATCCTCTAGGTCCTCAGAAAAATCCACGAAAATAACTTTTTGGAATCCTATAGTTCTTTCAGATCCATGAAGAAGAAATAAAAATTGTCAGATCAAGCCTCTTGTTCGGATTTGTCTAAATCCAAATTCAAGTCCCTGGATCTGATGGCTTCTTCTGATTCAAAGTCTCTGAAAAGCAAGGATTCGTTGGATCCAAAGACCTCAGATCAGATACCTACTCTACTGACAGTGCCTAGAACAAGGTACCCCCCTTCTTTGGATCCAGTCCTATCTAGAGTACCTTCTCCCTTTTTGGAAAGACTAAGCTCTCCATTAGCTCTGTCCACCCAATCATCTAGGAGTCTCACTGAAGAAGAGTAGAGAGGCTAGTGAGAAAGATCCTCTTTCACAGCCAGCCTGGCCTTTCCTCAGCTCCTACCCTATCAGGTCAGAAAGCCCATACAACCACAACTGGTTTCAGAGCCCTCGGATCCAAGTTGTTCGGCACCATCTACTTTGGTTCAGAGGATTTTTGTATTGCTGGATCCAAGACTTGCTCTGAGCTCTTTGGTCTAGTGGATCCAGAGACCTCTTAGAGCCGATTCAACGTCATCAGATCTGAGGTGCTGCAGTTGACCCTGAAGGTTTTGGAGCCATCTCTGCATCTCCGAGCCTTGACAATGGTCAGTTCGGGTCCGACTTTAGCCTCAGGACAGGTTTCCTTGGAGCAGGGTGGGACTACGGATCAGAGGCTTGGCTTTTCAGATCCGGCTCCTTATCCCTGTCCGGGGACAGTCTGCCTTTAGGGTTTTGGAGAGGGTGGGGACGGTCTGCCTTTAGGGTTTTGGAGAGGGCGGGGACGGTCTGCCTTTAGGGTTTTGGAGAGGGCTGTGTCTGCATCTCAAACCCATGTGGTGCTTCTCCCATCGAATCTTATGTCTGCTTCTGTTCCTTCTATGCGCTTTGAGTCTCAACTGTCCTCGTTACAGTGGCAGCCAATACCAAAACCCTAGACTTTCCACCAGGGTGTTCCCTGCTCTTCTGATATCTCCCCGGAGTATCCTACTGAGGTGGTCCTTAAAAAGAGGGTAGTCTGTCACAGAGGACATAGATTTTGTTGATGGCTGGGGGGTCCCCACAGTCACCTCCTGATGATGTCTCATTTGGAGACATCTGTGAGATCTTCAAACAGAGTGAAAACAGAGAGGTGGCTGGAAGCTCAGCAACCCTTCGGCTGAGGAACCTGTGCTAATGGAGGTTTTTGGTACCAGCTCCAATACTCATCTACTTCCTGGGATATCCCATCCACTGACAAGCTTCTGGAATTGGTCTAACAGGCAGGCATGAAAGGAACCTGACTCCATTGAGCCCATTCCCTGGAAGCCAGATAAGGTTATGACCCCCCCCCCCCCCGAGACTAAACAGTTTTAGTCAAAAGGTCCCCGTTGATGCCATGGTTGTGGTGACAGCCCCCAGAAGGAAGTTGCTGATGAAATTACTCCTGTTCATACCCCTGACAAGGAGTTGCAGGCAATGGACATATCCGGAAGCATGTCTATGCTTCAGTGACCTTTGTTTTAAGGTCTCGGAACTATTTGTCACATTTTGCTAGACGTCAGACACAGTTCTTGGGAGGGTACCTCAAAGTTCCTTAATCAGATCCGTCTGATGAGGTGAAAGATTCCATCACTTGTCAGCTGGCGACCTTGCAATTGATTTCTAGCACATCCAGAGACTTATTTCTAAGATGGCACAAGGAACCTCAAGGGCAGTGGGTTCGGGTGTAGCCATTATGAGGCACTCCTAGATGCATTTGTGTGATTTTGCAGACTTTTAAGTCTACATTTTCAATGCCCCCTTTGACAGCACCTCTCTTTTTGGCCACAGAGTTAAAGATACATTGTTCAATTGAAATTATGTAAAGACCCTTTCTGCCATGGGGGTTCATTTTTCCAACCCCCCCCCCCCCCAAGATCCTTTTCAAGGAATCATAGAGGTGGTGGAAAGATGTGGTTCAAAAAAATCGCAAGGATCTTTCCAGGATTCACATGAAGGGTCTTCAAATAGTGTCCTCTGCCCTCATGGCAGAGGAGGCCCACAACATCAAGGGTCCAGAGAATCGTTCCTTGGCAAACCCTTCCATATCTCCTGAATGAAGGCCCAATTGTTCCCCTCTGGAGGCAGTCAGGGGTGATTTGTCCCTGCACCGGAGAGCCTGGTTAGAAATGACAAAGGATACTTGTATGTAGATGATCGTTTCCAGAGAATATATAATTCCATTTTCCCTTCTTCCTCTAAACTCCAGAAAAGCCCCAAATGTTACACACAATCAGAGGAAACAAGCAGACATTCAAATACAAAAGCTGCTAAACAAGGGCATCATCCAGGAGATCCCCCCAGACCAGAAAGGATCCAGAACTTACTCAAGATTCTTTTTAGTGACAAAGAAAATGCGACTGGAGACCAATTCTGGATCTTAGTAATTTGAACAACTTTGTTTGGAAGACAGTTCCGGATGTTCACGGTTTAGTCCATTCTTCCGTTTTTTGGAAAAGGATGACTGGATGTGCTCATTAGATCTCCAAAACATTACTGTCATGTAAAAATGAACAGATGATCCAGGACGTTCTTGTGCTTCTGGGTGGAAGCCAGTCATTACCAGTTCAGAGCCACTGCCCTTTGGTCTCAACACAGCCCCCATGGTGTTCAAATGCATGGCAGTGGTAGCAGCTCACTTGAGACTGCATGGATTCTGCAGGTTTCCTTACTTAGACATCTGGCTCATCTCCGCCCCGACCAGGCATCAACTCATCATAGCAAAAGAAGTAATCCGTACTTATAGTTAGGCATAACTGTAAATTTCAAAAAGTCACAACTTCATCCATCTCAAACTGTAGAGTTTATAGGTGCACTGCCTGACACAAGATTACCAGTAGCCTCCCTTCCTCTCCCCAAAATTTGAACTTTAAAGTCACAAGTCAGCTGGATACTTTGCAGTATGCAATAGTCAATACTTTGGCTACCCTTATCTGTTCAAATACAAATTACTGACTCTTGCAAGAAAAATCTGAGGTGGAGGACACAGTTGGAACATCTGCTACAAGGTCATTTATTTGTCCCTTCTTAAGCAAGGCATTAGTGACCACGGATGCTTCCTAGCTGGAGTGGGGGGGGGGGCATTACCTGGGAAAGACGGTCCAAGGCATGTGGTCTGCCAAAGAGGCGGATTTGCATATAAATTTTCTGGAGATGAGAGCAGTGCTTTTAGCATTGCAAGCCTTTCAGGAAGTTCTCCCGTTGGGAACAATTACAATGCAGACAGACAATTTGTCAGTGGTTTGGTACAACAACAAACAAGGAGGAACCAAATCATACCCTTTATGTCAAGAAGTACTAAGGGTGTGGTAAAGGGCAATCTCTTCCAACCATTTTCTGTTAGCAATGTACATTTTGGGGGACGCTCATTGTGGTAATAGACAAACTGAGCAGGTTCATTCTGTTACCTCATGAATGGTCCCTCAACCAGAAAATAGTGGAAATGATTTTCTGCAAGTGGGAGACCAGCCTTGCTGCGATATGTTTGCATCTCCCTACACAACAAGTGCAGCAGCTACTTTGCCATCATCCCCCACACAGGGGAAAGTCACTGAGGGATACTCTTCTCCACGGTTGGCCACCCGTGTTAGTGTACCCATATCCTATGATCCCTCTAATACCAATATTCCTTCAGAAAGCTGTCAAGTTGAAGAGCAAGGTCATTCTCATTGCACCCTTTTGACCTCAACAAATGTGGTTCCTGTTCCTTTGGCCTCATTTGATCCATCCACCCTTGATTCTGGATCCAACTCCAGACCTGCTTTCTCACCCGACAGACATGACTCATCCGGGCCTTCCAAATCTCAAGCGGACTGCTTGGTTTCTCCATTTCCAGTAATAGCCAGACAACCTACACTCTCTTCCCCTGGCCGTCATATTCTATCATCTTCAGTTAGAATATCTACAGGGAAAGATTTTGTTAACACATGGAAAGATTTGTACAGTGGGCACTTCAAATTAATGTGGGACCCTTTTCTGTTCCAGTTCACATGATCCTAGAATTCTTGTTGCTTTTTAATCAAGGGGCCAGTTCTTCTACAGTAAAGGTCCAATTAGCAACGATTTCCAATTTCCATGTTGGTCTCCATGTCTGCTTAAACTTTGTAAGGTCTTTCTACGAGGGACACTTCTGTTGAGACCCCCACCCCACCCCCATTATAAATCCTACTCCTGTGTGAGACTTAACATTGGTACTGCAAGCTTTGGTCCTTTGAACCTGCACATACTTGATATAAAATTTCTGTCTTGGAAGACTTTGTTTCTGGTGGCCATTACTTCTGCCAGGTGGATTTCAGAAATTCAGGCCCTGTCAGTAAAACCGCCATACCTAATATTTCATAAGAATAGAGTTACTTTGCAAACAAATGCATCCTTTTTGCCAAAAGTAATATCAGATTTCAACATTAACCAATCTATCAGTCTACCAGATGTCCTTCAAGAATGCAACTGCAGTCATAACATGTGGGTTGTCCTGCCTCAGGCAGCCCTCGGTCGGTCGGATTCCAAAGTCTGGGTCCGGCGTCGGCTGATGTCGCATTTCTCTCCGACGTCAGAGCGGCTGGAGTACATAAGCATCAGCCGACGCCATTTTCTTCAGTCTTTCTTGCCGCGCGGTGCCCGAAGCAGAAGCAGTTCGCAAGTGCCGGTTGGTCAGCTCCTGTATTCTTCGATACCAAAGTCATCAAAAAAGCTAAGTACCCCGTTGGGGACCTTTTTTTGCCTCAGCTGATGTCAGAAATAACTGAAAAAGTTAACAATTGTCTTTCTTGTGGTAAACAAATACCTCATAAGGATTTCCACTCTTACTGTCTTCCTTGCCTGGGCCCAGACCACGACGTCTCGGCCTGTGTAGCCTGTGCTCGCTTTAACAAGCGTACTCTCAGGCGCCTGGCTGAGTTCGCTGAAAACTTTTTTGCCGATAAATTTGCGTACACCATGCCGTCGGATCTTCCGACATCGCAAACTCCCAAAAAGCGAAAAGACCGGGACCAACATCCTCGGCCCGCGTCTACCACCGACTCCACGCCAAAACCTAGCGCGAGTGCTCCGGTTCCTTCTGAGACGGTCTCTCCACCGCTCCGAACCGAAGACACCGCATTACCGACGACTCCGATTCCGGACATCACTCCGACGCCAGTTATCGATTTTCCTCCGGATACCGAAACCGAGGAAATGCCCGAGACCATTGCTGTAGACAAGGTCACTCCTGCACGTGGAGCTGCCAGGCCTCCTATGGCCATGTCTATTAAGGCCTACACTAGGGCTAAGGCAGCCAGCAAAAGTAAGCATATTACTTCTAAATCCTTACCTCAGCCTTCTCCAGAGACACAAATTATGTCCATGGCTGCTGATTTAATTTCCATGATTAGAGGTTCACAGGCCCATCCTGAGAGAGGATCCCAGCCTCCTTCTGATAAAAGGCCCAGGGTTGAACCCTCTGAACCTATTCCTTCAGATGAAGACTCTGAGGGCTCTGTCCACTCTGATAGCCAGGAAGAGCTCTTCCAGACCTATGAGGACTCGGATGCAGAAGATTCCATCCCCTCGTCCTCTCCTCCTGGGGATATTTCTTTTGGGGAAGTTCTGCACACCATGAGGGAACATTTCAAGTGGCAAGGTCAGGAATATTCTGATTCTAGGAAACGCCTGAGGACTTTCCTTAAGAACCCCCAGCACAGGCCCTTAGCTATTCCTCCTGTACTTGATGTTCTGGATGATCTATATTCTGATTCTAGTGCTACCCCTGATTCTCTTCCTCCTGCTCCAGCCAAGCCAGACAGGTATTACAGGGTCCCAGAAACTCATTCCCATTTATTCCGGGCCCATTCTGCTGATTGGAAACTGTTTCACAGGGGCCTAAAGGAGTTTCAGCCTCCACCTCTAAAAATCCATTGCCCTCCAACAGGGAGGCCAGGTCATTAGAGAGATGGGGTAAAAAGGTTTACACATCCACTACCTTATCTATGAGAGCTTTAAATTGCCTTTTTCATATGTTACAATATCAGGATTACCTTTTAGAAGATTTACAAAAAACTTTAGCCACTCCTGATCCTTTAGACAGGAAAACTTTGCAGGAAGCTGTACATAACGCTCAGCAAGTAAGCAATCACTTCCTGCAGTGTGGATATGATGCACCGGAAGCTTCATGTAGGGCAGCTATGACAGGGGCAATCATTCGTAGACATGCTTGGTTAAAAGATCAACCTCTACCAGATCATGTAAAAGCAAAACTTCTGGATACACCTTTGGAAAAGAACAAGCTTTTTGGTGCAAATGCTAAGGATGTGTTAAAGACCATAGAAGAAAAAGCAAAATCAGTTCAGACGGTGAAAGATTTCCTCCAAGTTCAACCCCCCAGATTCAGTAGGAATTGGCCTTCTAAAAACTGGTCCTTTCCTAATACAGAAAAGTTTCAAAGGGGTAAGAACAGACGTGGCTGAGGAAGAGGCCAATACAGAGGCCCTTACAGGGGACGACAATGGCAGCCAGGAAACCAAAGAAGTGGCCTTGGGGTTTCACCTGCCCCACAACCACAATCTCCATGACTTTCCTCTACTACCGCCTACCAGGGAACAAATAGAGGCTCCCTTGGGCGGGAAATTATCTCTGTTTGCAGAAAATTGGCACAGACTGACAAAGGACAAATGGATTTTGGACATTATAGACCGAGGGTACAGGTTTCATTTTCATACCTTACCAAGAAAACAAGGCATGCCAAATCTACCACAAAACCAGAGGGCAGAGGCTATCAAGCAAATCACTCTGCTGACTCGGATGAAAGCAATAGAAAGAGTTCCACAACAAGAACAAGACCATGGGTTTTACTCAAGACTGTTCCTTGTTCCAAGAAAAGAATCTCAATGGAGACCAATTCTGGATTTGTCCGCATTAAACACCTTTCTCATAGTACCAAAGTTCAAAATGCTGACTCTACAGCAACTCCTTCCCATGCTGGGCAAGGGGTCTTGGCTGATTACTCTGGACCTCAAGGAGGCATACCTGCATGTCCCTATCAGACACAGCTGCAGAAGATACCTCAGATTTCTTGCAGGACCAGAGCATTATCAATTCTCAGCATTGCCATTTGGCTTATCTACTGCGCCCAGAGTATTCACAAAATGCCTGGCTTCAGTAATTGCTCATTGCAGGCTCCAGGGGATACAAATTTACCCGTACCTAGACGACTGCCTCATACAAGCGGATGACAAATTGATGTTGACAAAAAACCTGGATTAGGTCATACGATTACTTCAAGCTCTGGGATACACAGTCAACTTCCAAAAGTCAAGACTGCAGCCATCCCAGCAAATAATCTTCTTAGGAGCCAAACTAGACACAGCCTCTCAGATGGCTTACCTGACAGAAGACAAACGAGAAGTTAACTCATTACTTCAAGGGTCTAGCAAAACTCACCCAGATGACTGCAAGGAGATTCCTACAGGCCCTGGGTTATATGGCATCATACATTCTCCTGGTTCCATTAGCAAGACTACACATGAGAAAGCTTCAATGGTACCTAAAAAGCATTTGGTCTCATCACAGCAACAACTTGGAGACAATCATACCGCTCATTCCATGCCTACAAAAGGAATTCCTATGGTGGGCCTCGGTGAGCCTGGCAAACACAGGTATGTCATTCAAAAAACCACAGATAACACAGACCATGACCACAGACACCTCAGACCTTGGATGGGGGGCGCACATGGAAGGCAGGTGTATACAAGGACAATGGTCTCCAAAGGAAACGCATCTGCATATAAACCAAAAGGAAATGCTGGCAGTAATGCATGCCATCGAGGCTTTTCAACACCAACTCCAGCAAGGCCATTTACTGATACGGACAGACAAACACCACTGTGATGTGGTACATAAACAAGCAAGAGGGCACCCACTCTTACCCCCTTTGCAGACTGACAATGCATCTTTGGGAGAAATCACTGAGTCTAAACATCCAGTTACAATCCCAGTTTGTTCCAGGAAAAGACAATGTGTTGGCGGACAGCCTAAGCAGGAATTTCACAGATCCACACGAGTGGAGGTTACATCCGAAGGCCTTCAGACAACTCACTTCGACATGGGGCAAGCCAGAAGTGGACCTATTTGCCTCTCATCTCAACCATCTTCTACCAAAATTCTGCACAAGGACATACCATCCAAAAGCTTGGAAAATAGATGCCCTCTCATTCAACTGGAACTCACTAACAATCTATGCATTCCCACCTCTGCCACTGATGACCTCAGTATTACTAAAGATCAAAGCAGAGACCCAAGGGAATCATAATAGCTCCGGACTGGCCAAGACAACACTGGTACCCACTACTACGGAGCATATGTCACACCAGGAAGTGGGACCTTCCCCAATGGCCTCTACTTCTGACTCAACACAACTTCAAAACAGTGCATCCAAATCTACAGACACTGCAGCTAACAGCCTGGGAGATCCCATAAATAACTTCAGCCTATCTCTCTCCAAGGAAGTCCAGCGGATACTAACAGAGGCTCGAAGACCATCCACCAGAAAGGTTTACTTAGCAAAGTGGAAAAGATTCAGCAATTGGAATACCAGCAAGGGACATGATGCATCATTGTTGAACATCCCACTCATATTGGAATATTTGGCAGATATGTTAAAGAACGGCCTCTCATATTCTTCCATAAAGATACATGCATCTGCTATTTCAGCTAGATACAACTCTGATCCTCCTGTTTTTTCACACCCTTTACTAAGGCAATTCCTCAGGGGAATCAAGAACATTAAGCCACCAAGAAAGGCCCCAGTGCCAGCCTGGGACCTCAATTTTCTCCTAGAAAAACTGACTCTACCTCCATTTGAGCCAGCAGCTTCAGTTGACTTGCAATTTCTCTCTTGGAAGACAGCTTTCCTGTTGGCAATTACATCAGCAAGAAGGGTTTCGGAGCTACAGGCCCTAATGGCAATACCACCCTTTATTATTTTTCACAGAGACAAGGTTTCATTAAGGACCAACCCTACTTTCATGCCAAAGGTGGTATCTAGGGTTTCTTTAAATCAAGCAAGTCATCTGCCTGCTTTCTTCCCCAATCCTGAGAACAAGGGGGAAAGACTGTTGCATACCTTGGACATTCACAGACAACTTCGTTACTACCTGGACAGAACCAAGGCCAATAGGAAGTCTGAACAACTTTTTGTAGCTTACGCCCCTGCAGTCCAAGGAAAAGCAATTTCAAAACAGACTATTTCAAAATGGATTGGACATTGCATCAGATTCTGTTACTCCTTTCATGGAAAGACTGTGCCAGCCAATGTCAGACCACATTCCACCAGAGCTACAGCCACCTCTACAGCATTCTTAAGAGGGGTGCCTACTAAGGACATTCTAGAAGCTGCTATATGGAGCTCCGTGCATACATTCTCCAAACACTACAATCTCCCTCTATACTCCAGATCCAGAGCAGGCTTTGCTTCGGCAGTCCTGCAAGGTTTGATTGCCTCACCATCTTTTCCCTAGAGCATTCCTCCTCCCCCAGCTAAGCTATGGTATTCTACCCACATGTTATGACTGCAGTTGCATTCTTGAAGGACATAGTACAGTTTTGTACCTACCATAAATGTAGATGTCCGATAGACATGCAACTGCAGTCGGATTTTCCCACCCTCCATACCCCTCTATGCCTAGGGTCCACTCCTATCCCTGTTTCTCTTAGCTGGGGATATCTGTTATGGTGTATTTGTTTTATTGCTCATTTATCTGTTTGGAATCCTGTTTTTGTCTTCCAATTTGATTACAGCCTTCCTTGGAGGGCACCTGGCATCTGGGGCAAGAAACACTGAAGAAAATGGCGTCGGCTGATGCTTATGTACTCCAGCCGCTCTGACATCGGAGAGAAATGCGACATCAGCCGACGCCGGACCCAGACTTTGGAATCCGGCCGACCGAGGGCTGCCTGAGGCAGGACAACCCACATGTTATGACTACAGTTGCATGTCTATCGGACATCTACATTTATGGTAGGTACAAAACTGTACTTTTTCTTCCCAAATTTTACAAAGGTGAATATTTGTTACATTCACTGGATGTGCATAGGCAATTGCATTTCTCTTTACACAGAAAAAAGACTTCAGAAATTCAAATCAGTCATTTGTTTCCTTTGCTGAAAGGAAATTGAACAAGCCATTGTCTAGAGTTTCCCTAGCCAAATGGCTTACTAATTGCATTTCTTTCATTTACATTAAATTGAACTTGCCCTTAAATAAGCACTTGAGTGCTCACTCTACCAAATCAATAGCTGCTTCCTCAGCGTTTCATTCAAGAGCCTCCATGGATGACATTTGTGTTGCACCAACTTGGGCTTCACGTCACACCTTCATCTCTCATCGCAAACTGGACTTAGTTTCTAGACGTAGGGCATCATTTGGCTCAGTGGTGCTTAGGAATATCCTTCCTTGAGGCCACCCTGGGATTCCAGTAGCTGGGGACTCTGTCCCATCAGTTGAGGACAGAATGAAAATTGACAACATCAGATAAAGAAGTTATGTAGTTGCCATAACATTCCATCTGTGTTGTCCATTTTCATTCTTCTTCAACTCCCCACCCACCAACCCCTGACCAATGTTTTCTGGAAAATCAAGTGAATAGAGCATTTTTTTTGAGGTCTTACCCTTGCATTTTATGGCTCCAGATATAGCTTTGGTGCTACCCTTATCTGCTATAATACTGCTTAATATTTTTTCCATAAGAGTTAAATGTATAGTCTTTTACTATAGTCTGCAAACAACATCCGAGGTAATAAGGGTTGGTACATCCTGGTAAGGGAGAAACTCGAGAGTTCAAGGTTGCCATGAGCTTTTACAATGGCTGAGTCTGATCCGAGGGCTCTGATCTGAACCCATCAATTGAGGAAGAAAGAAAATGGATAACACAGGTGGAATGTTAGGGTAAGTACATAACTTCTTTTTTTCATATTATGTCTAATTTGGTACAATCACTTACACTGCATTTTTTTCTTATCTTTAAAGATTGTAAAAGTATTATTCTTAAAATGCTGTGTAATACTTTGGAGCTTTTTTCCCCCGGGCCTCCACTGAAAGTGGGCTCAGACTTTTCTGGTAATCAAATGTCATTAAAAAAACAAAAGTGTGAACAATCTGTGAAACACAAAAATATGGTATAATTTATGCAAGATGCAGGAGTGGTGAGCAGTTACCATTGACTTTCTGGTGGGCCTATCACTCCTTCAGCTAATTGCTTTGTGTATTCTGGTGATTGTTGCAGTAGGCTGGAGATATTATTTCAGGTCTCACATGGTTCAATAGTTTTGTCCAGAAGCCATTTAAGGGAATGCATATCAAACTGTTGTAAGGAGTTCATTGAAAGCTGTCAAGAATGATATGTACGATGGAGGGAGAAAGAATTTGAGAAGATCCTTGAAACAGTGAGATTTTTATTTCTTGCAACTAGAAGAGGCAGGGGACTCGTGGCATAGATGCATATAATTATGTCTGGATGCTGTAAATAAAGCACTGCTAATAGAAGAGAGAGAAAATGGAGAAGAGAGTATAAAGTACAGATTGTAGCTAATTTGTTTAGATCTTATGTTGTTGTTGTTGTCTTTCGGCTTTTCCTGGTTAGGGGTCGCCACAGCAGAACTCCGGTCCACTAATGATTGGCAGTAGATTTTCACGGTGCAGAGTTGCCAGCTGGACGCCCAACCTTCAATGAATGGCATGCCCATTCACACATGTCTTTCAGAATGCCACTCGACCCACAGGGAGGACATGCAAACTCCACACAGAAGGCACTCCCTGCAAACTAGCTGAGAATCGAACAGGAGAACTTCTTGCTGTGAGGCAACAAAGCTACCGCTGCACCATCACCTTTATAGAGAGGGTTGCTGATCAGTGGAATTTTCCAGAATCAGTGGAAGAGAATCTGTGAGGCATTCAGAAAACAAACTGGTAGGTATGGAATGGGAAAAGGAAAAGAGAGAGAAGGGAATTGCTGCATTTGAATTTAAGGACAGAGTAGAAGGAATGAAAAGAACTGAAACTTTCAGTCCCTGTAGTTGCACCAAAGCAGAATCTCAACAGCTTTGGCAGCAGGGACAGAGAAGGTCGTAGAACAATTAAAGGCACCTTCTCAGCCCAGTAAGCCAAACCGGTAGTTTTGATGCGTTCCCTCGCTATCTTCTGAGCTGTAGGAAAGTAACTGGAGGAGGACTTGTCCTCCATGCCAGTGAATACTCTGTGTTATTACTGTTGGTGTAAAGTGTTGCACATGAGTTTGCTCATATTACGCACAGCAAAATACCAACACTGCCTTCCCCCACATAACATGTTTATGGGATGAATTTCTAGAAAAAAGTGATCAAAACATTTTCCTTGGGAAGAAATTGGAACGGTTCTTAGATTTTCATGATTCCCCAAACTATAGGAGACATCTGTCTGATCTTGGATTTGAAAGTATGATTCATTCTTTCTTTCTTTGGAAAGCATTCAGTATGTTGATGGTGTGGCTGCTGTTTCTCTTCCAGTTCAGACAAACAATGGTGATGCAGTACATCACATAGCAGGGTTGGGGAAAAGAAAGTCCATCCTGGGTCTGTTTACTCTGGCCCAATGTACTGCAGTAATTTCCAACAAATTATTAGAGTTGCTGTATAGTTCTGTGCCTCTGGAATGCAGCTTGTATGCTTGTTGAAGAGGTCATCTAGGACTTGGTCCTACATTGTGGTTATCCTGGAATAAGTCTGTCATGGCCTGAGGAGCATTCTCTTAAACCACACAGCTGACACTGATTAATATGGGATACCTGAGTTGGTATGTGAGGGATAATTTGTCCTTAAGAGCATGCCACAAATGACTGACACCTGCAACACTGACAAACCTTTACAGCAAACAGCTGTAGACCAGAGCTATAAACACTGACTTTGCAGGATTTCACCAACATTGCTGTCAGCCCATAGCCTGCCAGTGCTATCTTACCATGAGTGACAGAACCTTGGGCATGATAGTTTTGCCAGTGTGTACACACAATGTTTCTGAGGAGTAGCTGTGATACCCTTTTAGTGTCAGCATCCTTTTTCTTATGTCAATGTTTACAGCAACATGATGCTATCAGTCTACTGCACCAAGAATGCAGTTTCTGTCTACACTTAAAACAAGGCAACCACAGTGTTATCATTTAGGAAGCTATGGGTAGTTCATTCTTAAGTCAGCTGTAATTTCATCATTTGATTGTTATGGCTAAAACAGACAGTTCAAAAGAAGGATACCAGTAACAGATAGCAATAGTAAATGCATCATCATTTATGATGGTTTCCCTTATATAGATTAATGAAATGGTTAGCCAGTAAGCTTTTGTAATCGATGAGCTGACTTGCCAACTGTATGAGACTAGTTTGCGGTGTCCACACCACTACTGCCAAATGAGTATGGGGTTAGCCAAGGCAGGTGTCCCATCTTCCACCCTTCTGCCACTGTCTAATATGTGATGGAAGGGATAATATGCAAGGGGCAGTTGACTTTAAGAGCATGTTACAAATATGCACACTTGCACCTGCCTTGAGGTTATGAGCAACATCTAACAAACCCTAATGAAATTTGTGCTGACCAGCTGTAGAGCAGATATTATAACCACTGGCTTCGTCAACCAACGACCTTCCAGCGCTACATGGACAAAGGTATGCACTGCTTCTCTGTGAAGGTGGTAATTATACCTTTGTGGCACTAGTACCCTCTTCCCATCTTTATAACATACTAAGAACACAGTTAATACTCACACATTCTTTCCAAAACTTCAGAATAAAGGTGAAAGATTCCTACATTCCCTGGACGTACATAGGGGTAGGTGTCCCATTAGTTTTTATTTATATAAAACTAAAGACTTTCAGAAAACTGGCAAGATATTTGTTTCTTTACAGGAGGCCAAGTTGAGTAAACATGTCTCAAATCAAATCATTGATAACTGGATTTCTAAGTCAATTTCCATTTGCTAAGTCCACCACTGTAAATCTTTACATTCCCCAGTTAAGGTCCATTTTGCTAGAGCAGTTGCTTGCTCTGGAGCATTTTACAGAAGGATTGATTCCAGGGCTGTTCTAGGCGCAGCTACTTGGTCATCTTTCACAAAACATCAAGATCCAGCTCCACCTTTCTTGGGTGTATTCTCTCTGGATGATTTGACAGTTCAGGTCTGGCTGATCCATCCACCCTAAGTGTTAAGCATTGGGAATCACCCAATAGTATTGAAATGTTGCAACAGTGATTTAAGGAAGGACATGGTACAGTTATGTAAGAGCTTACCATAATAGTAGTTATCCTACTGATCATTGTTGCAATATTGCTTCCCACCCTTCTTTTCCCTTTTTTATTGTCAATTTATTAGCCTGTAGAGTGAAGGGGAGTGGTTCTCTTTCCTTCTCTTAGCTGACCATATACCTTTTAATTTTACTTTTCCTCAGGTGTCTCCAAGTTTCCAGCTTTGAGTTAGCGAAATGATCACATGCTTATATGTCTACTTGGGATCGGTACTGATCACTGAAGGAACTTTTAACTGAAGCACAAACAGCCAGGCATACTTCTGCGAAAGTGCTTTTTACTGATAAAAAAGCACTTTTGCGGAAGTATGCCTGCAGCTAGAGGGAGTCATGGGGGAATGACTGTTGCAGAGATCGTACTATGGTGCAGATAAGAGAATGTTCCCTTTTCCTCACTGTAGTATGATCCTGGAGTGAGAATATTAAAGTAGGGTGTGTGGGGAGTGCAGGGGGGGGCTTGCCCCCTTACATAAAAGTAGATTTATTGTTTTTTTTTTTTTTTACACACTTCAACAAAAGCGATTTTTTCGGTGAACGCGCTTTCGTTAGTGTGTTCGATGATTGTGGATTCGGACTATTGAACTTTCATTCAATAGTCCTAGATCCATCTACTTATGTAGCATAATGCTAATGGACTTGGCTGCATGGAAGGTTTTGACTTTGGTACCCTGGCCAGACATCAAGGTTATTTTGGCGATAAACCAGTAGTTTTAGAATACTACAACAGCAGTCAGTTGGATATCTACTGTTGTGGTAAGTTCGTACATAAGTATACTACCCATCATCTTTGATATGTAGAATTGCAATAGATACTACTTATCTTTCCTATATGGGAAATGGCAAATGGATATATTTTGTACAGTGACATACAAAACAAAGGATTTAAAAAGGCAGGGAGCTAGCTGTCATGTCAGCTTGTGTGGTGTTGCAACCATCACTAGCTCAAGATTTACTGTAGTGTGTCTACCACTAACTTTTAAGATTATTTAACAGTTGTAGAATCGTGGTCATGGCCAGACAGTTCCAGACATGAGCTCTCAGTCCACATTGTGTACTGCAGCCCCCAGAAGTAAGGCAAAGATAGACTGAACTCTTAACATTTGCACTCTAAACTTAGAGTCCCAGATTCTTTTTCCAATTTAAATTTGGATGTTAAGTTGTCAATCTCGCCTTCATTCTTGCTGGATGGGTTCGGAGCCGATCCTCGGCTCCGGCTCGGCCACTCTAAAAGCTCGAGAGCTAGTTTCACTGGCTCGAGGCTCCCCTATATCCCACAATGCTAGGCGGTAACTTCCTCAGATCTCGTTTGCCGCTACGCGATCGAGGTGCTTTTTTCAACCGGCTCAGGTTAGTTAAAATTTTTGACAGTTTAGTCAGTCAGAAACCCCCTTTAGGTTGGCTCCCTGTCATAACTTTATATAGTTAAATACCTTTATCCCTTTTAGTTAATTTTTTCATTAGTCTACCTATCCTAAATTATCCTACCTTTCCCTTGGGCTTTAGGCCCACTCCTCCCTCCCTTGGTAGTTGGAGTGTCTTTGTTTTTTGTAGGGATATTTTTAGTTTAAACTTTGTAAGTTATAATTTAAAGTTTATTATTTTAAAGTGTAATTGGTGTGTGTGTGTGGGTGTTTGTGATTACACTTTATTCATCTCTTTGGACATGTCCAAAGAATCAAAGGTCTCAGGCTTCAGGAAGTGTGACTTGTGCTGTCAGAAGATGTCTCTGACAGACGGTCACACTTCTTGTGTTTACTGCCTGGGACCTTTGCACCTGCAGGACTCATGTGCTGTTTGCCATGGCTTCAGCCCTAGAGTCCTGCAGGAGAGAAAAAATAAATTAATTCTCAGAGGCTTATTAAAGCCTGAGGGTCCCTCCACTCAGTCATCGGGGAGACCCTCTAAGTCCTCCAGACCTTCGGCTCCAGCCTCTGAGCCGACTTCAGGGGGCTCTAAGTCCATTCGAACATCGGCTCTGGCCGGAGCCGATGAATCTCGAATGCATGTACCTACGCTGTCCTCGGCCCCGGCCGGAGCCGAGGAAGACATAACTGAGTCGGCTCCGATCAAGTTGTCGGAGCCGACAACTACGAAGAGGTCCCGTTCCCCATCTATCGGCTCTGTTCATTCGGCTCCAGCATCACCTTTGCTGTCTGAACGGAGCCATAGATCCCACTCTTCTAGGTCTTCCAGGTTATCGGACCACGACCTTCAGAGAATAGTGAGTCGACTTCTTAAGTCCGAGGCATTAGCCCAAATGCTTCAAAGTCCGACTCAACAGTCGAAGACTATCCCCACCACTCAAAATATTCCTCCTCTGACTCCTTTGAGTTCGGAGCCGGGGTGGTTCGGACCCGAGACTGTGGTGGCGTCGGAACAGATACCCTTGTCTTCGGTTTCCTCGTCGGTTCCGATTTCTTCCTTGGAAGAATCTCGGCGCTGGACTTCCCTCATCGGCTCCGAGGGGGCGAGTGGCATTGGACCCTTGTCCGACCCCGCTCTCCCTCTAGGTGCTTCGGCGCTGGTGAGTTCGGCTCCGACGTCGGCCTCGGAGCCATCACTGTCGGTGCCGGCGGAGGTTTTCAGTTTTTCGGAACGGAGACCTCCGGCCCTGCCTGACAGGGGTGCCTTTGAGGTCATGAGGAGCGTGTTAGAACCTGGTTCTAATCCACAGTCGGCTCCTTCTGCCCTTCCCTCCATGGTGCCTCCGGTGATTTCTACTCTCTTGTCCCCGACCGTAGAGAGCCAGCTCCTCAAGTTTCCCCTGTGGGGATCTCCTCCTCTTCCGAGGCCTCTCCTGATCCTGTAGGAGAGCCCCCTAGGAAGAGGCAGTGTAAGAGGAAGCACATTGACTCCCCTGAGTCTGTCACCTCTGACACTGATTTAGAGGATTCTGAAGGTTCCCCTCGTTCCCCCTCTGAAGATGTCTCCTTTGCAGACATCCTTGAAATCTTAAAACAGAGGGGGAATTGGTCAGCCCTCAACCCTTCAGAGGATGAATCAGTGTACCTTGAGGCGTTTGGCTTTCGCCCTTCCACCTCCTGGGTGTCCCCGCCCTTTGACCCCCTTATGCAAGTGGTAGCAAAGAAGGCTTGGGCGGCTCCTGACTCAGTGGAACCCACCCCCAGGAGACCATCTAAGTTCATCACGGCCCCCAAAGACAAAGAATTTCTGACCAAGGGCATCTCTGTTGATGCTATGGTGGTGGCTGCAGCTACCAAGAAGGAGCTAGCTGATCCTTCGGTACCTGTTCATCCTCCTAACAAGGAGTCTAGGTCGATGGACAGGTATGGGAAGCGGATGTTCTCGTCAGAGACCTTTACAATGAAATCGCTGAATTACCTGTGCCATTTTACTCGACTTCAGAGGGATTTACTCAAGGAAGCGAGTGAAATGCTGAAGGACCCAACAGCTGCAGGTTTTCAGGATAGGATGAACTCTCAGCTGGCTACCCTTAATTCTATCACCAACTCCTCCATGCGCCTCCTTTCATATGCGGCTGATGGAGCAAGTAGAGCAGCAGGTACAGGTGTAGCCTTGTGTAGGCACGCCTGGATGCGGCTTTGTAACTTTGCGGACCCCTTTAAGGCGTCCTTCACTTATTCCCCCTTTGATGGATCATCCCTCTTTGGTCCTCAAGTGAAGGAAACCTTGACTAGGTGCGAGACTGATGGCAAAACTCTTTCTGCCGTCGGAGTCCGTTTTTCTACTCCTTCTAGACCTTACCCCAAAGGTCAGAAGGGGGGAAAGATGTGGTTCCGGAAACAATCTCAAGGAGACTTGCCTGACGCACACAGTCGATTCCCCTCTAGAGGCAGAGGGGGGGGGACAACAATGGTAGACGCCGCCCCAGAGGCAGAGGGGGCCCGCAGAATCAGGGCAGTCGAGAATCCTTTTCCGACAACCCCTTTCAGCATCCCTGAGGTGTTGCCCGACTGTCCACCTTCGGAGGCAGTCGGGGGAAGGTTGTCACTGTACCCAAAAGCCTGGCTATCCCTAACTCAAGACAAGTGGGTACAGTCTATCATTTCCGAAGGCTACAGAATTCCTTTTCTTTTCGTTCCAAAGCTGTCCAACAAATCCCTTCCAGACGTTCCACCCAGTCAAAGGGAACAAGCAGCATTAGAAATTTCAAAGCTGCTCGCAAAAAGAACCATTCAACCAGTGCCAGCAGACCAAGTAGGATCCGGAACCTATTCCAAATTCTTTTTGGTTCCAAAGAAAACAGGGGACTGGAGACCCATTTTGGATCTCAGCAACTTGAACAAGTTTGTCAAGAAAACAAAGTTCCGGATGGTCACGCTGCAGTCCATTCTTCCCCTTTTGGAACGGGACAGCTGGATGTGCTCTATAGATCTCCAGGATGCGTACTATCACATCAAAATGAATCAACGCTCCAGGAGATTTCTCCGCTTCAGGCTGGGAACCAGTCATTTTCAATTCAGAGCCCTGCCCTTTGGTCTCACTACAGCCCCCCGAGTGTTCACCAAATGCATGGCAGTGGTAGCTTCTCATCTGAGATGTCAAGGATTCCAGGTGTTTCCTTATTTAGACGACTGGCTCCTTACAGCCCCCACCAGGCATCTCTTACTCCTCGCCAGAGACTACACCTTTCGCACATGTCAGGCACTAGGCATCTCAATAAACTACGAAAAGTCTGTCTTGTCGCCTTGTCGTGTTATTACTTTCATAGGCGCAAATCTAGACACAGTCAAGATGTCAGCCAGACTCACAGAGCAGAGGATAGCAGACATTCACAAACAGGTCTTTCTTCTTTTACAGAACAACAAAGTCAAGGCCAGACAGATCCTGAAAGTCTTGGGAATTATGGCTGCGGCCATCCCTCTCCTACCATTAGCCCGCTTCCACATGAGAATTTTACAATGGATGCTCTTCACACAATGGTCTTATCAAAGCCTTCCAATGTCCCATCCTATTCGGATAACTCAATCGTGCAAGAGTCATCTCTCTTGGTGGATCTCATCCCCTCAGCTCCTCCTGTGGAGACCCTTTGTTCCTCCCCCTCCGGTTGCTACAGTGACAACGGACGCCTCCCTGATCGGGTGGGGGGGGCATTTCCAGGGCAGGACAGTCCAGGGCATGTGGCAACTGTTTGAGTGCCACTTGCATATAAACGTTCTAGAGATTAGAGCAGTGCTCCTAGCGTTGCAAGCCCTACAAGACTCTCTTCCCATAGGAACTATAGCAATCCAAACAGACAACATGTCTGTAGTGTGGTACATCAACAAACAAGGCGGAACCAGGTCTTACCCCCTATGTCGAGAGGCACTCAGACTATGGCAATGGGCGATCTCTTCTCAGCGATTTCTGTTAGCAACGCGCATTCCCGGGAAGTCCAATGTGATTGCGGACAAATTGAGCAGAGCTATTCTGATGCCTCACGAGTGGTCTCTGAACAACTCAGTGTTGGAGAAAGTTTTTCGAAAGTGGGGCACGCCTTGCTGTGACCTTTTTGCTACTCGATTTTTTCACCCTCTTTCCCCAACCCAGGCCATCCGAGCAGAGATGCTCTAGTACACGTTTGGCCCCGGGGACTTCACTATGCCTCCCCCCCTTCCCACTGATATCCCAGCTGATACAGAAAGCCATCGCTCAGGAAGCTTCTATGATCCTCATTGCCCCATTAGGTAAACCGTCTTCTTTTTAGAAAACTGTTGACTTGTTTTAGTTACTATATTTACTTTAAGTGGTTTTCCTCAGCAGGAAAATCACTTTGGCTACCAGTTGACCCTTTTCACTTAGGCATTTGTAGCAGTGTTATGATTTATATGAGAATCTCTCTCTATCACATTAGTGCTGCTGCAGTCTCAACAAATGCACACATTTTTAATAAGCTTTACTGTCTGGACATCTAGTACAGGGTAGAGCAGTGTTTGGAAGACAAGTCCTTATTGGCCTTTGGTAGGCTGTCCCATTTTACCACTTCCCATTTTGAATATACAGCCTTATAATTATTCTACAGGAAGATGTCTGTGGTATCCGAAGCACAAAGAGAATAGGAAAATGTCCAGGTTCTTAATGGAGATGGCTCAGAAAGGTTAGGGATGCATTCCTCCACCTCCTGGTTAATAGACCCTTTTGGTTTGACTTATGAAAGATATACTGCTTGTTTTCATTTTGTCATGTTATTTTTTAATGCAGGAAAGAACTGCAGTGGGGTAGGTCTGCCCTCCTCCCTCTTACTACTGTACAGATGAGGGTAGATTCCTGTAAGACAGAAAGCTGACCACGATACACAGTAGGAAAAAATGGCAAAAAAGCTGTGCTTAGTGCTTGGAGGATAATTCTACAAAAAGAAAGCTATCACCATTGAGGATGTATAGAATTACAGTAGGTACTTTTCATCTTTTCTGTATGGGAAGTGGCAAATGGATATGTTTGATTGCATGGAAGACTTGAAGGACTCCATTCCAGTTTACATTTTAGTTCAAAACAGGCCACAGAAACTGCTTTACTTAGACTCACAAGACTGTCGCGCTTTTTCCATTACTATTTCAACCCTTGCAGAGGCTCAAGGAAGGTTGTGTGTTCACTGGTATTTCTTTCTTCTGCATAAGCTCTATGATAAAGATGGAGTTCTTATGGAAGAAGAAATTTCGACCTCTGTTTTGCCTCAGATTCACTAGTACAATTCAGGTCCAATGTCACTGCCTCTACCTTGAAGGGTCACAGTTGAGCATATTAAATGTTTGTCTGCTGTATGGAGGTGACTGCCTCCTGGTGTCACACCAGTGCTAGGACAAATATGTGAGGCTGAACTAAAAATGGCTAAAGGAAAACAAAACTGGATAAGGATTTTTTTCAGAGAGGTAATAGGAGTTGTATGGTGCTTCCTGGTCTGATTAGAACTGTATTGGTAATGCTAGAGAACAAGTCATAATTACTTATGTTTGTTTCAGTGTATCTGACACGCGTTCACTGTATGTTAAGAACGTTATCCTGTTATGCTTTGTCTGTATGTTTTTTTTTGTTTTTTTTTTTTTATTTATTTTTATTTTTATTTTGCATTATTAAAGTTCTCTGTAGGTACCTGTAACTTGTCATGTTCCTGTTTATTTATTATTTTATTTTATGTAATATTTTTGTTTGTTGCATATGTGCTGTATGCTGGTGTTTGCCGTCACAGGATCTTGAGGTTAGACTTTTTAATTTTATTTGCTTTTCACATAAGTTTGCATGCGTCTAGCTGAAACATTCATTGCTGTAACCGCACGTGCTTTTCACTTAATTTGGGGCTGAATTTTTCTTGCACTAATATTTGTTTTTCCTATTCTATTTTTTGTATTCATTTAAATAATGAAACAGTCCATTGGCATGTTTTAAATGGTGGGCAAGTATGGCAGAGAAGAAAATTAAAACACAAAAATACAAGTAATGCATAGTGATTCTGGGTTTGAGTGTAAAATGCAGTGGTTTTGTCTCGTGGGTGTTTTGAACTGCTGAGTAATGGGAGAGGAGTTTAACATGTCTGTAGGAAAATTTAAAAAAGAACAAGCAGATCCTTGCTTGCGGGCTGTTTCAGCAGGTGCTTTTTTCTTCTGTCATGCCATACTGCTCTTCTAAAAATCTTCAGATTCGTTGAGGAGTGTTTCAGGCCCTTGAATGATATGTTTTTGGGAAGAGGAGATACATATGCTCACACAGAGAATTTCAGATATTTGTCATAAGGATCACTGCTGCATTGCTGCAGTACAAATAATTATTTATGGGAATTTGCCGAAGGTAGACATCCACCATTCTGATGAGGATTCCAGAGGTTTTATAGACATTCTCAGTGAGACGGACTCCTTATTTAACTGAGTGTATTGGTCTGATGTTTGTCCACTGGTCTGTTTTAAGCAACTTCCACAGAATATTAAAAAAAAAAAAGATAAAGTACCGAGTTTGCCATATTGGAAACCTTTTCTATTGAATATAGCAGATAATTAAACTGTGTCAGAAATGTTCTAATTAAGTTGCTACGATTTTGCTGAAAATTTTCAGAGTAGTGTTGTTAGATTTTTGATATCTGTGACAACTTGTGTGTTTACAGAAGGCAGCTCGGCCAAAGGATTTTCATTTGTATTCTCTTTGCTTGGAAGTGAAGCAGCACATTTCCTTTTGCAAGCACTGTGCAGCTTCCAGAATAAGGGTTTTGCTTCAGTGGGTGAGCACTTTCATAGTCTACATAGATCAGAAAATAAATGAAACCAGGGAGAGCCCTCTGCAATGGCCCAAGGCCTAGAAACTCTACCAGGTAACAGCAGAGACTTAGCAAGGTAGAACTCCTAGAAGAATTAATCATAAAGGAACTTGCAGTCAGAGAATGCTGGGATTTATTTACCCACCAGTCCCACTGAGACATTGGGACATTGGACCAGTTGAGGTATTTGTGTGCCTCCACTTCCACACCCACTGACTGCCATATCCTTATCTATCCTGACCCTTTGAAGGTAGACAGTGGGGCAATACTTGTACAGGCCTCCAGTAAACAAAATGCACCATCCTAGGATGGGTGCTAGGTACCCAGGCTGGATGGCTGCGCTTTAAGGATTTCACCTTCCCTCACCAGATTAATCCATCTATAGAGACATGCCTATAGTTATAGCTCAGGAGAAACCAAAGGTTGACCTGTTTGATAAAATGCTGCAGAAAGTTCCCTCCTAAGATGAGAGAGAGAGAGAGAGCCTCCTGCCAGTGAACTTTGTGAACTGGGCCCGACACCCAAGGACCAGACATAAGCATGAAGTCTATCCACCATAGCCATTTTAATTACTACCTATGAACCTATAAACAAAGCTCCTCATTAACACTCTTCAAGAAAAATCTTGATGATTGGATGGGAAATAGGAAATTTACCCCGGGGATCACCTCTGTGGCTCTGCTCGACAGTGGCACAGGAAAATACTTTTCTTGGGTAGCAAAAGCCATGGTACCTTTTTGGCTGGGCTTGTATAGGCCCCAGGGCCGATAGCCTAGTACCTACCTATGAGCAAAAGAATATTGGCAAGGAATTAACCCCCGGTCATGCAATCCTTTCACCTCAAAGGTGACTTTCCTTTCCAAAATAAGGAGTGTCTCCCCCCCCCCCCCCCATCCTGTCTGGAGGAGATGGTGGGCCCTTGCTGTGACCATTACAGCGTTCAGGGCAAAGAGCCTTGAGGGCAAAGCTGCATATATGAACTTTGAGTCATCCCAGGAAACATCACAGTGATGTGGTAGGAAGCAGTCAAGAGGGGAAATTATTCTTACCAGCTGTCTAGGCTGGCATTGAGTGCATGGGAAATTGCTTCCTAGTTGGGACTATATCTTCAGGCTTTTTACATTCCATTATTTCAGAACAGAGTGGCGCATTTTTTTTAATCTTGCCTTGCCTAATCTAAGTAGAAACTGAACTCCAAAGTTTTCCTGTATGTATGCAGATATGAGGTCTTTCATTGATAGATGTTTTGTTTCAAAGACTATTTGCCAACTGGAAAGGTTTTTGTTCAGGGTTCCATGCAAAGGGGCGTGGACAGTGAATGCTTTGGATGCCCTTTGGCTAGGAGGACTTCTTATTTGTTTGTCCGTATCCCTTTGGTTCATGGAGTACTGCAGAAAGTCAATGCAGACATGGCCAGCCTCCTGGTAGTGCCACTGTGGCCAAGGCAGACAGAAGTTTTTCAGCTAATTTAGCTGTACAGTGAGAGTCCTCTACAATTTGTGCTGTAATGTGCTGTCTTAGTCCACAAAGAGGGGGTTCTGGTGCACCACAGCCTAATGAGCTGCAGGCTGGCAGCTTGAATAGTCTCAGCCTGGTACTCAAGGATCACTGTTCAAAAGAAGTGCTGTACATCCTCCAAATGTTTAGGAAAAAGTAGGAACTGTGAGTGTGCTGTGTGACAAGTGTAGCATCTTGTACTGTAGGTATAGGGAACAAATTTTATGATGGCTGGCAAAGTCACAAGTAGCAAAATGCATTCCATAACCCTGCAGTGCAAGACATTTCTTTTGTCATACAGGCATGCCAATGCTTACTCCACTGTCCATGTTTTACTGTATTTTTTTAGTGTGTTTCTTATTAATTGCATTTGGATGTGGTAATTGCATAAGTAGTCTGTTAATTGGGGCTTTTAAGTAGATTTTAGATATTTTTATGAATAGATTGTCTCAGAGATGGTTACTTTCTCTAGTTTTGAGGTAACATTTTACTGTCTCTAGTTTGAGACACTTTTAATTGGCATGTACTAATTATAGGTGAATTTTATTTTTATTTTTCTTGTGTAGTGTAGAATATAGGTATACTTTTATTGTTTTAATTGTTTGTTCTAAGTCTGTTATTTAATTTCCAAGAGACTGGTTTGTGTTTTGTCTGTAAGATGCTTTTTTTGGCATAGGTGGGGGCTGAGTTAATGTTTGGTTACATGCTTGTAATCTTGCTGTTGGCATGCAGAGAGTGGTGATCAATGATGAGCATGGAGTAAGTAAAAATATCTACACTCAGTACTTGATGAACATTTTTATCAAACCTCATTATCAGTGTAATTATTAGGATAAATATAAAGGGTGGCATAGCATGCAGCAGTCAGCATTACTGCCTTACAGCACTTAGCTTTCTCATTCAGTCCCTATTTTAGGGTTTCTTATGTGCAGTCCTGTGTCTGTAAGGTGTGTGTGTGTCCATCTTATGATGGACTGGCCTTCCATCCAGCATAAGTTATGTGCCTTATGGCCAGTGCGAGCCAGGATAGGTTTTTTTTCTCCCATATGACCATGCATAGGCTAATGTGGGTGACAGGCAAATAAATATGCATATATGCTTGCATATTTGGCTGTGGTATAGTGGGTATGGAGACAAAACCTGTCAGTCAATTTGAACCAATGTTGAAGCACACTGTATAGTAGTATTTGAGCACCAGCACCAGTTTTTCAGTTTACCGATCAGTGTCTGTTTTGTTTGTTTAATTTGACCCTGGTTACATAATCTTAGCCTGTCAATATCTAATCCGTCCTTCCATTTCTCTCTTTCTCCTTGAACATTATCATTAGCAGCTTCCTATAGACTATTTGCTTCCCTGGCCACTGCAGCAGGAGAGAAGTGTAGTTTTTTAACTGCATTCTGATTGAAAGTCAGTGTTTAAATATAAAACTGCTCAGTGATTGTTTTGACTAAGTTTGGGGAATTTGGCAGTTGTGGCATTGGGAAAAGATGTTTCCGTCAAGATATAGTAAATCTTTTTTTTTAATTTTATTGGGGGGTGGGGGCTGGCCAACATCATAAAATATTTTTTCAGTGAATGCCAGCAGAGCCAGTAATACAGCAAATACGTAGATATTACAACAGCATATTTTACAGTACCATTTGGAGCATACTACTTCTGATTTATTCAAGGTAATTCCTTGAATGGTGCCTTTCCTGTAGCATGTTCAGCACATAGGTACATTTTTGGTGATGCAGCATTTCTGACTTTGATGTTGGAAAGGTACCACTTGGGAACTTTCTTAAACCCTTGTAGGAGGAGGCAGAGGAGTAGAATTACAATGCTTTTCAGGTAACAGGCTGTATTGCTAAGTGTGCAGGCAGCTACTGTCAGCTAAAATGCAGCCATCCAGCGTATCTGCTCCCTTCCACATGAATGTTGGTGCTTTTGCAGGTGACCCACTCTATAATAGGCATATTAATATAATCTTGTCATCATAGCTGACTAGCACACCTCATTAATTCTCCATGTGTACTTCATCTCCCATGTTACTGATTCCCAGTTGTGTGTTCAGGATGTGACCTTGCTCTAAAGTTACTTGATGTCTTTCTACCTTGAAGGTGGTGTTCTTTCTTATTCTCTTCTTGCAGCTTGCTAGTCTTCTCACTGAAATCACCCCAAGAGAGTACTTTCCTTGTTAATCATTCATCAGAGCTGTGTTTGTCTTCTCATTTATGTCATCATGAGGAGGGACTGGGTACTAGTTAGCTTTGTCCAGGCTTTCCAATAGGGCAAATTACATTCATGAAGAGCAGAGAAATGGTGTGATGGAGAAAAGAAATATTTTGCTTTGTGAGCGTGGTGCTGTCCCATTTAGTAGTGGTGGTGGTGCTGGTGGAGGGGGGCAATCATCTTACCAGCCTGAAGACAATGACTGACTTTTCTGTTTGATCCTACACAAGAAAAAAAGCACTAGACATTGAAACAAGACCTGAAGTTTCAAATCTGGTCAGTGCCAGGGTTGCAATAATTAATGCTAGTCAGAGCTGTCTTGGAGTGGTTTATTTTGCTGTCTGAGCTCCAAACTCTGAAGTATAAGCCTTAGCAGCCAGTTACTGTCTGTCTAAGTATTCCAGTTTTAGTCCTCCAAAGACATGCTGGTTGATAGTTCTTACTTTTCGAAGGATATAGTCTGTACCTCATTGTATTTGCCCTTGTTGGGTATGAGTCATGACTGGAAAGGGTCCAGAGTGATTAGATTGTTTAGCTGGTTAATGGAATGACAAAGTAAAATTAAGACAAATGACAAAGAATGTGGAGCCATGCCTTTGAAAAAGGTAATGAAATCCATTTTGATCTTTGTACATTGCACTGAGCTGCGCAGTGAACAAGGTATGTTTAAATACAAAATGACAAGCACATACATGGCTGCCAGCTTTGGCCTCTCTTTCATTCTGTGTATGACCCTTTCAGCTGAGGACTTTTGCTGTAATCTGTTGCCATGTTATAGTACCTGCTCATCTCATTATCACTTTCTTCTCGAGCTCTGTATACTGCAGTGCGCATGCATTTTAGCATTTGGCTTATACAACTGTATCCTGAGTTTTGTTATATAAGGTCTGTCTGAAAGCCACGTTTTTGTTTATGCTGGTCTTTGTTTTGTAACATTTGCTGTTAAATAAAGATTTCTTTAGATCTCTCATAGGGTGTATCAGTATTTAGATGTGGCTGTTGAAAATGGTCTGTAAAAGGGTGATTTAAATTTCGCTTTCATTTTCTTTTGCAGTTATCCTTAAAGTGCAGAGCACGAGAGGTTGCACCTCACATTTTCCAGACATATGAAAAAATTCTGAAAAACTGAAAAACAGACGTATCACGGATAGGGGCTGGGGGTTTCTTATTTTTGATTCTTCTGAGGACACTGAGGGGGTGCATATGCGTGATTATAGAGTACATCAAAGGAGAAGAGCTTTAAGAAATAACTTGTCACTGTTACGGCAGAGTATATTGAAAACTGTTGTTGTAGTATGTTGCTGCATGGATAAAATGTCAATGCATTGGTATGAAACTTTTAAATCTGTTTCCATTTCAGCAGATTGTGTGTTGAACTGCAGAATGTTTTGGAAAGGTCTGCTTAAATAATAAGCCATAGTAGGTGTATACTGTGATGATGTGGTTTATTGTACATACCAAGGAGTGCAGTAAGTTACAAGACCAAAGGTCACGTTTCCTAAGCCAAGGGAGGGCATTTAATTCATTTGTCACACATGTGCTGAAATGTCTATAGAAATGCTGTGTATTCCTGGAGGCAAATGTAGATTCATAATTTTGCTGTGCATATACAGATTTTCATTATGAGAACATGTGATGTAATAGTTATACATGGAAATTATCTGTAAGTTGACATCTGTCTTGCATTCAGACCTCAAGAGCTGTCTGACAGTACTAGAGTGGCACAGGGTGGCCTCCCTATGTTGAAAGCATCAGCTGTAACTCATCTGAATGGTTGCTTGTCTAATTCAAGTCTGTTAGTCTCTACCAGGCAAAGATTTAATAGCGCAAAGCACCCTGTTTAGTTTTAGTTAGGAAAGTGAGAAGTTTCAGGATAATCTTTAAGCATAAAAGCTTTTAACACTGGGTCAAGGGATGTTCATCTCTCCTCCAACAGTCATACCTTCCAACCACTTATATAAAAAAAAGGAAGGAATCCCTTAAGACAAAAGTGTAAGCATTGAAGAAATTGTGAGGGGACATTCACGACTGCAAGGGGCCATATGTACCTCACCAATTCCTTTTAAACCTGAAGGTGCCAGTTTTTCGTCAATCAGAGGTATGTTTGTCCCAGTCCAACTGCATGCATAAGTTATTACCTTGCTCTGATGCCCCCTTAAGAGGTATGCAAGATAGAGGCATCAGAGAAAGGATAGGTGTCAGTTGTTTTATTTACCTTGCCATGGCTGATTGTTGGTTCGCAGGCATCCACTGAGGGTACCATTTCCTTTCATGAAATTTGACATCTCCACTCCTCAGAGGTCCTGCCTGCAAGACATTCTAATAGTTTGAAGACTGCCCAATTTTGAGACCTTTGGTTATTTCATAAAGGCTGTCATCCTATACCGAGATGCAGATTTGGTTGTCTAACCCCCCCCCCCCCATGTCCTTATTCTTCTGCAGCACAATTTGATTTTAAAAATTTGCTGAAGAATATGCTGTGGCCTAACAGTGCTTTTCCATTGCTTGTCCAGGGCATAGTCCCACCATTTCAGGAATCACCCCTTTATTTAAAGAAGAGGAGAAGCCCCTCACCAGGAAGGTTGCTAGAGATGAACCTGGGAGACTGTTTTGCTTGCTCATATCCATTAACTTTTAATGAGGCGCAATGTTGCTGCAGATGATGATACACTTTCTTTAGGGTATTATTAAAGATGGTCGCTTTCAGTGAAAATAATTCTCCCCATCAGAAATGTATGTTACAACAGTTCAACTTCTTACACTTTTGAAATTAAATAGTGGGTTCACGAAATAACAGGAACTTTTAGACCTCAAGCGGATACATGTTGAATCGCTAAATACAAAAAAAAAAAATTGAAAGCAAACATTGAAAGTTAAGATTTTTACAGAGAGGGCAAGCCCCCCTGCACCTACCACGTTGGGGAACAGCTGACACATAGGCTGTACCCTCCATAAGGGGGGCACTTTCACCCCCCCCCCCCAATGCCCAAGAATTACATATCATCGACTCCAAGGTTGCACAGCAGTGGATAAAAAAGCAGTCTCCACTAACAGCGAAAGTAGTTTCAGCAAACTGTTTTTAATTGTTTTTGTGTTTGCTGTAACTACCTTCATTGACCTGACAGGCACCACTTTGCCCACAGCATCCCCAGATGAGGGGGCTTACACACCCCGTACAACATGTACATACACACATGCACACTAACCACAGTTTCACTGTAACTGAGTAGTAAGAGTACTCTAAGGTGCCCACACTTTCAGATTTAGTATACATTCCCCCTTATTCACTCTTAAAAGTCTGCAATGCAAAGGTTTGTATTTACGGTTCAGAATTTCAGCAGGTACCCTGATAGTGAACCTCTTGGCAGAAACGACCAAGTAGTGGGGTCTGGGAGTTTTCTTTGACATGAAAGGCAGATATTTAGAGCTTCAGGAAAGAATGGATGAGGAAATTTTACACCAGAGAGCTAGATTCTCAGCCCTTTATACCCAGGAAAAAGAAAACTTATATATATATATATATATATATATATATATATATATATATATATATATATATCCTGCTGTATACCCTGGTATGGTGTCCATCGACACACCTGGGGAGTCCATGTTAGTACTAACGAAGAGTAGAATGATTGCTTAGTTTAGCAAGTAATAGTTAAGTCTGTAACATCATTGATTAAAGTTAATTATCCCACCCACATGATACATTATCAGGAAAGTATATTAAAACATTTGAAAGCATTTCTAGAGAGATTAATGTTAACTTTTTAGGAAGAGATTCATCAGACTGTGATTTTAGGATTCACTGTCTGTCTAAAGATATGAGGAGCCATCTGCTGAATGCCCCTCTATACAAGGAGAACATTTTTGATTTCACTTTCTAGTAAATATTTGATAAACTGTATGAGAAGGGCAAGTCTATGCATTCACTTAAACATCTGTTCCATCACCCATACCAAGGTGCTTCAGAAAGTTTCCTTCCAAGCAGTGTCTGTCTTGCAAGAAACTAGTCAAGAACATACTATTATAAACAAAAGATATATGCAAAGCAGCAGCTGCTGGCATAGAGGGACAAAAGAAGCTGTATCAGGCAACAGGGGAAGAAAAACAGGAGGCAAGTACCTTTCCAGTACTGCTGGGCTGGTATGTCACAGTTGTGACATTGTGTCTTCCTTTCCCCTCCTCCCTTAACTGACTCTTTCCTTTTGGGGTATACTACTACTAACCAAGAAGCCAACTACTTTTGGCTACACCTCCTTTGATTCAACTCCTAGACTGCAGAGTCATGGACTTTGTCTTTGTTGTAGAAAGGAAAATATTCTGTACAAGACCATTCTGTACTCAGAAAAGAGTCTTTGGAGACCTAACCAGTTTTGTGTTTTACAAAGAAGTTCAGTCTCTTCTTCATTTATTGCTGATAAATGCCCTTGTAGTGATCCTGAGTATGAATGATGTTACCTGCACATCACTCCCCAAAAGACACAAAACAGTATCTGAGGCTCTGTGTAAGAAGCTCCATTACCACTTCATTTCTTTACCCTTTGGTGTTTCTTCTGTGCCCAGCAACTTTACCAAATGATTATCACCATTTTTCCCACTTAAGGGTTAAGAGCATCTACAGCATCTTCCAAAGAGGAGCTGAAGAATCCCCCCAGTTTTACTTTGCTTTACTTCTTAAATCTGGAGAAACTTTGCATACCTCCAGAAGTTAAACCTAGCACCATACCACTTCAAGACTTTCTTAGGGCTGGTACTTGACACCATAATTTGCATGGTGTCTCTTCCGCATGATAGTATTCTTCTTGTGCACACTTTTTCATAATGATTTCACAGGAGATCCGTCTGTCAATCAGAACTTCTCTGAAAGCCTTAGGATGCATGCCACCGACAACCACTGTCCTTCCTAATGGTACTCTCTGCAAAACTCCATGTGATAAAAATTCAGTTGTACTTGAAAAGTTTGAGATCAACACTGTCTAGTCCTTCAAGACAGAAATTTCATTTACCCTCCATCAAAAAAAGAGCTTTGTTGGTGGACACTAGTCGCTGCCAGCTCACGATTCCTTTTCATCATTCCAGATCTGACTTAGACTTTGACCATGGATGCCTCAGACTGCGCTTGGAGGCCAGTACTCTCGGAGTTCAAGATAGATAGTTCAAAAAAGTCACAAGCATATATGTAGATTTGAAGAAGGTGAGGGCCACCATATATGCTTTCCAGATCTTCAATTTAAGTATCATGTCAGGAACTCTGCAGTTGGTAAGAGGCAATGCCACTGTGATCTAATAAATCAACAAATGAGGGAACATACTTTTATCCCTGTGTAGACTAGGTTGGCATATTTGGGAACTAGGCATCAGTCTAGGTAGTCTTTCTGAAGCAAACTACCTTCTTAGCAAATGGAATTCAGTAGTAGAACATATGAGCAAGTTGCTGGGAGTGTGCACGAATTGAAAACGAACAGCAGATCCTTCCTCAAGACCATGGTGGAATGCTGAGACGCTTAGTGATTGATTCGTTTGCATCTTGAGTCACCTAATGCATAAATTCTGTTCTCAACCCTCCTTCCCTGAAACCTAGGCGACTATTGTCTTTTTCTTTCATTGGAGCCAGTGTCTCCTTCATGTAGCCCTACCTATTCCTCATTTTCTGTGAGTTTTAGTTTAAAAAAAAAAGTGGTCAAGATAAATTTTAATTGCTGTACATTGTGATAGCAGAAGTGGTTTCCTCACCTAGCTGAAATGACCTGGATGGTCCCTTACTGTATTGTACTGTGCTTGATCTGTCCCAGTCTCAGAGTTAACTCTGCAAAGTCACTTATCTCCAGAGGTTGTTCACATTCTTCACAACAGAAAACTTAAATCATGTCGTGCCAAATGGAAAACATTCTCAATGTGGTGTTGTGAAAAGCACATAGGTTCAGCAACCTCTTCATTTACTTTGGTGCTGCGGTGTTTTTTGTGTGTTAGTCTTGCTAGTCATCTGGTGATTATGTTTAGATGCTGATGCACTCCATGTTTGTTTTCACCATGACTGTTGCTTCCTTGTAGGTTTATCCATGTCATTTTAGATTGCCTCTCTTGGATCTCCTGTTATCTGTTAATGCCACTTTTAGACCATTCCTAAAGGATAACCCTGTATTTGAGACCTCACAAAAGATTAATTCTTCTTTGGGTGGTTTGAATTTTATAAATGAGAAGCTTTTTCCTTCCAGTTCTGCTGCTGTGAAGTTTTTTATCCCGAGAAACCATCCTCATATTACCAGGCATCTCTTTCATGGCAGCCTTTGAACTCCAAGTCCTGGCGTATTTAAGAGCCTTATATATTCTTCTTTAAGGGCAGGTCTTCATGTCTAAAGAAAGCTAAGAGGCCTCCTTAAAACAATCTAACCATCTACTTGTGTTTCATCCCAAACTTCAGAAAAAGGGAAAGATTCTGTGCATCGTGAATGTTCAAAAGCAGCTAAGATACACCAGCAGAACTAAAGACCTCAAACTCTCTCTCTTCATCCATTTTGTCTCCTTTGTATATGGGAAGCAGGGTAGACCAACATCAGTATGTTCAGATGGCTAGCTAACTTTGTTACTATTTGTTATGACCATTATGGCAGGAGTAGAGATGTCAGTTCAGGGTTAACTGTAGTGCTTCAGCCTCTTTTTGAAAATATGCCATCTTAAGAGACACCTTCTTGGACTTCTGTCCTCACCTTCTCAAAGCATTTCAAGTTGGAATGCAGTTTAGACGTCTAGTGTTAGTTTTGCTTCTGCCATTCTAAAAGACATGTTGTATCCCTCTAATCATGTTTATGGATGCAGGCCTTTTCAATGCTTTATAGTTCTGTATCCCATGTATTATGAACTACAATGATTGTTAGGTGAATGTACTGTGGTATTTTGAGGATACTCACCATAACCGTACATGTTTGATAATGGTATTGCTGCAGAAGGAACTCCCCCAAGTCCTGCCTTACACATTTCATGCACATTCACACACACGATAGATGGTGTGGTAGGCTGCACCAGAAAGTTGGGCCTTTTATTTGCATTCTGTCGACATTTTTTCTTTTATTCTTTTGATAGAGGTAGATTTGGTTTTACAACATTTGGTGGTGTAGTCTACTATTTTTTCCCAATTGTGCAATTTACTGATACCAACAATAGTAAATTTCACACTAGGGAAAAACCTAGCTTAGATGTCGGCAGTGGGTAGGACAGCTAGTTTTTCCTTGTAGGACCCTGTCATGTTTCTGCATGAGATACCCCTCTAGGCACAGATTGGTGGCTTCTTTCTCACAAAATAGAAGATGGCATGGTTACTTTCCCATTCACAGCAGAGTTTCTAGCTGATATTGTTGGTATGGGGAGGCAACCCTGCATCTCTTTAAAGATGCCCAATTGTTTTTGAAGTCTGCTATGAAGACTGATGTCCTGCTAATAATTCCCATGTGTTGTCCTGCAAATAATTCTCATGTGTTACGAATGCACTGGATTTTTAACATATGCAGTTATGTTGGGTATATACACACAGCTATACATTTTCATGGCAAGAGCATTTTAGCCAGTTATGTAATTAGACTTTTTGTACTGTTTTGTAAAGAACTTCATGGAATTTGCTGATTGTTTAAAATAAGAGCAATTGTGAAATGTCTACTTTTTTCTTGTGTCCAAGTCATAAAATTGACACTGTGTTAATACAGTGCAATTAGCAGTCAACAAGACACATTAACAAGGATACATATCAGAAGCCTTTGTTTCACAGGGAGAATTTTTCCTATATGAAGTTAAGACAGTAGCAAGTTTTGGGTAGCATTTCATTATTTTCCTGTCTGTGGAATTTCTTATCCATCTATGTTTCTGAGTTTTCTATTGGTACTCCTGTTTCCTACCCATTCATAAACATGCTGGTTGATTAACTGTACTAAACTATCTTCTTACGTACTGTATTTATTCTTACCCTTGAGGCTTGGATCATGACTGAAAAGATCCATGGACCAGACCATTTAAGTGGTTAGCAAATGTTAAATTGAATGAATCCTAGTAGCAAGAGGCTTTGATTCTAGCTACTCTTCCACTTTGCTTTTGGGGTCATTCTTGATGACAGTACTTTAAGAGGTATTCTTTAATCCAGACTAACAAGTACTCTTCATTCTGTTGTTATGCTTTCCACATTATATCAGAGAGGACGCATTTGCTGGAGAGCTTAAAAATTTGACAGACCATCTAAGTATGAAATTAAAAAAATGGCATTCATTTAATGTATGATCTTCATAGCCAATTCTGAGACATGTCATGACTGCTGTTTTTTTAGTCATTGTTTACAGGACTACAACCTAAACATGCAAAGTGATTTAGTACTTGTTAAATGCTGTCTGGGTTGATTTTATACCAATGCTGAGCTAGAGCTGTCCTATCCAGAACTTTTGGCTGGTCCACTGCCTGTGTTGATCTTGTAGAGAGTGCTCTGAAAAGTGAGACTAACCTCACAGAGAGAAAAAAACAGCCTTATTTACATTCCCCAGTATTTTTATTACTTTTTTGTGAAACAGTTATTTGGATGGGGGTGACAGTACTAGAGCTACAGTTCACTGACACTAAGACAAACCAGACTCTATCAGAATTCTGCCCCAAATGCTTTCCTGTACATTGCATTTTTAGCACATGCATTTACCCCTTTTAATTAAGCTGTGTTAAATAAACGTGGCTGTGAAAACTAATATACAGAGTGTAATTTGTTGTAGTAACTTAGTTTTGGTAACTGACAGTGAAACTGTGGATATACTTTTGGATATTAGATGTTCTTCGTGTTTGTTAAATGTACATAACTGTACTTTCTTAATAATTTGCAAGAGCGACTGTTTGCAGCAAACTGCTGCTTCATATTTCCAAAGTCTGTTTAAGATTGCAACAGAGCAACTTGTTTTAGGCTTGTGTAGATACATGTAGATGGGATATTTTGACTTTTATCAGGCAGTCTCACCCAGCAGATCCTAATTTCTTAGATCCTTCTTGACTGTATGTACTGCTGTAGCCAGTGAAGTTTTTTTTTCCCAAGCACTTGTACTCTTACCTAATTTCAAGACTGTTCCATTGTTCCCAGCTGCACTAGGGAGTGCACGTTCTAAATCTCCTCCATTCTTTCTCTTCTCCTTTATATGAGCTAGAAAACAGTTATGTAAGCGAAACTTGCCATAACAGTAGATGTTATATCCTTCCAAGGATGCAACAGCAGGCAAGCTTCGAAAATTTCAGGGCATCTTCCACATGCCCAAACTGTCAGGCAGCTCAGGCCGAGCTAAAAGGCAAGTTTGGTGGCAAAGCCATTCAGAGTTGGACTGTCAGAAGTAAGAAACGGAGGGTGAACCTTGAAAATGCTAGGAACAAAAAAAAGTAAATGTCCACATCCTGGCATAAAAAACATACCAAAAACAAGGGGGTGGAGGGAGGGAGTGGCTGCTGCAGCAGTAATCATTCAAACATCCACTGTTATGGTAATATTTACTTTCACAACTATACTATATTCATGTTATTGATCACTGCATAAATAGCCTTAGCTGTACTGATAGATTACCATAGCTTAACAACGTTTGGGAGGTGGAAGAAGAGTTCAGGAGCCCATGGAGAATGGTTCTAGCAAAACTTGATATGGACCTAGAGAAGGAGACAATCTTGTAGTGCTTTGTCAGTGTGTGGCCCGAGGACCAAGTAGCAGTTTCTAGAATACTTCTAGAATCCAACACTTTCCCAAAAAGCCATAGATGAAGCCAAGGCCCTAGATGAGTGACCCAATCTGGAATATTTTGATATGGTGAATATAACAAAAGGTAATAGCCTTAGACAGCCATTTGGAAATGGTCTACTTTGACATAGGTTATCCCTTCTTCTTACCTTCACATGAAATGAACAATGTATCTGAAGATCTGAAAGATTTAGTTCTTTCAGGACAGTACCTGAATTGTCTTTGAACATCTAAAGTATTGGAGTATCCTTTCTTCCTCATTTTTAGGTTCAGGAAATAAAATGGGGAGATGAATAGTCTGACTTAAGTAAACTCTGATAACACTTCAGTCGTAAGAGGGATTCGTTCTCAAACAAAACTGAGTGTATAGAAAGTGATATAAAGTTGACTCACCATAAGAGCTTGCAACTCAAATGCTTGCAGAGATCAGAGCAATCAGTAAAATTGTCTTCCGTGTTAAGAACCTCAAGTCAGGCCAGATTAGCTGATTTACATGTAGCTTCTCTAACACTAAATTAAGAATCACAAGGAAGGGCCACCCCTTTCAAGAACACTTTGGCATGAGTCTGCATTAGAAGAGGATCCATGTGCAGACATTTTGAAATGGTTGGTAAGTAAACCTTGATAGAGGAATAAGAAAGGCTGTAGGTATAGTAGCTCACACAAGTGTTGTAGAACCAGAGAACAACTAGCAATGAATGGGTACTGGTTATTTTATTGGCATCAGCTAGAAAACCATTTCCATTTGCTAATATGGTTTTCTAGTAGCAGGCTTTCTTGTCTCCATTAGCACCTACTGCATGTCCTCCATAAAAAGGTACCTAAAAGGAATTAAAACACTATTGTCCAGGCAGTCATTTGAAGGTGACTTGATGTCTGGGTATATCAAACACCTCCTGTTCTTGTGTGAGTAGATTTCAGTCTGAGAAGAAGCTTGTGGTAATTGCCCCTGGCCATTTCCAAAGGAGGAGCAAACTAAGGTTACTTAGACCAGAAGGGAGTCACCACAGTGATCTTGGGGGATTATTTCTGAATCTTCAGAAGTACCCTGGATATTAGTGGAAAGGGTGGAAAAGCGGGTCTATATTACCATATCGAATGGCAACAATGGTGAACGCTCATATGAGGGAAAACGCAGGAAAACAAACTTTTTTTGGGGGGGGGGGTCATGGTACAGTGAGGATTGGAATATTTGCCCTTTCCTCACTGTAGTGCGACCTTAGAGTTGGAATATATATTTAGCGGGGGGTGTGGAGGGGCAGCCCCCCCAAAATAGCAAGTTCGTTTTCGCTCATATGAGCGTTCAACATTATTACCATTTGATATGGTAATTTAGACCCTGGAAAAATATACAGAAACATTCCTGTCAAATGAAAAAAGGCATCTGCCTTTCAGGCCTTCTTGCATGGAGTCCTGGAGCAGAATCTTGACAGTTGATTCTTCAGAGCTGAGGCAAAGGTCTGCTTGAGGAGCTCCCCACAGAGAGAGATCGAATCTTGGAAGACCCTCTGATCTAGTTTCCATTCAGGAAGGTCTGTCCTAATCCTGCTCAGCTTGACTTCTAAACGGTTTTGCTCTGATAGAATGTAGGATACCTGTAGAGTGAGATTGTGCATTAAAGCTCTGTCCCAAGCTGACATGGCTAGTCTGCAGAGGGGTTATGATGTGGCTCCCCCTTGCTTGTTGATGTATCACATGACTTTGGTATTATCTGTAACCAGTTGAAGAGGTTGCGGCAACCAAAGGTGCTTCTGTTGAGTGCCTTGCTCAGGGCAAACATTTCCTTGATATTCCTGCATGTAGTTGTTTTATTGGCTGCAGGGCTTAATCAGCTTTCCCTGTTTTTAGGGCCTTTAAAGCTTCTGCACAAATGAGTGGCTTTTGGCTTATTACTGTAAAGCAAAGCAATTTTTTTGAATATTCACTCATTTATAAGTTATTTAAAGTACACCACTGTTATCTTGAATTACTTGTTGCCTTTCCTTAATTTTAAGTTTTTGTAGTAGTATTTTACTCTGGACACACTCTTACTGTGCTTTTACATTAGGAGGACTGGGGTTATTCATCTAGTGGCAGTAGGTGTTCATCTGGTCACACAGAAGGGCTGTAAGTATAGTTGTGTTATTGGCAAATGGGCTCAGTATTCAACCAAATTTGGTACATTTGCACTGAGCTGCTCGCTGTGCCAGTGCCCTGTACTGACTCAGATATCTGAAAACATTGCTCATTTTCTTTATACTGTTAAAGTTTGCTGTGCTATTAATTATTTTTTTACAATTCTTTAAAGTTTAAAGCTGCATTTTCAAACTGCTGTAAGGGCTGCTGTTCACTGAAATACATTGTATCTAGTGTTTCTGAGTTAGTGTTAGGCCTCTGTTTGAGGTATCATAACACTTGAGTTTCAGATAAGCCATTTTACATTAAGAGGGTCAAAATCTGCACTCTTTTGGCAGGGAAGGACTGATTTCACCTATCTGAGCTGGGAATTGCTGGTGAAAAGCTTATTGTATGCTTATCCGATTGGCGTGTAAATCTTGATTTTTTGATCATAAGTAAGGCTTGCGTTTGTGAGAAGCTACTGTGCATACAGCAGAAATTATGGGTGCCTTGTATACATGCAATCACCAGAAGTTGAAATTTCCCTACAAAAAGCACCTCAGAACTTTACCTCTGTCCCACTTTACTCACTGGGCAA
This sequence comes from Protopterus annectens, assembly GCF_019279795.1. NCBI lineage: Eukaryota > Metazoa > Chordata > Ceratodontiformes > Protopteridae > Protopterus > Protopterus annectens. The sequence continues at coordinate 515,201,845 of NC_056733.1, forward strand.
CTAGTTTGTGCAGTGAGCAGCATTTACTCATTTAGTTAGGACAGTTTAGGTCTGCCTTACCTTATTGTAGTGCCCAGGATGATTGCTGCTAAGAGAGTATCTGGTTTTGTGGTGGACAGCATCTCTGGTTAGGTTAGCTACAGGTTACATCAAATAAGTATCCTTCCCTCATCTGATTACAAATACTCTTCACTCATGTCCTTTCAAGTACACATTATGGATGGACACTTTCCTGCTATCTCTGCATCCAGCTTGATGGACATGGGTATCCTGAGGAAATGTAACAACTGCCTTATATACACTGGCAGCCACTTAATTCTCAAACCGACAAATACAGTATGCGAGCGATGTAGTTACACATTGACACTGAAGGATAGATTCTCACATACAGATGCAAAAAAGCAAGACACAGGTTTTCAGCTACTGTCACACATCATTCACCACACCCACAAAGGACCACATACACATGCATATAAACCCACATATAGGGAGGTGCTCACATGTAATTTACCGAAACCTCAAAGGCTTGTCAGGCACAATCCTCATAAACTCTGCATGCACACAAACAAGATAATTCCCATCATAACATATAAAACCATATCTCATTGTGTTTCAACTACCAAGCACATAAGATGAAACACTCCACAACCAAATATTCTGGTCATAGGAGACTCCATTGTGAGACCCACTGATGTCCCTCTTACCAGGCTGGATAAAGGGGAGGGTTACAATTAGCCTGTCATGGGCCAGGATTTGCCAGATCACACAAGCACTCAGGTCACTTACCCCTAAGTACCAGTATTACTTTGTCATATTCCATGTGGGCATGAATGACCTGAGATTTACTTTCTTGGACTGTATGAAGAGAGCTACACTTGAGCTTCCAATGTGTGTCACATGCAGGTATGAGCCTGGTATTGAGCAACATTCTGCCATTTCCAAGGATGATGCCACAATACCATCAGAAAATGATTGACTTTAACTGTTTGCTTAGCTATTGGTGTCATTCCAAAGGGGTCTAATACTTGTCAGCCTGCAAGGACATGGTTGACAGACCATGATGCTTTTCTAGGGATCATCTTCAACTGTCATCGCTAGGCTTTTGGATATTGGCCAAAACATTATTCATCCCATAGTGCCTTTTCTAGGCATAATAAAACAGACAAACCTTCCAACATAACAAAAGCTACTCAGGACAAGTTAAGTGTCCTAGCACAATGCTAGGAGTCTCAACAAGAAACTGCACTCCCTAGAAGCGCTTCTTAAACTGGAGAATGCTGACATCTGTGCGGTTACTGAAACATGGTTGAAAGCCATGGAAAGCACTCTGGCAGTGCATGGTTATAACACCTTTCATAGGTTCCGACCACCCACTGAACATGAAAGAGCTAAAGGAGGAGGTGTATCTATCCACATAAAGGATAAGCGCACCTCAAGGCTGGTCAAAGAATATGACATGCTTGAGCTACTCCATGTCCAACTAACCATGGGAAGAATCCATTACCATATTCTTGCTAGCTACAGGTCTCCCACCATGAACTAGGAAACCCATACATCATACCTGATGTTACTAGAATCACTCACCATCCAACCCAGTACCACACTCATGGGTGATTTTAGCTATTTCTCCATTAATTGGGAGGCATACTTGACCACTGACATGCAAGCCAAAGATTTCTTGACTTTATAAATTCAAATGCCCTGGAGCAGCTAATCTGCACTCCCAGTAGGACAAATGTCCTAGATCAGGTACTGACAAATATGGAAGAGTGCTGCAACACCCCCCCCCCCCCAGTATGATGTACTCACTGGTAAGTTCAGATCACAAAGCGGTCTCCCTTGAACTAAAGGTAAAACTAGTGCCACCACCTAACCTCAAAAACTTTTAAGAACTTCTCTAAGATAAATTAAACCCAATTAAGGGATGGCATAGGTGGTTTCCAAGCTCCCCCAGATCCAGGAAATACAGAAGCATATGCAGAGACATACCCAAAATCCCTGTACAACCATATAAGCAACTGCATAGACATTGCAGTACCAGACCAAAATAAAATCAAGGTCAAACCACAAAAACAAGATACCCTGGTGGGCCCCTGTATTAATAGGTTGTATAACAAATGAAACAAAATCTGTAGAGACGTAAGAGAAAATGTGCACAACAGAGCAAAAGGTCCTTCATTATGCTTCTCACAGATTGCCCATTTGGAGCAGGCTTCCTATTAACATTAAGCAGATCCTGTCCCTGGCCCTTTTTAAACACAGTTTGGATCAATGGATGGGGAATTGCAAGTACACACCAGGGGTAGTGCCTATATTCCTTATGGATAGGATCAATCTGTAAGATACTCGAGGCATAGACACAAATCCGTGCCATACTATTGCCCCTAGTGACCATATGTTTGGTAAAATCAGGTTATATTGGCTAGGCTTGTAAGGGCTCTTAAGCCATTAGCCTAGTAATTTTCTGTGAACTTATGAACCTATTTATGTGCTTTCTTCTGTCCTTGGTGTCCCACACCATCTTGTATCCCTCTTGAAACTGCTCCCCAAGCAAAGTGGAGAACGGAGAGAGATGGGCAGACCTGGATTTAAGGATATCTGTTGTCTCCACCAAAATTTTTCTTTTCTGACAAACCTCAGTACTGGGGTTTGGAAAAAAAAAGGAGTTGATGCTGGAATCCGAGAGATCTCAGATACCACTATATATCCTTCATTGTAGAGTCTTGTCAAGGACTATCATGAGAATCATAGATGCCATGAAACTCAAAATCCTGAGGTATTCTCTCACATTGACCAAAGTCTGAGTGGAAAACCTCAGAAGTAGATGTAGGTAAAGATCTTTTTTTTTTTTTTATTCCTGTGGAAGAAAAGCTGTTTGAACCGAGTTGTCTAGTTAACATCCCAGGAACACAATGCTGTGTGAGGGAGTCAAAAAAGTTCTCTTGGAATCTCAGTTTGTGTAAAAGATCTCTTACCCAAGATAAAAACATAAAAATCAGGCATCGTGTAGAAAAAAATCAGGCAGCAACTGAATGTGCCAAAAAACAAAAAAAAAGAATATAAGGTGAAGGATCAGATGAAAAGGCAAGAAATGTGGAAAATGCATAAATATAGTTGCAAGTATAGGAAACTCCTGGAACAACCTCATGTTGATCAGGGTCAAATGCAGGAATGGTTAAGGAGAGGCGAATTCAAACCAAAAGATGAAGGGTTAATATTGGCAGCCCAATATAGTGGATTGCACATACATTAGTTTACAAAGTCCATTGAAAATGTGGGAGAAACAGACAATGTAGGTTTTGTAAAAAAAAAAAAAAAAAAAATGTAAACAGTTGCACATCTTGTTGCTGGTTGTGACATATTAATGGCAGAAGGACTGCATACTGAAAGGCATAATAATGTGCGAAGATTGTTACACTGGGCACTGTGCAAACATTATAATATTAAAGTAGCTGAAAAACACTGGAAACATGAGCCACAAAGCATCATAGAAAATGATGAAGTCTACGTTACATGGGATCACCCATTACCAACAGTTCAAAAGACAGATGCGAGAAAACCAGATATAGTGGTCCATGAAAAGAAGACAAAAGTAGCATTAATCATTGAAATTGCTACACCCAGTGACTACAGTGTCTTGCATACAGAGAGACAAAGTCATAAAATATCATGTTTGCTGGAAGAAACGAGCAATTTGGGAGAAAGATGTCCAGACAGTTCCAATAGTAGTGGTAGGAGCAATGGGTCTTGTAAAAAAAAAAGAATCTACAACTGTATTTAGATACGTTACCTATACATAACGCATGTAACTCCATATGAATTGCAGAAGGAATCATTACTGGGCACATTGTGGGTACTGCGAAGAGCACTTCTGGGTAATATCAAAGATTGAAACAGTACTAATTTCATGAACTTTAATCATAGTTTGACTTAGGAATGGAATCCATTCCTGCCATGGTATTAGAAACCCAAAATACTTGAAGAAATTAAAAAAAAGGCTTGCCAAGGGCTATCATGAGAATCATAGATGCCATGAGACTCAAAATCCTGAGGTATTCTCTCACATTGACTGAAGTCTGAATGGAAAACCACAGAAATAGATTTAGATAAAGATCTGTTTTTTTTTTGTTTTTTTTTTCCTATGCAAGAAAAGTTATTTGAAGTGAGGTGTCTAGCTGATATCCCAGGAACACAATGCTGTGTAAGGGAGTCAAAAAGACCTCTTGGAATCTCAGTTTGTGTAAGAGATCTCTCGCCCAAGACAGAGATTGCCAACACTTTAAAAAAGTTCTGCAAAGATTAGCAAGTTGTCTGTCTGCAGTGAGCTGTAACTAGAGCTAGACACTTTGTGAACACTTGTGGTGCAGTAGATACTTCAGAAGGTTAAGCACAAATTTGATAATGTGATACAGACACACCCAAACTCAAGAAATGTCAAAAGTCCGGATGAATACGGATATGTTAATAAGCATCCTTTACATCTAGTGTTGCCAGGAAACTTGAAAGAGAAAGAAGAGGTAACAAGTTGTGAAGTGAGATCATTTTGAATTTGGGCACTATCACAAACAGGTTTAAGAAAGAAAGATCCAGAACTGGTCTCCAAGAACTTACTTTCTTTGCCAGTAGGAACATCTCTGAGTAAAAACTCTTCCCCATCTGGAAAGGAGTAACTGGTTTTGGCAATCCTTGGGACAGCAGATGAAAAACTGGTGTAAAAAGAATCTGATCTGGAGGATGAGGAATGGCCCTCTGGAAAGGTGGAATCCTTCCCACTGCCATCTGTAACCTTGATGAATGATTTTCAGAACCCATTTGTCTGAAACTATATGATGCCAAGGAGAAAAATGGAGATTTAGACTTTCTGGAAGAAAAGAAGGAGCCTGGGTGGGAGGGGTTCACAAGGTCTTCAGACTTGTTCGACTGTCCTTGGTTTTGGGAGGTTCAAGAATTCTTTTTGGAACCTTCTTGTCATTTCTTTTAAATCTCTGTTTCCCTGTATTTTGTTGAGTGTTTATTCTGTTTTTTGCCAAAATAGGAACATTTGGAAAAGGGAGGGAAGAATATCTTAGATTCCCTTGATCAGCTTGCCTCTTTTGTCTTATTTTGATCACTTCTGAGGCAGAGGGTCCAAACACTAAATCTTTGTCCAAAGGAGAATTTAAAGTCTCATTTTAACATAATCTGGAGATTCTAAGAATGCATCCATTCAAATCTCCTCAAAACAGTGCCAGGGGTCATAGCTCTGGAAGAAGTATCAACTGAATCATACACACAGTGTAAATAATGATTAGTGAACTGTACAGTAGAAGAAACTTAAGTTATCTAAAGCAGATTTTTTCTCACAAAAAGAATCTACAGATAAAACATTCCTCATGCTTTCACAGTTTAACATAAGAGCCCAATAGTTCAAAATTCTGAAAATCAAAGTTGCATAAGTATATACTTTTACTCATACCTATCAATAAATTTCCCATTAAGTGCTTGCTTTGTAGCACTGGGATCAACTAAGGCTATAGCTGCTGGGACAAACTAGGAATAGTGTATAAAAATTTAAGACTGCTCAATCTGCCATTTTAGGGGCAGCTGGCTGACTGTCAGGAAGAATACAGATAGTAAAACACACATCCTAAGGTATGCTGAATGTCACCTGCGCACTCCTTGCATAAGGTAGGGCATAAAAGTGATGTTCGGACATACCGTTCTCAGAACAGATTGCCCCAATAGGAACAGCAGTCTGAGGAAAACCAAGGAGAATCTGCACAGCCAGGAAGGGAAAAAGATCGGGGGGGGTGGAGGGGAGGGAGGGAATACTGCAGTGGTGAAGGCAAGGACAGCCATCGTTATGGTAAGATTTTATACAACTGTGCTATGTCCTTACATTCACCGCTGCAGTATTCCTTATGAATGGGACAGTTCATAAGCTCAAGAAGAAACCTGAGAGGAGGAAGCAGCAGAGCCCTCCAAGAAGCCATGAAGAATGGCAGCAGCAAAACCAGCTCTAGCCCTGGAGATACCATCCAACTGGTAATGTTTGGTAAAGGTATACACAGAAGGCCAGGCAGCAGCTTCAAGAACAGAATTGGTGTCTAAGCCTTTGAAAAAAGCACCAGAAGAAGCCACAGCTCTAGTGGAATGAGCCTTTATAGAAGAAGGAAGGCTGTCGCCATGAAAAGTGTAACAAAAGGAAATAGCCTTTGAAATCCAAATGGAAATAGTTTGCTTGGAAACGGCCAAACCTAAAGACCTAGGATGAAAGGAAACAAATAACTGGTCAGACTTTCTGATAGCTTTAGTTTTATCCAAATAAAATCTGAGCTGTCTGTGCACATCTAAGGTATGCAGAACCCTCTCACTGTCAGATTGCGGAGAGGGGAAAAAAAGTAGGCAAAAATTAATAGACTGGTTAAGTGACAACTCATTAACCACCTTGGGCATGAAAGAAGGATTAGTACGTAAGGGCACCCTATCCTCATGAAATATCAGAAAAGGTGGACAAGCCATAAGGGCTTGCAACTCAGACACCTGTCTGGCAGAAATAAGAGCTAACAAAAGAACAGTTTTCAAGAACAGTGTTGTAAGGAAGCTGAAGCAGCAGGCTCAAAAGGAGCCTGAGTCAATTTTTCCAGAACAAAATTAAGAACCCAGGGAGGAGGAACAGGCTTCCTGGGAGGTCTAATATTAAGGACGCCTTTAAGAAATTGCTTAGCCTCAAATCTAGAAGCTAATGGGGGAGTTAAAGGCAGACAAGCAGAAAGGGCTGATAAGTGGGCCTTAATAGAAGAATAGACCAAACCAGCATTGAGCAACTCACACAAATAAAAACCAGAGGAACATCCACAGAAAGTGGGTCCAGGTCATGAGAAAGACACCAAATAGAAGACCTCTTCCATTTAGATAAGTAGGATTTCCTGGTAGTAGGTTTCCTGGCCTTCTGCACATCCTCAGAAAAAAGGTGTCTGAGGAATCAAAACCCTATCGCCCGCAGTGTCAGTTGAAGCATGGACAGGTGGGGATGGATGAAAGACCCCTCGTCTTGTATGTGGAGATACACCCTGTGAGGTAACTTGTGATGATTGTCCCTGGCTAGATGCAGAAGTAGAGGGAACCAGTGCTGACATGGCAAAAAAGGAGTCGCCAACAAGATTTTGGGAGCATCCTGTTGAATCTTGAACAAGACTCCCGGAATGAGAGGAAGGGGATGGAATGCATAAAGAAACATCCCCTTCCAAGAAAATGTGAGAGCGTCCACCTTCCATACCAGAGGACCTGGGACTCTGGCATAAAACAGAGGAAGTTGTCTGTTCAGAAGGGAGGCAAAGAAATCTACTTGAGTACCCCACTGGTGAACAATATCCAGAAACACATCCCTGTGAAGCATCCATTTGTGGGATTGAGTGAAGGAGCTGCTCAGACTGTCTGCCACAACATTCTGATCTGAAGGAATGTAAACTGCCTGAAGAGTCACATGATATTGGATAGCCAGATCCCATACCAGAAGTGCCAGCCAGCAAATCCGGTAGGATCTCGTACCCCCCTGTTTGTTGATATACCACATGACTGTGGTATTGTCTGTGAGTACCTTGAGGGGCCCTGCAAAGAAGAGAGGATGAAAGGCCTGAAGAGCCAGCATACGACCCCTCATCTCTTTGTTAATGTGCTCCTTCCGCTAACGAGGTGACCACACTCCCTGAACCCTCAAGGAGCCAAACGTTGCTCCACATCTGAAGCTTCTGTCAACAGATCTTGAGAGGGAAGCGGAGGCTGAAAAGGGAAGGGAGCCCTAGATTCAGAGACAACTGTTGAATCCACCACAGAAGTTCTTTCTTGAGACGGGAGAAGAGGAACAGGAAAGTCTAGAGAATGTGCATGCTGAAGCCACACCGACTTCAGAAACCACTGGAATGTCCTCATATGGAGTTTGGTCAGAGGAAGCATCGGAATGGTGGAAACCATGAACCCCAGAGCTCTCAGAAACTCCCTAGCTAAAATGGAGGCCAGGGGAAGAAGAGTTTGAAAGAAATGAGATTTAATGCCTTTGGAGGAGGCAGGAACGCCAGCATTGGTGCCATTTGAAACCTGCAACCCAGAAAGACATGATCCTGAGGAGGAGTCAGGGAAGGCTTGTTGAAGTTTATTGTGAACCCCAGGCTCTGAAGAAGAGAAATGGTAAAATGAAGACTTTGCAAAAGGACCTCTGGAGAAGATGCCTGAAACAGCAGGTCATCCAAATAAGGAAAGATTTGGATCCTTTGAAGCCTGCAAAAGGCAATCACAGGAGCGAGGCATTTAGTGAACACCCTTGGGGCATCATAAAGGCCAAAGGGCAAAGCACAGAACTGAAAATGCCAGGAAGCAACAGAGAAATGCAAAAATCTCTTGAAAAGAGGTTGGATCAGAATATGGAGATAAGCATCCTTGAGGTCCAAAGACACCAGAAAGGCCTGGGGGAGCAAGAGAGGAAAAGGGGACTGAAGGGACAACATCCAAAAGGAAGGCACCTTCAGAAAGGTGTTCAGATGGGAGAGGTCTAGAATAGGTCTCCAAGTACCTTCTTTTCTGGGCACTAGAAATATTCTTGAATAAAACCCTTTACCCCATTGGAACACAGGCACTTCTTGAATAGTACCCTGAGACAAGAGGTCCCAGAGAACCTCTGGGGGAAAAAAGGAAGCTGTTTCTGAGGAGGCTGAGGAATGCCCATAAAAGGAGGATGGGAAATCCAGACCATGAAGTACCCTTGAAGAATGATTGACAGAACCCAAGAATCCTGGTTGATCCAGAGCCAAACAGGAAGAGAGCGAGAAAAGTGAAGCGAAAGAGGAATGTGGCTTGGAATGGGTGGTTAGTAAGACAGTATCTCATTTGTCAGTAAAGGAAGGCTTTAGAATCCCTGCTAATTGAGTGGCCTTAGCAGGAGGAGTCCATTTACTACCTTTTTACCTTTAAAAGGAGGGTGAGACTGCCTACGAACAAAGGCTGGCTTAGAAGGGTAGTTCCACTGAAAATTAGGCACAGGAGAAACAAAGACATGTTTAAGATCTTTTAAAGCCTTCCCCTTGTCCTGAAGAGACTTAAATAAACCAGCAGCTGCTTCACCAGAAAAAAGAGATCCAGCAACTTAGCCTTAATATCATCAGGCAAAGGTTGAAGCCGAAGCCATAAATATCTCCTCAGAACCGAACCAGAAGCAGCAGCCCTTGAAGAGGCATCTGCTGCATCATAACTACATTTGATAGAATGACAAACTACCTGAGAGGAAGTCCCAAACAAGGAAAGAGCAGAAAATTTACCCTCAGAGTCTGGAAGATCAGAAAGAACCTGACAGGCCTGAGAAAGAAGAGCCAAGACATACGTAGAGGTATCTGACACTGCGGGCAGAAGTAATGACCACTAGAAAAATAATTTTCCAGGACAAAAATTTGAGATCACAAGACGATGCTGGTTCGAAGGGGGGAAGAATTATTTGAGACAGCATAAAATTCAAGTTCCAGGGAGAATAAGGGATTTTGACAGGAGGTCTCATGTGAAAAACGCCTTTAAGAAAAACCTTAGATAACTTATGGGCCATAACATTTAACCCATTGAATCCAAGGTGGAAATTTGATATGGTGGCTAATTGAACCCGAGCTGTGGCAGCTGCTGCTCCTTCCTTAAAAATCATTGTCAAAAACTCAAAAATGGATGACAGAGGAGCTCGGAAAGGGTCAGTTTTTTTGTATACTGGCCCAAAATGAGAACTTTTTCCACTTACTGCGATATAGTTTTCTGGTGGATGGCTTATGAGAAGGCAATAGAATTTGTCTTGTGTCATCTGAGAGTGAATGAAGCCTGGCTATTTGGGGAAGTGGATCAGCCAAGCAGTCAGCTTTAGAGACTGCAGTGAAGGATAGAGGTCCCCTGACGGGTGTGTCAGGAGGTCTGGAACTGGGTCCAGGATCCATGGATCCTCCAGCAGATGATGTTGGAAGGAAATGGAAACAAATCTGTTGAGGCCAATGGGGGGCTATGAGGATAACAGTCCTTCCCAGCGATTTTGCTTTCTGTAAAAACCTCGGTATCAATGGAATAGGTGGGAATGCATATAGGAGACCCGGAGGCCAATCGTGTATGAGTGCGTCTCTCGGGGGATGTCCCGGAGGTGCTATCAAGGCAAAGTAGTTTCTGCATTTGGTATTGATGTGGCTGGCAAAGAGGTCACAGCAAGGCTGGCCCCATTTGCAGAAAATCAAGTCCGCAACGTGTTCGTTGAGAGACGACTCGTGAGGCAACAGGATAGACCTGCTCAGCTTGTCCGCTATCACTTTGGATTTCCCTGGGATGTGAGTTGCTAACAGAAAACGCTGGGATGACACAGCCCATTGCCATACCCTGAGGGCTTCTCGACAAAGGGGGTAAGACTTGGTTCCGCCCTGTTTGTTCAAGTACCAGACCACTGACATGCCTGTCTGAATTGCAATTGTCCCTAGAGGAAAACAGTCCTGGAAGTACTGCAATGCCAGAAGTACTGCTCTCAACTCCAGAACATTGATATGCAGATGTGACTCTTGATCCGTCCATGTGCCTTGGGCAGTCTTTCCCTGAAAATGCCCCCCCCCCCACCCTATCAGGGAAGTGTCCCTGGTCACAGTGGCTACTGGGGGGGGGGAGCACAAAAGGGTCTTCCTATTGTGACATGAAGAGACGTCAACCACCACCGAAGGTCTCTTGCAAGAATTTGTGATGAGAATCATATGGTTCATTGGTAACTTCTGGTAAGACCATTTAGTGAACAGGAGCCATTGAAGAATTCACATATGCATCCTTGCGAGTGGAATGGCTAGAATTGCTGCCACCATCAACCCTAGTACCTTCAAGACCTCTGCGGCTGTAGCTCTGTTTTTGGCACCAATGAGTTGATGTGTTGGTGAAGAAGTGAGACTCTTTCGACTGGAAGACGTAGAGTGGTGGTTGAGGTATCTAACTCTGCTCCTATAAAGACAGTATGCTGCGATAGCGACAAGGCAGACTTTTCGAAGTTGACTGTAATACCTAAGTAGTGGCAGAGTGTCAGAGTAGATTGTGTTGCCTGAATCAATTGATGCCTGGTGGTAGCGGTGAGGAGCCAATCGTCTAGATATGGAAACACCTGGAATCCTAGACGCCTCAGGTGAGCTGTGACCACTGCCATGCATTTGGTGAAAACTCTGGGGGCTGTAGTGAGACCAAAGGGCAAGGCTCAAAACTGGTAGTGACTGGCTTCCAGCCAGAAACGCAGGTGATCTCTGGAGCGTCTGCCCAACTTTGTGGTAGTACGCGTCCTTGAGATCGATGGAACACATCCAATCGCCTTTCCCTAGAAAGGGAAGAATGGCCTGAAGTGTGACCATTCGGAACTTCTCTTTTTTTTACAAATTGGTTGAGTCTGCTGAGGTCCAAGATAGGTCTCCAGTCCCCTGTTTTCTTTGGAACCAAAAAGAATCTTGAGTAAGTTCCGAATCCAACTTGGTCTGTTGGGACTGACTAGATGACTCTTTTTTTTTCCTAGCAACTTGCGGACCTCTATGGTTGCTTGTTCCCTGAGACTGGGTGGAACATCCGGGATTCTGTTTACAGGAGTGGGAGGGGAAGAGAACGGTATGAAATACCCTCTGGAAATGATGCTTTGTACCCAGGTATCGGACGTTATGTTTAGCCAGGCTTCTGGGTACAAAGATAAGCGACCCCCGACTGCCTCCAGAGCCGGACAGCCGGTTCTCCTTTCAGGAGCGCTGGTAGGGCTGACCAGAGAACTGATCTCTGTCACCATGATGTTGCGGACCCCATCTTCCATTATAACCCCCTCCTCTGCCTCTAGAGGGGGTTTCTCCACGTGTGTCCTGAAAGGCTCCCTGTGCTTTTCGGAACCACATTTTTCCGCCCTTGGGATAAGGCCGAGTAGGGGTAGAAAAATGGACTCCAACGGCAGATAGTGCTCACTGCTCACACCTGGTTAGAGTTTTCTTTACCTTGGGCCCAAACAGGGATGAGCCATCAAATGGGGTGTTGATGAAGGAAGACATGAAAGGCTCCACAAAGGAACAGAGACTCATCCAGGCCTGTCTACACAGAGCAATGCCTTAACTAGCGGCTGTACTCAAACCATCAGCTGCATAGGATATGAGGCACATGGACGAGTTCACAATCGAGTTAAGGGTAGCGAGCTGTGCGTTAACTTTGTCGGCAACCCCTGCAGCTACCGTACCCTGGAGAGCATCTCTTAGCTCTTTCAGGAGATCCCTTTGTAGTCTATTAAAATGGGTTAAGTAGTTAAGTGATTGAAGGGAAAAGGTCACTGAACTAAACATGCATTTCCCATATCTATCCATGATCCCAGAATCTCTGTTAGGAGGATGGATGGATGAGGATGTCTCAGATGTTTCCTTTTTGGTGGCTGCAGCCACCACCATGGCATCAGCAGGCACTCCCTTAGTCAAAAAGGCTTTGTCCACTGGGGCAGAGATTAACTTATTTGGCTTCTGAGGGCCAGGTTCCATGGCCTCCGGAGACTCCCATACCTTACGATAGATCAGCTCCATGAGCTCCTCATAAGACGGAGACACCCAAGAAGTGGAAGGGTGAGACCCGAAAGCCTTCAAGAGCACTGACTCATCTTCATTAGGGCTTTGGGACTGCCAACCACCCCTCTGATTAAGGATCTCTAATATCTCTGCAAAGGAGATATCCTCAGAGGGGGATCAAGGGGACCTTTTTGACTCATCCAAGTCAGTGTCAGATGTCAAAGACTCATTTGGGGAGTCCAAGTGCCTCCTCTTGCACAGTCTCTTCCTGGGTACCTCCTCAGTGGGGGGATCTGGGGAGGTCTAAGAAGAGCAGGGGGCGCCCTGTGGGGCTACTTGAAGCTCAGGGTCTCCTCTGCTCCACAGGCTCAACAACTATCAGGTCAGGCTCCTTTGGCTCCAAAAGTCCAGTACGGCTCGGAGGAGGAGTAGTCAAATCCGGGTTAATGGACAATTTAACGAGGCCTGGTGCCTGTAGAAGCTTCTGCACTAGCCGGTCCATATCCATATCTGAGAGGCTGACAGAAGACTTTGAGGAGTGCACTGAAGGTGCTGATTGGAGCAGAGGAGATGGAATCTCAGAGACCGGCTCCAAAGCTGTGAGCTGGCTCCAAACAGAAGCGACACTCAGTTCCGAGTACAGTGGAACCGATGACCTTACACCCTCCATTTTTCTAGTCTTTTTGGATGCTTTTGAGTCACCTGAGGATTTGGAAGATTTTGAGGATCTACTAGCACCATCCTGGTCACCCAGCACTTCAGATAAAGGGTGCTGAAGTAAACCCCTGTCTACTAATTTTCTCCTCCTCTCCAAAAGTAACCTGGAGGAAAAAAGGAGTGACATATACTGCAAGAGTCTTAGAGGTGTTTAGCCCCCAGACAATAAACACATTGAACATGCCCGTCGGTGACAGACATTTTCTGTCCACAATCCAGACATTTTTTGAAGCCAGATTTTGGATGAGGCTTATCAGACATTTCTATTATCAGATTAAACAATTTTAAAGAATTAAACAACACACATAGAAATTATCTACCAAAGTACACCTAAGAATGAGGTTAAATACAAGGCCAACTCTTTGGCCTAACACTATAGAACAACAGAAGCCAACACAGGGCACTATAAAACTCTACATATATATATATATATATATATATATACACTATCCTATAAAGAAGTCAAGAAAAAAGTTGTTAAACTTGCAGATAGCTGAATCTATCAATTAATAATGGTCCGAGCTATCTGGAACACCGAGATCTGTGCCACTGCAAACTAGATCTGGGGTAATTCCAGCAGTGCATCATGGGATAAAGGGCTTGGTCTCGAGCTACTGGAAAACCTTGAGCTTTGCTATCGGCCGTGTCGGAGCCGAGGATCGGATCCGAACCCATCAGTGAGAATAAACGGCGAGATTTAACAACTTCACATCTCATAGTACCTGTTATGGATATCCGAAACCTGATCACAATCCCACTTAAAGTCCATCATCCCAGAGATCATGTCCCCAAAGGAAATTTCCTTAGAGGGATTATCTAGAGTATGAGAATCCTCCTCCTCAGACCCATAGTCTAAAGGAGAAGGAATCTGGGTAGAATAAGTAAGAGAATCATCAGAGTCCACCTTAGAAGAATGCAATTCTCTGGGCCTTTTAGACGGGTCTATATTATAATCTCAAAGGTTTAAAACTTCGAATCACTACAGATCGAACTTTAGTGGGCGAAGTCTTAAACCATCCAAACCAAAAAAAAAAAAAAAAAAACTAAATTAAAAAAAATAAATAGTGTGTAGGCAAGGGGGCAAGCACCCCTGCACCCCCCACACCCCCTACTTAAATATACCAACTCCGAGAATGCACTACGTTGAAGTAAATGGAAATCTCCCCCTATGGAGAGATCTTCCATGTAGTGCACTTTCAGTATTCTCATGTTGACAATATCATATTCGATATTGTCAGACTTCGAGATTTTAATATAGACCCCCTTTTAGGGGAAGAGGCGGACCAAGGAGGAGCAGGAACTGAAACCCCTTGAGGAGGCCACAACAACAGTAAAGCATTAAATAACCCCTGAGAAAAGGCCTGCCACTCACTTTGTGGATCCCTAGGAGCAGAAGAAACATGGGTAGTTTTCTGGGTTTTTTTTTTTTTTTTTTTTTTTTTTTTTTGAGACAGCCGTCCTAGAAACCTGAGAAAGCTCAGACTCCATTCCACAACTGCAGTAGGAACCTCTTCCCTAAGGAGAAACTGTGGAACCCCACTACGCCCCTCAGAAACAGTCAACTGTGGTTCCCTCTAAACGCCCACAATGGACACCTACAAAGCCTCTTCGGACATGCTGCCTACCAGATCTCACTAGCCTCCAACCCAGACATGGTGAAAGAATTTGACAAAACAACTGGGTGAGCCTCCGGGTGCATAATAACCTCAGGAGAAACTCCTAGCAGTGGCCGCACAGAGGAAGATTCTGGTCTTACCTTATGCACTTTTTCTTCCTAGACGGCTGACCCTCTGGGCAGGAAGTTCCATCCATAGTACTCGCAGCAAGAATCTTAAGTCACTGGTTTTCAAGGTACAAGGAAAGGGAAGAAAACCTACTACAAAGAGTTTTGGGGACAAACACCTGACAAATTGAACAAGACATATAGTTGTGAGCAGCACCAAGGCAAAAAATACATTTATAGTGGCAACCTGTATGGGGAATCAGTCTCCCCACACTGGCATTTACCCTTCCTGGATGACATTAACCCCAAACAGCACAAAAAAACAGAAAAAGTAACCAAAAACCCAACTGGGTACTTATCTGCAACTGTGAGGACTCCAGCCAACAGGAGTAAGCACAGAAAAGGCAATAAACAGAAAACAGATGTATGCAACAGACCGGCGGTTAAAATAGTGTTTGGACTGGCGGATGTTCTAAAGATGGTACACCTGAATGTCACCTTTATGCCCTACCTTATACAAGGAGTGCACAGGGGATATTCAGAATACCTTAAAGCAATGGTAGACTTTTGTAAACAGGCCAGATGGAGGGCTTCATGACAGGGAATCCCATTCACAAGGAATACTGCAGTGGTGAATGTAAGGACATCAACTAATAGTATTTTATGAGGGACTAAGAAATCTCAGTGTTCTACCTGTGTAAACATTGACGCATTTTAGCAATAGCCTCAGAGAAAGAGACCCCCCCCCCCACAAAGAGAATCGGAAACTGAGCTCTCCTCTGAGTCTTAATCATAAATCTGAGGAAAACAGAACTGTATCCATTCCTGCATCTTCCTGTTCAGATTCAGAATCTTGAAATATCTTCAGTAAAAAAGGAATTCCTCTTTCTTTTACCAGAAGCTACTTTACAAGGAGGATCAATAGCCTGAATTAAACCCTGTGCCAGGTCAAGTAAACTACTCCTATCCAAAGAAAATTGAGAGGAGTAGGTACATGCTTGGTTTTCTGTTTCTTTTTTTGACAGACAAATTGGGGTCACCTGTGTTACTAAGGAAAGCCACAGCTTCCCCAGTGATGGGCACAGCATTCTGCCACAACAGGGAAACATTTCCTGTTCCTGTCCCAGGACTGACAGGAGTGGCTCTCCTTTGCTCACTTAGGTGACACTAACAGCCACAGGGGATGTGGCTAGCCCTGATCCATAGTGGCTGTAATTGCTACACTAGAGGGATACAGGGTAAAATGTTGAGTGGTGTGAGGTACAACAAATGGCCACAGTAGTGTCACCCTCTTATGGCTGAGGCAAATCACTAGGGTGCTGTGCTGGCAAAGGTTTGCTTAATTTTTTATAGTAGTCTGTTCCATGGTCAAGCCGAAAATGGTGCCTCTTTTCCAGGGAAGACGAGCAGTATTTGCCAGTAAGCACTATCAGTCCACAAAAGTTACTTTTCTGACAGAAAAACACAGTACAAACCATTGCAGTCTCAAGACAGTCCATTGAAACACAACATTCCTAGCTTTAGAATAATTTTCCAGCAGATGAAAGTAATAAAACATCAGCAAAATTAAGAAAATGGAAGTTTTCCCAAAAGGGAACTTATCTGCCCAGCAAAGGAAATCACAAACTGACCATCAATCCTCAAAAGCCTCAAATGAGTGTACTATTCAGCAGCAGTAAACCTCTGAAGAGCTTTGCACCCAAACTTGCCTTTCAGTCAGCTCAGCTTGAGTTGCATGAATGTTTGGGTGCATGGAAGGTGTCCTGAAGCATTGGCAACTGTCTTATTTTTTTTATATCTTTGGTTGGATGTAACCCATATAGCCAAGGCTACTGATGAATATGAGTGATGTTTTTTGGAGTTCTTCCAGATTAGTTTGACAAAAAATGTTTTTACATGCAGGTTGTGACAATAATGTATTGTTTACATATTAAAAAAGAGGCATTTCAGCTTTATTCAGACTTTGCTCTTATGGCAAGAAAATGGTGAAGATGACCAGCAGCAGGAAAGGTCTACATTTGTTTTGACTACAAACACTTTCAAAAATCCTGTGAGCACTGTCATGATGTTAATTATACATTATCTCTTTATTTGCAAAAAAACAAGTGTGTCAGAAAATTGAAAGAAATGGTGAAATGCAAACACTAGTACCACTGATTATCTGGAGGGAAATCATATTAAAAATCTAGAAGGTAGGTCACCTTTTTCAGACTAACATATACTTCTCCCTTCAAGGAGGAGATGTATTGATGATTCCCAGTATACTATTCCTGCAAAAGAGGCAGTTTTTGTACCAGTTGCCACATTCATGGTAGTAAGTGATGATAAAATCAGTTGTGTAGCTTGACTTGTTTATGGAAGTGTCAATGCCATCAAGTAGCTTTCCACTTGAACACTCTTTTGAAGGCTGATCCCATTCTCTGTTAAGATTTCTATTGATTTTTTTAATTAGGCCCCACATCTGTGGAATTTGTTTCAACAAGGCACTTTAAGAGGACTTTATCAAAGTAGATGTCAGTAGTCTTAAGGAATTTTATTGTCATTACCAGACAAGACATTCACTTCTGCCCAGCAAAAGCAGAGTACAGGTATCCAGATTTCCTGTTCAGAAGAAAAGGAACAGCCAGCATGGGAAGGAAAATGGTCTTTCAGTATAAGGGAGAGCCAGTGAGAGACCCACCACCTTCCTTTTTGGGAATACATGTTTGCTCTCTCTCTCTCTCTCTCTCTCATTCTTTTCCACCTCTGGAGTTACCTTGCCTTCTCTATAGGACCTGCATTTTGAAGAGCTTAGAGTTTTTGATTAAGAAACTTGGAGTCCTGGGCTGTTAGTTAAGCTATTTGGGATACTATCAGGGCAGACTGGAAATACCCCCATATGCCTTTTTGGCATCTATGATGGCTGATGCACTCTGTAATGTAGTGCCTGATTGAGAATGCAGCTTACCAGCCCATTGTTGATGCCATTGTAATTTTTCTTTGGTTCAGCATCAGTTTCAGAGACCACAGCATTTGTCACTTTGCCTTTTGGCAAAAAAACTGGACTTGGAAGCCTTCATATGTTCATTTCAGCTGAACCAGTTTTGAGTCCCATCTGGGTAGGAAAGTTCTGGATAAGCTTGAGAGTGTACCCTGAGTCTGAGCTCAAGGCATATCTTTATAAAATATTGTGTCTTTGAGACTAATATACCATGCATCTCCTTGTTCCTTTGTCTGTGCTTATGATCATAAGCTTGGCTATATTGAGTTTGAAGGCATGACTGAGGTCCTTGCTGAAGAACTGAGGAGCAAGAATGTGGATGTAATTTGCTACCCTGGAGTACTGCTTGATCACTGTAATTCTGAACTTTGTAATTCTGAACTTAATATGTTTAAGAAAAAAGGGTTATGGAGAGTGGGAGAAGCAGCTGCACCCCCCCCCCCATCCAGAAACCCTGTCTTGTATCGCTTTGAAGGGAATACATTTGAAGAGTTGTCTTACCTGATGAAATTGCAGTGTAGTAAACCTGAAATCCTTAAGCCTGTCTACAGCATGGGCACTGAGCTCCTAAAGAGGAAATTGGCTGCCACTTCTGTGGAGGGCCTTGTATGATCTTATTTTTGTGTTTCTTTCTCTATTAGAATTGGCCATTTCCAACAGAAGAAACGCCTTCTAACAATCTGTAGAAGGCTTTTAAGTATCGCACAGTCTTGCCCCTCCCCGGCACCATTGAAGTCATCCAAAATGTGTCTGGGACACCGCTATGGTTTGGACTTTAGATAGTGTTCGACAAGGCCATCTGATGTGACTGAGTCTTTGAGCTGCTTATTTGATCCAGTCTGACATTACTAGAAGATGCCTTATTTCATGAGACCCTGTAATTGATGTAATGAAGGGAATCCTGCCCCTCAGATTTCACTCTCTCAGGACAAAGAAGTGCCATTTGAGACCTATCACTGTGCACTAGCTACCTCCTGGGTGATTCCTCCTGATGACCATCTTTTGCCATCTGGTGACCATTGCAAGAATGTGATTATTCCGAAGCTATCTTTAGGAAGCTTGATAAGTCTGTAGCCACCAAAGGATGGGCAGGCAGGTGTTCATTAGATGGATCACCGTTGCAGTAGCTTAAGCCACACGAGTCCTACCTCTGCACAGACCAGCTTCACAGAGCTTTTGGTACCTTCTATGCTCCCAACTGCCAGCAACTCACTCAGAGTACCACATAAAAGGCAGTTGGAGTGCAAAAACTTTAGAGCATTTTTTGCTGCCAAACAGTCTGTTTCAGCAGATTCTGTGAATCTGTCAGTCTGCTAAAGATCCTTAAAGAGCTAAGCAGTTAAGTCCCTGTTGGGGAAAGGCTTCCTATTTTATATGTTACGGGAAAAGCTTGTGCTTTTTTCTGTCAGAAAATGTGTTTTTACTAGAAAAAAAGGTTTGGAATGGGTTTGCATTTTTAAGTGAGTTATGTTGGTGCTTGTATAAACTGTGAACAAAAGTGTTTGTTTAGACTAAAAATGTATTAACATTTTTATTTGGAACAGGGTATTGTGCTTATGGGGACTGTCAGTGGTTTACTTACCTCAGAACCACTTGACCACTATTTACTTTACCTACTTATCCAGGCTGTGCTACCCACTTTTCAGCTTTCTTCCTCAGCTTACAGATGGAGCAACCCTCTGTCTCCTTGATTGAACCCTCCCCTAAACACACAAACAAGAAATTTGTAAAGGAATCTTGAGTCAGGCCAGCTCCTAATTTGCCTCATCTCTTGTTGAGTGATGCTACAGTGGTTTCTGTTTGTTCCTGAGGCCGTCCATCTTTTCACCCAGCCTTCTTGGGGTAGCCTTCCAAGCCATCAAAACTGGGGAAATAGACACCTCCTTTATGGCTGTACAGATGTCTGTGATGGGCGAGGTAGAACCATGTTTATTGGTGTCAGAGGAAGGGATGGGTGAAGCATCTTCGCTTGACCAGGATAGGGGTTTGGATGTTAGGTCCTCTGTACCAAAGGGTCAGGCTTCATTCAGGGAGTGTGTGCTTAGTGAGAAAAACTTCTAGTCTCCCGTTTCTGTTTCCATGGACAAGGCAGATTTAATGAGATTTGCTAAAGAACTTATTTCTGCCTTTTCACAACCTTCTGAATTTTCAGACAGGAAAAGGAAGGTTAAACCTCAGGAACTTCTCAGTCTGAGCACTCTGATCCTGAGCAAAGAATTATCAGGTTTCTGAACTGAAGATATTTGTTTTGCTGACATTTGATCAAACATAAAAGTATTTTTTTCAGTAAGATTCCTGTAGCACAGAAAATGCATAAGAATTGTTAGTTACAGATGCCTAAGGCTGTTCCTATTTCTCCTGTATCACCTGCTTTAGAGAATGTTTTTCTTGCTGCATTCAGCTTACCTAATGGTCAACCTTCTTCTCCCAAGAAGTCCCAACAGGTCATGCAAGGTACCCTCAGACAGGCAAGTACCTGTTTTAACAGTAAAGCAGCTCCAGCAGTCATTTCTCTCTTAAAGTCTACTGCTACTAACCAGGTTACTGCTAATAACCCAATTCCTTGGGAAGAAAATGCATTCTTACTGTACTTTCAGTTTCAGAATTTTAAACTGTTAAGTTCATGTATTGTTTTTTGCTGGAGTCTTTTGAGACTGTTCAGAAGTTAATGGTCAACTTTCCTTCTTCTGAGGTAAGGAATTCATTAAATGCTTTTGTGACAGTAAATATCCTTCTCTTTCACTGTTGCAGTATTTTTTAACTTGGTATATCCTGCAGAGGATAGCATATCATCCTACCAGCATGCTAAACTTTGAACCTTCCTGGTGTCATACATCAGATGCATGTCCTGCATGCAAGGCATAAGGTATATATGTAACATACTGGTGCCTAATCCTCTGAACTTCTTTGCCACCAGTCCAAATACTACTTCTGAATTTGGTCTGTACGCTGTTCACCGAGCTAGATTATTTATCGAGATTTCTAAAGATAAGTGCCCTGTTGGGGTTCCTGCTTTTTTTTTTCCTCCTTGTATTTTGTTTTTATGTCATCCATGAAGGGGAAATATGAGTGTAGATATCAGATTCCCCTTAAAGACAGACATGAGAAGCATGTTTTTTGTTTAGGTGCTATGCAAGACCATAGTCAGTATATCATCTGTCAGGCATTTGTCCATAAGACCCTCCACAGCCATTTTGTCTTCCCTTTCTATTTATCTGGAAAACCAACACCTGAAGTTGTTGACACAGGGTACCTTGACCAAATCTGCCGACCATGAAGTTCAGCAAACTTAAGAAAAAAGCACACATTGAATGTGCTGCCTCCACCCTCCACCAGACATCTTCATTGTATTGGATGAAAAACCTAAGGACCATCCAGTGCTTACACCACTTCCCCCTGCAGTGACCTTGTTGGAGGCTGAGACAGAGCTGCCTAGTCACACATCCGCTGAGGCTATGTATACATCTGGTTCAGCTGTAGAGGGGAAACCATGGCTGATTATATTTAAGTGGCTAGGGTGACTCCCCAAATTTCAATTAGGGAAGAGTTGCCTGGTAACCTCATTGAATCTAGGCAGGGGTCTGACTCTTCTAGGTTTGCCAAGACAGATGTTTCTTTAAAAAAGAAACCGGTAACCAAACATGTTGCTACCTACTGTAGTTAAGGATCCTTACAAAGAGTGGCAGGATTTTACTAAAAGCAGTTTAATGCCCTCATGGCTGTGAAACCCCCTCACGGATTGTCTGTCCCTACTGCTCCTCCTCCTCCTCTCTGGTCCTCCATTCCATCTAAGAGACTAGGAAATCTGTGTCTTTTGATGGGGAGTATACTCCTCACAAATACACTCTGCTTTGGCTTTGCTGTCTAACGAGGAAGATTATTTGTCTCCTGGCTCTCTTTTCTGAGGAATTATCCTTTCAGGATAAAGTAGTCTTTATAATGGAACACTTGAAATGGGATTGTTCCCAAGTCTCAGAGGTCCAAAAGAGGTATTATGAACTGTTGCAGACGGACTCATCCAGACCTTCTGCAATCTCTCCTGTTTTTGGCTCCCCTGTTGGACAAGTTTACAGCAACTTCCTGATTCTCAACCTCTGGCCCCTAAGAAGTCATACAGATTTGATAACGTGTCTGAGAATCATAAATTCTTGTATAAAATTCCTTCATCTAATTCTTCTGTAGTTTCCATGCCTATGGATGAGCCATCCAAACTGCTTTCACCTTCCAAACTGCTGCCTTCTGACAAGGACAGCCATGTATGGGAAAATATGGGGGGAAATGTATATATTTCTGCTACTTTGGCTTTTGAGGCTATCAGTTGTCAGACTTGCATGAATAGATATGTCCTGGCTTTTCCCTCCCAGCTTGGGGGGAGGGAATTGAGTCACATGCCTGATTCAGACAGTAAGACTTCTACTCTATCTTCTGAGTTCTGCCTCTCAGGTAGCTCACCATTCCATTAAATGCAGCTATGGTGCCTCTTCTATAGCAGCTGCATCTGGTTCTCTTATGAGGAGATATTCCTGTTTGTGCTTGCATGGTTTACATTAGGGTCAGACTTTTGGATCCCCCCTTAAATAACCAGAATCTTTTTGGCATTGTTCCTGCAGAATTGTTTAAAACGCTGTAGGATAAGGGCAAGGTTATGCAGGGCCTCAAACAATTTTTTCTCCTCTACCTAAATTCCAGAAGAACTGTCCTTCAAACCTTTTGTTCATTGACCGCCAGTACAATCTGCTAGAAATAAGAAGGATTCTAAGCCTGTTTTCCCAGATAAAGCCACTCAGAGTGCTAGAGGCCAAAAACCTGCCTTTCCTGCTAAATCTGCTTCTAGCTGACATCCAGCCTGCCTTCCTCTTCTGCCATATTCCTCTGTCAGGCTGATCCTTTCCTTTCCTGTTTGGCAACAGATAACCACAGACAACTGGGTTCTCTCCATTAACCAATACATTTATTTTATGGCTTAGAAGTCCCAATCCTCCATTTTCTGGCATTCCTCAGCCTCTTCCTTGCCAGCTCCCTCATTTTCCTCTGGTCCTGTGGGATCTGGTAGATCAGGGAGTCATACAACCTGTTCCCTTGTCTCAACAGGGAATAGGTTTTTATTCCAGATTGTTTCTGGTCCCCAGGAAAGAGGGATCATAGAGACCCATTCCAGACGTATCTCAACACCTTTGTCAAGGTCCCTTTCTTCAGCTTGTTACTTCATACTATTTCCACTTTTACTTCCCCAGGTCTTTCTGGATTTCAAGGATGCTTACCTCCATATTCCTGTTCACCCTGTCTTCAGGAAAGTTTTACATTTCTCTGCTCCTTCCTCTCATTATCAGTTCTTTGCTTTGCCTTTTGGTCTTTGTAGAGCTCCAAAGGGTATTTACCAACTATCTGGCCCCTGTAATAGCTTTCTACATATTTCAGGGATTTCAAATGTTACCTTTTGTGGACGACCTCCTAATTAAAGCTTTTTCTCAGCAGCTCCTGTTTCAGAATATACACTTCAGTATGTTTCTCATGCTTGGTATAGCATTTACTCTCAATCTCAGTCAGGATCAAGTGATTTTTGGGTTGCTGGATTCAGAATATCCCAATGTTGGCTTCTCTTCCACCTCCCAAGGTACTCTCTTTGACTGCTTATTTCCAGTCTCTTCTTCCTCTTCCAGTTTTTCTTGCAAGAGAATTTCTTTACACCTTGGGGTTCATGGCATCCACCATCGCCATGGTTCCTTTTGCCAAACTCCATTTGTAGAAATTTCAGTGGAATCTCAAGACAGATTGACTCCAGCACTGCCATCCTCTGGAGTTTCCAGTCCTTCTTTTTCTCTGTCTCAAACAAGCTCTGCTGGTGGATTCAGCAGGTTTGCCTTTTCAGATTCCTCTTCCTATTCAAAACTTGTACATGGATGCTTCTAGTCAAGGTTGGAGAGCTTCCTCCAGCATTCAGATATCAGACCACATCAGTGTCAGAGAGATGAGAGCTGTAATGTTAGCTCTTCAAGCCTTTCATTCCCCTTGGGTTCCAGGTCCCCTAAAGATTTTTACAGACAATATCAAATTCATGTGGTACATCAACAAGCAGTGAGGTACAAAGTCGTATGCTCTTTGCAGGTTGGCCCTTCAGACTTGGTTCTTCACATGGATTACATCCCTTTGGAGCACAATGTAGTGGCAGATCAGGACACATCCTCACATATGGATGCTTCACAGAGAGGTGTTTCTGGACATTGTCCATCATTGGGGTACTCCTCAAGAAGATCTTTTTGCCTCCCCTCTGAACAGACAACTTTCTTGGTTTTGCAGGTGGCCAGAAAGCCCACTTCTAGAAAATCCTATGTGGCTTAATGGAAGAACTGTTCTATATAATATCTCAAGCATAAACAGAACCCTTTTTCTGTGTGTGTGTGTGGGGGGGGGGGGTCCCTGTGGTCCTTTGTTTGTGTAAGTTGTTCATTACTGGTTTGGCATATTCTTCTGATAAAGCTCATTTGTCATCTATTTCTGCCCACCTGCCCTTGGGGTCTACCTTTGGCTTCTAGTTTGTCAAACTATTCCTAAAATGTGCCTGTTATATCAGCCCCAAAGCCTGTTCCTCCTCTTTGGAACTTTAATCGACACTGTCCTTTTTTTTGATCCTGCATTTTCTTTTTCCCTGCAGTATTGTACTTGGAAAACTGTGTCCTTGGTGACACTTCTGCAGAGAGAGTTTTTGAAGTCCAGGCCCTCATGGTGGTTCCATCACTTTTGTTTTTTTTTTTCACAGGGACAGGGTGTCTCTTTAACCGAATCCTTCTTTTATGCCTTAAATGGCTAATTTGTCTAAGAATCAGTCAATTCATCTTCCTTCCTTTTTTCCTTTTCGACAGTCTGGTAGTGAGAAGGTAGTACACACCTTTGATTTCTATAAACAGCTCAGATGCTACTCTGATAAAACTAACCAGACCAGAAAATATGAGAGACTTTTTGTTTCCTTAGGAAATTAGGTTTGGCAATGTCTAAGCAAAGAATCTCCTCCTGGCTCTCTGGCCATTTCCTTTTGTTGTTTTCATGGCAAGCAGCTTTCGTCTTCAGTTCATGCTCATTCTACCATGGCAGACACCTTTTCTGGTGATTTTTTATTCAAGGGTCTGGATACTAAATCCATCCTGGAAGCTGCTATTTGATCTTCTATTCACACTTTTACCAAGCATTATAAGTTGCAGTGCCAAGGCAGGATTTGCTAGGGCTGTCATTCATGGATTTGTGGAGAGCTCTTCCCTGACTTCCTCCTCCCATACTTTATAGTAGCTTTTGTACTCTACCAAGTTAAAGAATACTGCAGTAGTGATATGGAGGAGCATAGTGCAGTTGTGTAAACTCTTACCATAACAGTAGAAGTCTTACTTTTTACTGTTGCAGTATTTGGTCCATCCCTTCTGCCCCATTTTTATTTTTATTTTGCCTTACTGCTGGCTTAGGGCTCTTTCATCCTTATCTCCTTCTGTTTCCCTTCCTGTAAGGGCATGCTGTTGTTTCTCTGGAGTTGCTCTGGTTCTCCTGAAACACTTAGATTCTGAGGATTAAATAGCCATACATCACATTCCTACATTACGTCTTGCAAGTAGGATGCATGTCTGATGTACAATGCCGGGAAGGTTCAAAGGCTTTGGCATGCTGTCCAGATGTTAGGCTGTCCTCTGCAAGATATACCAAGTCAAAGAATACTGAAACAGTGAGAAGTTGGACATCTACTGTTATGGCAAGAACTTGCACATCTGTTCTTTTCACAGGTGGCTAAACATTTTTTAAAGTGTACTTATGCTGCAGACTCCTTCTGTAGAGGTCCTCCTTTTGGATCAGTTTTGTGGAGATTTGCTTGGCTTCAGTCTCAGAATCTGTGATTTTAAATTCTCCCTTAGACAAAGAGATTGGCTCTTTTGTAGCTGAGGTGCTTAAGAAGTATAAAAATTGAAGGAGTTACTTAGATTTTTCACACCTTCTTTTTCAGACAAAATAATATTCTTCCCTCCACGGTCAGTCCCCTTTTACAATAAACATTTTAAGCAAGGAACCAATAGTCAGAGTTTAAAAAAACAATGGAAAGTGGGCTCAAAAAGGAAAGGAATGTAAAACTAAAGGACAGTTCTCCTAGTCAGCATGGATATCAGTCTGCAGGCTCTCCCCCCACCTTGGCTACCTTTCTATGTCTCTAAGACTCACATTCCCTATTGGAATCAGATTGTTTCTTACAGGTTCTTAAGGTAATGCTATGGGTGATATATGTGGCAATGGGAATTCCTCCCTCCTTTCCAACGTATCTCCCATTTGCCCTGGAACCAAATTCCTCCGTTTTCTCACCTTGTCTTCAAAATGCTGTCTGAGTCAGAACCAGTGTCTCTCAACCATATAAGCAAAGGTTATTGCAGAATTTTTCTAGTTCCCAAGAGCAGGAGGATCTTTTTTGCCAGGATTCAGCAGTTTAAGATGTTATCATTTATGTCTTACCTCTTATCCCTCCTCTAGCTTTTATGATAAGCCTGTCATCCAGTGCCTGTTACCAACCATTTTAGTCATTGAGATTTGTTGTGTCTGGAATGCATTATCAGTTCTCTGTCTTACCTCTATTATCTGCTCCACCAGCTCTGTATCAGTTTGTTGAAGTAACTACCTGTTGAACACCTATTTGTCGAAATTAATCCATCAAACAGTAATTCCATCGAATGTTCATTTAAGCAAATTTCTTCCCAGGGAAAAAAACATTCTGCCAACCTAGCAACCATCACAAAAACATTACTTAATACCCCCCAATCTAAATATATCAACTCCAAGATCGTATTGAAGTGGATAAAGGAGCAAATTCCCGATGATGACCAACAAGGTTTTTCCCCTGGGAAGAAATTAGCTTAAATGAACAATGGAATTAATGTTCGATGGATGAAGTTCAACGAATAGGTGTTCAACATGTAGTCCCTTCAATGAAATATGTACCCACTGCACCAAGGGTATTCACAAAATTCCTAGCTCTAGTCATTGCTTGTTGCATTCTTCAGTGCATTCACATTTTCCCAGCTGTTCAGTAACATATTCTGTGTTTTGAAATCAGCTTGCAAAAGTCTTCTCTCATCCCTTCCCTCAGAATGAGTTTCCTCTTGGATGTTTGCTGGACCCTGCCTTGGGGAAAATCTTTTCTTCTTCCAGGCAAAGTAGAGATGTATTAGTTCTTCCAGCTAAGGTGAAGCATCTGCAAGGGAGCTTCCCAGGATTTTAGGGTACATGACATCGATGAAACTCATGTTGCCCTTTGCTGAACTACACATGAGAAAAATTCAGTGGTACCTTAGATCAGTATACACCTGACATGTTTACTTTTGGGTCTACTTTATGCACTTGAAACATGAAAAACCCGAATCCAAATAGCACAACACATAGAGTGAACCGCAAATATGTCGAACGTACTAAAGTGCGAAATTTAAAACCTCGAACCATCCTAGTCAGCCATCCCACAACCCGCAACACACTACCTACCCAAACACAATAAAAAAAACACATACATACACTAACCACAACCTTACTTCTAACCTTAAATTAAAGCACCAAAACCCTACTGCTAACCCTACACTAAACCCCACATACACAACTATCTATGCACTATCCTTAACCCCTCCCTAACCCTAAGGTCCGTAACTACCACACACTTCCCCTATGGAGCTATACCCAAACAAACAAACTGTTGCACACAAATGCACTTAAAAAACCCTACACTAAACCTTACATACATTACCTACACATGCACTTACCTTAACTCCTCCCTTACCCTAAGGTTCGTAACTATCGCACACTTACCTTACGGAGCTATACTGCAGATGGGCCAACTATGCAAATTCGATATTTCTACTTTTGCAGTTTCGTTCGGTCAACATATTCGCAGTTTGCTCTTTACGTGTCGCGCTATTTGGATTCAGGTTTTTCGGCTTTCGAGCGCGTAAAGTAGACCCGTTTACTTTTGACTTGTCAGATTCCAGTTCTGAGGTTTGTTAAGAGGGAGACTGGCTGATGGGTAGACCATATAGCTTGCAACCCAGGTCTTCATTTCTCCCTTCCGACCTCCCTCCACTAAGTCAACACAAATGCTTCAGACCTGGCATGAGGAGCAGTTTCCAAAGAGGTAAAAGTTGAATCCTGTAGACAGCAACACACAACATGTTAGAGAGATGTTAGCAGCAAATCAATGTATTGAAGGCCTTAAATCATTTCTGGTCCCAAGGACCTCTGCAAGTAGACAACAGGTACCACAGTGATGTGGTGCATAAAAAAACAGCAGATCTTAGCCACTTTGCAGACTGGCTTTGATGGCCTGGGAGGTAGGAATTAAGTTTAGTTTGACTCTTCTTTTATACATTCCATGAGGAAAAACCTTATTACAGACAAGCACAGCTGGACCAGGGCAGAACCCTAAGAATGGAAATGTCATCTTGGGTCTTCAGTGAATTCAACAGACATCTGTAAAGACATTCTGCTCCAGGACACCTTGCAGACAGGCCTGGAAGACAGATGCATACCCATTACATGGATGGCAATGTACCTGTATGCTCTTCCACCCTTTCTAGCAATAAGTATGCATCTAAAGATTCAGAAGGACTCAGAAAATTGTGGTGACTCCCTTTTAGCTGAAGTAACTGTGGATGTCCTTCCATTTCACTGTTGCAGTATTCTTAACATGGAAGATCCCCTGCCAGGGGTGACCCAATGTCCAGCCAGTATAGCAAAGCCTTTAGGTTGTTGTTGATGCACAGTATGTAACGCATATGCTCCCCACACAAGACTTAGGGCATAGAGGTGACATCTGGATGTATCATCCTCAGAACTACTTTGCTTCCAGTCCGAACACCATCTTTGATCATTGATTTGATTACCTGCGTTGTTGCTGGTTACCTAGCAGTTCAGATAAGTGCCCCGTTGGGGTTTTTTGACTTGTGTTTTGCTTTTAGCATTTGCTTCATGGGGTTTCATACCATCCAGAAAGGGTAAATGCCAATATGGACGACAGATTCCCCATGAAGACCATCATGAGCAGTGCTTGTTTTGTTTAAGAGCTACTCACGGCCATATGTTCTGTGCTGTTTGTCAGGCTTTTGTTCCAAAGACCTTATGTAGTCGTCTTTCCTCTTTCGCCATTTATCTTGAAAACCAGCATCTGAAGCTGATAGTAAACGACACTGTGGAAGGTACTTGGCCTGAGGGTCAGCCGTCTTCAAAGAAGGCCAAAAAAGTCAAGTCAGATTCTTTGGCTGTGCCTCCTACACTGGATGTCTCTCTTGAGGCTGGTGAAAGCCTGGAGGATCATCCAGTTTCTAGGCTGGATTCCTCTGCCACAACCGGTTGGGAGTCCAGCATGGTTCCAGCTTCTTGCATGTCCTCAGAGGTCTTGCAGACATGTGCTTTGGATGCTCAGGGGGAACCATGGCTAAAATCACCAAAGGGCTTAGGGGGCTTCTCACATACTGGTTAGGGAGGAAATCCTG
This sequence comes from Protopterus annectens, assembly GCF_019279795.1. Lineage (NCBI taxonomy): Eukaryota > Metazoa > Chordata > Ceratodontiformes > Protopteridae > Protopterus > Protopterus annectens. The sequence goes on from NC_056733.1 coordinate 515,231,296, forward strand.
ACTACGATTATTGAGTGTTGGCTGGTGTCAGAGCTGCCTTTTTTTCATAAAGCGGATGTCCCTTTAAAAGAGAAACAGAAGATGGAACATATTCCTTCTACTCCCAAGGGTCCTCAGTGTGAAAGGCAGACTTTTACACAGGGTTTTTCAATGTTCTTATAGCCTTGAAGCCTCCTTGGGGAGGGTCTCCATCCCAGCTCCTCCTTGGTCGTCTTCCCCCTCAAAAGGTCTGCAGCTCAGGATTCCACCAAAGAGGAAGAGGATTCTGTTGAGTAATTCCTGGCCTATTCTACCTAGATTCCTTCCCCTTTGGATTATGGTTCTGAGGAAGAGGAGTATGCTATTCGTGAATCTCCTTTTGAGGAGATTTCCTTTGGGTATACCCCTGCCAGGATGATGGAATTTTTAAATGGGATTGTTAACCAAGTTTCTGAAGTGCCGAGGAGGTATGATGAGCTTGTTCAAATGGAATCTACTAGACCCTTTGCTGTTCCTGTTGTTCTGGCTGCTTGATTGGATGCCTATTCTTCTGCATCTCAGCCCTCTACTTCTTAAAAAATGGATAGGTTTTATAAGGTGCCTGATGACTGCAAATTGCTTTATAAGAGTCCATCTTCTGACCCATTGGTGGTTTCTTTGGCATCTGACAAGCATTCTAAATTACTGCCTTCTACCAAACATTTTCCTTCTGATAAAGAGCAGGACTATGGAAAGGCTGGGTAAAAAGGTTTATACTTCAGCCACCCTAGCCTTTCTGGCTGCTAATTATCAGACTCATATGACCACATATGTTTCATCTCTCCTTTCGCAGGCTTCCCAGGTTATTTCTGACTTTTCTGATTCTGAGGGAAATACTACCACCTTGTCTCCGTTAGGGGCTTCTTCCCAGGTTGCTTGCCATTCCATTAAATGTAATTATAATGCAGTAAGTGCTTCCTCTAGGGCTGCTTCTTCTGGCTCTGTGTTGAGAAGATATTCCTGGCTAGTCTCAACCTCTGCCTGATGATGATAAGGCTAAGTTGATGGATGCTCCTGTGCACAGCAAATAATTGTTTGGTGCTGCTGCAGCTGATTTGTTCAAGTCCATGCAGGAGAAAGGCAAGGAGTTACAGGTTCTGAAACATGTTTTTGTTTCCCCTGTGTGAAAGTTCCAGAGAATCTATCATAATAAATCAGTCTTTGTTAGAAGGCAGTCTCATTGTCCTACTAAAGGCAAGAAGGGTGGTAGAACACCTCATGCTTAGAAGCCTTCCTTTCCTGATAAACCAGGTGCTGTCTGACTACCCAATTCTTCCCAGCCACATTCCTCACTCAGTTCATCTTTCTCTCTTCCTGTCTGGTTAAGTATAACCCGGGATTCATGGGTCCTTTCTATTATTCGCCAGGGGTATTTGATGGTATGGAAATCCCCCCATGGGCATTCTTCAGCTACTTCAAGACCGGTTGAGGTCTTTTCCAGAGGTGCTTCAGGGTCTTTTTATTTAGGGAACTGTTCAAGAGTTTTTAACTGCTCAAAGGGGGAAGGGGTTTTTATTCCAGAATGGTTTTGGTTCCCAGGAAAGGGGGGGGGGCACTTGGAGAGCCATTCTGGATCTTTCTTACCTGAATACGTTTCTGAAGGTTCCTTCCTTACAAATGTTATCCCTTCAGACTTGGTTCCCTCTAATGCTTCCTCAGGCTTTTTTGGTTTCTTTGGATCTAAAGGATGCTTACCTCCATATCCTTATACATCCCCCTTTCAGGAAGTGTTTACGTTCGTCTGCTGCTTTCTGGCATTTTCAGATGTTCTTCGTGTTTCACTATTGCAGTCATCACCTGTGGGTTATCCCTGCTGTGATAGGCCTCGGCTGGCCTAAATACCAGAGTCAATGTTTTTCTGTGTCAGCTGCTGTCACCTGTAGACTGATGTCAGGTCATCAGTGCTATAATAAAGGCAGCCGACACCATTACATCAGTCTTTCTTGCTGTGGAGCCCATAGCAGAAGCAGTTTGCAAGTGTGCCGGTTGGTTGCTACCAGAGTTTGAATTACAGCTGAAAATGTCTAAAGCTAAGTACCCATTGGAGATCATTTTCTCTTGCGCTAACCAATGTCCAAAAAAGTTAACAGTTGTCTCACCTGTGGAAAGCTGATTCCCACACCAAGACTTCCATTTATACTGCGTCACTTGTTTAGGCCCAGACCACGACATCCCACATTGCTGGTTCTGTGCCCTCTTTTAAAGCGAGAACCATTCACTGTAGATCTCTTATTGTAGACAGGTATTTTTGTCTTCCATCTTCGCATTCCAAAATGGCATCTGTCAGCCAACAATCCATAGACATTCCAAAAAAGTAGAGATAAAGATAGCGACAGACCACTCAAGGTTAAGGCTTCCGACAACTCTACCTTTAAACAGGTCATCTGTTCTCCAGAATTCAGTGAGTCACTTTCTCAGCCCCTGATGCCCAATACAATATCTATGCAGGCCTCTACTGAGACCCTTTCGGAGTCCCGTATGCCACAGAAATCTTTTTCTTCTGAGCCTTTGGCTGTCTGCTTTGGTTTGGTCTGGAGCCATGATGCAGGCACTGGCTTCTGAGAAGTCCTCTCACACTACCCAATCTAGACAAAAAACAATGTCTTGTATGACTACCGTTTCTCTCAGACTAATGGATACCCTTAGGGCTAGAAGCCAGGCCACTCCTAGAAAATCTGCCTCTAGCCACCATCTTGCTCCTTTTCTGCCACCCCAAGCCCAAATGCTTAAAATGGCGGAGGATCTTATCTCCCTTATCAGGGGTAGTCAGGCCACAACTTCTAAAAGGAAAAGACACCCCTCTCCTGAAATTGACAGAACAGGATTCAGAGGAATCTGATTATTCAGATTTTGAAGAGGAACAACAACATCTGACTGCTTATGAGGATTCAGATGCAGAGGAATCCATTACTTCTGCCTCCCCACCAGAAGACCTTTCCTTTGGGGAAACCCTTCACACCCTCAGGGAACATTTGAAGTCTAAATTAATTGATGCACCCCTGGATAAGGAGCGCATGTTTGGAGTAAAAGCAGAAGAGGTGCTCAAAAAGATGGAAGACAAAGCAAAATCTATGCAAACAGTAAAAGATTTCTTTCAGGTTCAACCTCCTAGGTTCAGCAGGAACTTTCCCTGTAAGCTCTGGTCCTTCCTTGCACCTAGCAGACAGGGGCAAGGTAAGCCCCGCAGGGACAGAAAGTATACACCTCTGCAACCTTAGCTATCAGAACACTCAACTGTCAGTTCCATATGTTAAAATATCAGCAACGCACTTTGGAATTATTAAAGCAAAATATTTCAACCTTTCCTGACTGTGCCAATTCGAAAGAGTTAGCAGATTTACTACACTGTACTTGTCAAGTGGCCAAATGCTCATTACACTGTGGATATGATGCCCTAGAAGCCTCAAGCAGGGCAACAGTGTCAGGATCTGTCATTAGGAAACATGCATGGTTAAAGGAACAAGCTCTCCCTGATCATGTCAAGTCTAAATTAATTGATGCACCCCTGGATAAGGAGCGCTTATTTGGAGTAAAAGTAGAAGAGGTGCGTAAAAAGATGGAAGACAAAGCAAAATCTATGCAAACAGTAAAAGATTTCTTTCAAGTTCAACCTCCTAGGTTCAGCAGGAACTTTCCCTCTAAGCACTGGTCTTTCCCTGCACCAAGCAGACAGGGGCAAGGTAAGCCCCGCAGGAACAGACCACCCAGGGACAGCAGAGAACCAAACAGTGGATCACTTCCGCCCCAAAGGCAGGGAGTTCTAAGCCATCCTTTTATGACAAAAACTCTCAGTGACTCCCCCCCCCCCTTCTGCCAGGTTCTCCCTCTGCAAAGAAAAGGACCAATGGGTCTTAAAGATTATTTTTCAGGGATACAAATTCTCTTTCAGTAAACTCCCAATTCTAAGAGGGTACCAGCCTTACCTCCAAATCAGTGGGCAAAGGCATTGAAACTGGTCCAAACTCTCATATCCCAGGTGGCAGTAGAACCTTTCTCCTCAGATCAAACAGTAAAAGGCTTTTATTCCAAACTATTCCTTGTACCCAGAAAAGAGGGCATTTGGCACCCCATCCTGGATCTATCCTTTCTGAACACCTCCCTGGTGGTCCCCAAATTCAAAATGCTAACTTTGCAGCAGCTGCTGCCTATGCTGACAAAAAATGCCTGGTTAGTCACCCTAGACCTAAAAGATACCTACCTCCACATCCCCATAAGCGAATCCTGCAGGAAATTCCTGCACTTCAGAGCAGGCTCACAACACTTTGAGTTCTCTGCACTTCCCTTTGGCTTATCTACTGCTCCCAGAGTATTCACCAAATACTTAGCCCTGGCCTTAGCATTTTGCAGAAGGTGGAATATACAGATTTACCCTTATCTGAACGACTGCCTCATTCAGGCAGCATGCAAAAAAAAAAGCTGCTCCAAGACCTTCTTTTTGCCAAAACCCTCCTAACTTCCCTAGGGTTTACCATCAATGCGAAGACATCAAAGCAAATACCCTCCAGGAAGATCATTTTCTTGGGAGCACTGCTGGATACAGCATCCCAAATGGCCTTCCTATCCCCAGAAAAGCATAGCTTCCTGCCTCTCTACTTTACTCAGTTGGCTTCCAGAAGTCACCTCCCCTATGAGGAAGTTCCTGCCAGCCTTGGGGTACATGGCATCTTGCATCCTCTTAATTCCTCTGACCAGGCTCCACATGAGGAAACTTCAGTGGTATCTAAAGAACCTTTGGTGTCAGCACTCTCAGCCTCTATAGACCTCTCTCCCTTTGATCCCCTGTATAAGGGGCAAGTTTCTCTGGTGGGCAGGGATGTGTGCCAAGAACAAGGGACTTCCCTTCATCCTCCACCCTACCGGGCAGACCATCACCACCGACACCTCAGACATTTCTTGGGGTGCTCACCTAGCAGGCAGGTGCACCCAAGGGCTTTGGGATGCCCAGCACCTTCCCTTGCACATCAGTCAGAAGGAAATTATGGCAGTACAAAAGGCTCTGACATCCTTCAAACCCCATCTCAGGCCAGGGGTTCTCCTTATCAAAACAGACAACACCACAGTAATGTGGTACATCAACAATGAGGGAGGGACCCAATCTTACCCTCTGTGCAGGCTAGCCATGAACCTCTGGCTGACGGCCTCCTCCATGGGATTACACCTAATTCCTCAGTACCTAACAGGGATCAACAACACCCTGGCAGACCACCTAAGCAGAAACTTACTGGATGCCCACGAATGGCAGCTCCACAGAAAAACCTTTTTTCAAGTCATTCAGGTGTGGGGAACTCCAGAGGTGGATCTCTTTGCTTCACACCTCAACCACCAGCTGAAAAATTCTGTACCAGGGAGTATCATCACCTAGTGTGGAAGGTGGATGCCTTGACCTTCCCCTGGAACTCCCTCTTTGTATACTTATTCCCTCCTCTTCCTCTCATTCCCAAGGTACTGATCAAGATAAGGGAGGAGAGACCAAAGGCCATCCTCATTGCTCCAGATTGGCCCAGATAGCATTGGTACCCCTTAATGCACAGCCTAATATTACAGACTCCCAGGCAGCTTCCCCTGATCTCAGACCTGTTGACCCGGGGGGGGGCCCAGACATGCAGACTCTCAATCTGTCAGCATGGCTAACACTTTAAAAGCAAGCAGGTCCTAGACAGAAGGTCCAGCACCAGAAAATCTTATGCAGGGAAATGGAAAAGATTCTGCTCCTGGAGCCAGTCCAGAGGGGGCAATACCTCACAACCTTCCATCCCTCTTATCCTGGACAACCTAGCAAAGTTACTCAATAGTGGCCTTTCCTTCTCTTCGATTAAAATCCACACCTCAGCCATTTCAGCTCATTTCAACACAGACCAGACCCTCTTCTCACAGCCTTTGATTAAACAATTCCTCAGAGGGGCTTCTAATATCAGACCTCCCAGAAGGCCTATCACGCAAGCCTGGGACCTGAATTATGTTTTGGAAAACCTAACCTTACCACCCTTCGAACCTGCTGCTTCAGCAGAATTGAGATACCTCTACTGAAAGACTGCTTTCCTGCTAGTTATCACCTCAGCCAGAAGGGTTTCAGAACTTCAGGCACTCATGGCCAATGAGCCCTTCATCATTTTCCATGCAGACAGGGTCTCCCTGAGGACTAACCTCTCCTATATGCCCAAGGTGGTATCTGATGTGACCCTCAACCAGGCCATACATCTACCCACCTTCTTTCCTAACCCTCAATACACAGAGGAAAGAATTCTCCCCTCACTAGACATACACAGGCAGCTCAGATACTACCTGGACCATACTAAACCCTTCAGAAAAACAGACCTGCTTCTTGACAGCTTTGCCCCAGGGGCAGACAGGAAGCCTATTTCCAAGCAAACCATTTTCAAATGGATATCACACTGTATCCATTTCTGCTACAGACTACATGATAAACCACCCCCTAAGTCTATTTGCAGCCATTCCACTAGGGCAGCCTCCGCTTCCACAGCACTCCTCAGAGGAGTTCCCACCAGGGACATCTTGGAAGCTGCCACCCTGACCTCTGTCCACACCTTTACAAAACCATTATCACCTACCTCTTTTCTCTAAGGCTAGGGCAGGGTTTGCCTTGGCATATTTTGCAGGACATGCTGACCCATGCCTAGGTCTCTAACTAATCCTTCCACCCCTCTCCTCAGCTTTGGGAATCCTCCCACAGGTGATGACTTCAACAGTGGAACACGAAGAACATAGTGCAGTTTTGTACACTTACCATAAATGTACATGTTCGAGTGTATCCACTGTTGCAGTCCTAGTTTCCCTCCCTCCTTCCCCCTTATATCCTCTTTCCTTAGGGAGACATAAGCTTCTCACAGTGGCTTTTAGCCACCAGCACCACTTTACCATATTTCCTTGTGCTTCTGATGGGTTAGGGCAAGAAAAACTGATGTAATGGCATCGGCTGCCTTGCTTTATAGCACTGATGACCTGACATCAGTCTACAGGTGACAGCAGCTGATGCAGAAAAACATTGGCTCTGGTATTCGGGCCGGCGGAGGGCCACCACAGCAAGGATAACCCACAGGTGATGACTGCAACAGTGAATACACTCTAACATCTACATTTATGGTAAGTGTACACAACTCTACTTTCTCTGCTTTGCCCTTTGGCCTCTCTACTGACCCAAGAGTATTCACCAAATGCCTAGCTCCTGTGATTGCTTTTTGCAGACTCAAAGGCATTCAGGACCACCTACTTTATTCAAGCCTCCTATCCAGAGATTCTTTTACAGTACCTTCAGTGGGTCATCACTCTGTTGCAAAGCCTGGGGTTCACTGTAAATTTTCAAAAGTTCTTCCTGTCCCCCTCATAGGATCATGTTTTTTGGGGATACAGGATACTAGTAGCCCTGCCTCCTCCCAAGGCTTTGACTCTGGTTTCTTTTTTTTTTCAGTCCTTTCATCCTCTAGCCTTGATTTCAGCCAGGGAATTTCTGAGGGCTCTGGGATTCATGGCATCCACCATCTCTATGCGTCCCTTCACCAAATTGTACATGAGAAAACTTCAGTGGTATCTAAAATCAGTTTGGCTTCAGCATTCTCACCCTCTAGCATTTCCAATCCCTCTTCTCCCATGTCTTAAGTTGGAATTTCAGTGGTGGATTCACCAACTGACTTTGAGTCCAGGCCTTCCTTTTCAACCCATGCATCCCGCTCAGGAGCTAATCACAGACTCCTCAGACTGGGGTTTGAAGAGCTTCCTTCTGAAACCTAAAGATGCACAAGGCCTTTGGTCTCCTCAGCTGCAGAAGTAGCACATCAGTATCAAGGAGATGCAATATCTTCTGTTGGCACTCACTGCTTTTCATCTTCTGTTTTTTCCAGGGACCCTAAAGATCTTTACAGACAACACCACAGTAATGTGGTATGTCAAGCAAGGGGGGCAAGGCCCTGTCTGCTTTGCAGATTGGCAGTCCAGGTGTGGGAATTAGCGATTCAGTGCCAAGTCACTCTTCGGGTAGTGGTCATTCCTTCAAGTCAGAATTTTATGCCAGACACCCTGAGTAGATCCATAACACAATCTCACAAATGGATGATTAACAGGGATATGTTTCTGGATATTGTCCACCAATGGGGTATTCCTCAAGTAGATCTCTTTGCCTCCCCTCTGAACAGGCAGCTTTCTTAATTTTGAGCAAGGACCCCATGTCCTCTGGCCTGGAAGATGGACACCCTATCTTTTTCATGGAAGGGGATGTTTCTTTATGCCATTCCTTTTTCTGAGAACATGCTTTGGGTTCTGTAGGAAGCCAGTAAATCCACTACTAGGAAATTCTACTTGTCCAAATGGAAGAGGATTTCTGTTTGGCGACTTTCTCGTAACCTGAACCCACTTAATGTGTATGTTACTTTGGTTCTTTCTTATTTGTGTGAACTGCTCAATGCTGGGTTGGCATATTCTTCTGTTAAAGACCACCACTCAGCTGTTTCTGCTTGTCTGCCTTTAACTCCTCCTTTGGCCTCTAGTTTCAAGATCAAACAGATTCTTAAAGGCATCCTTCATATTAGACCTCACAGGAAACCTGGTTGTCTTTCCTGGGATCTTAATTTTGTTTTGCAGGAATTGAATTGGGCTTCTTTTGAGCCTGCAGCTTCAGCGCTTCCTTACAGCATTGTTCATGGAAAATTGTTCTTTTGTTGGCCCTTACTTCTGCCAGATAGGTATCTGAGCTACAAGCCCTTATGGCTGTGCCTCCTTTTTTTTAGTTGTTCATAAGGACATTGTGTCTCTTTGTATCAATTTATTTTATGCCTAAGGTGATGAATGAGTTTTCTCTTAACCAGTCTATTAATTTGCCCACTTTTCCCCCCTTCTCCTCAATCTGCTAGTGAGAAGGCATTGCACACTTTTGATATGCATAGATAAAAAATTTTATTTGGACAAAACCAAAGATTTTGGATAATTTGATCAGCTTTTAGTTTTTCATCCTAGATCATTAGGTGTGGCAGTTTCCAAGCAGACTATTTCCTTTTAGATGTATAAAACCATTTCTTTTTGTTGTTCTTGTCATGGTAAGAGCCTTCCTTCTTTGGTTAAGGCTCACTCTACTAACTTTACTAGGGCTATAGCTTCTTCTGGTGTTTTTTTTCAAGGGTTTGGATACTATTTCTATCCTTGAGGCAGCTACCTGGTCTTCGGTGAATACCTTTACCAAGCATTACATGTTGGATGTTATATCCGGGGCTAAAGTTGTTTTGCTAGGGCCATTCTTCATGGGTTCGTAGAAGGCTCTGTTGGCTCTTCCTCCTCCCTTTGTTCTTCCTGAGCTTTGGCACTCTCCATCATGTTAAGAATACTGCAACAGTGAAATGGAAGGACATGGCACAGTTATGTAAAATTTTACCATAACAGTATATGTCCTTCTCTTCACTGTTGCAGTATTCTGTCCCTCCCTCCTCCCCCTGGTCTTTTGTCCCTCTGGATGTGTATGTAACCCTCTGGTATTCTGGGGCTGGGTTCCTCTTGGGGGGCTCAGTTCTGAGGATGATACATCCGGACATCACCTTTATGCCCTACATCTTGGCACTAAAAATAATCTTGAATAAATTCCAGACTCTGTCTGGTTTGGGGGGGGGGGGGGTAACTCTTGGATGACTTTTGTTTCTAGGACCTTTTTTATCTCTATAGATGCTGTTTTCCTGTGACTGGGTTGGAACATTGGGGATTTTCTTTGAAACTGATGGAGGGGGATTGGAAAATGGTATGATATAACCTCTGCATATTGTCCTCCACACTCATGAATCTTTTGTGATAACTAGCCAGGCTCTCTGGTGCAGGGATTGATGACCTCCAGAGACTGACAGTTGGACCTGCATTCAGGAACACTGATAGGATCTGTCTGACAGGGAATTTGATTATGCAGACCACCTCCACCACGAGAGCAGTGTTTTCCATTTGAATTCTCCCGTCTACTCAAGGGGAACACTCTCCACATATATCTTGAAAGGGACCCTGGAATTTCTTGAACCACATTTTTCTACCACCGCATTGGTTTATAGAAGAAGACCATTGAGGAGTAGAAAAATGTAATTCCACAGCAGACAGGGGTTTCCCTTCCTGTTTGCACCTAGAGTGTGCGGCTTTCATTTTGGGGCTAAACAATGAGGTTCTGACAAAGGGTGCATTGATGAAAGAAGATGTCAAGGGTTCTGCAGAATCACAGAAGTGCATCTGGACAGGTCTCCTAATGGAAATGCCTAAATCCGCAGCCCATGAGGTGCCTAGCTCCTTGATCAAATCTTTCTGAAGTCTGGTAAAATGTGCCGAATAATTCAGTGACCTAAGAGCAAAGGTTGCTGAAGCATAGACCCACTTTTCAAATCTGTCCAGCACCCTAGACTCCCTGTTAGGGGAATGGACAGAGGAACTCTGCTGCTAGCTCCTTTCTGGTGGCAGTCACAACAACTAAGGCATCAACAAGCACTCCTGTACTCCAGTGTCAGCAGTCCTTGGGTGGTGCTAGGATCTTGTCTGGACTCTTGGGTATAGGCCCCATGCTTACCAAGAGACTATATCTATAAGCTCTTCAGCTGGTAGAGTCACCCAGGAGGTAGACAGGTGAGACCCAAAAGCCTCAAGAAAACTGACTCGTATTGGGAAGGGTTATTAGTGGTCCAACCACCTGTTTGTTTAAGGAGCTCCAGGATGTCTCCAAAGGAGACATCATCAGGTGGTGATCTGGGGGACCCTTGCCCCATCATCAAAATCTGTGTCTACAGTGGAAGACTTTTGTGGAGAGTGCAATTGCCTTCTTTTGCATGTTTTCTTCTGAGGAATCTTATCAGTGGGGTGCACCAGGAAGGTATCAGAATAGATGATAATACCCTGTTGGGTCGCCTGGAGACTAGTTTGGGCTGGAGGTCCTGGTGGAGTGGATGAATGAGGCTCTGGACAAAAAAAAAATCTAATGAGATGAAAGTCTGATCTAAGAAGAACAGGATTGCCTAAACTCTAGGCATAGAGAGTACTTCTCCAATATCTCAAAGGTGGAACACATGGAGAAGCAGAAACTGATGGATCTGCAAAGAAGGCTTATGGATCATCGGCTTCCACTGTCCCACAGGCAATCGACCCGAGGAGGGAGTAGGAGCTCAGCTATCTGATGTCGATGCTCCAAAGGGAAGAGATGGCTCAGACAATTTCAGAGTCTACTCCAACAGCCTGGAGCTGTAGCTGATACTTCAGTTGTGAGTTGTCTGGCTCCAAGGTACTCAGTGCTAGACAACTCAGAAAAAACATTTGATGCTCCAAAGGGAAGAGATGGCTCTGACAATTTCAGAGTCTACTCCAACAGCCTGGAGCTGTAGCTGATACTTCAGTTGTGAGAGTTGTTTGCCTCCAAGGTACTCAGTGCTAGACAACTCAGAAAAAAACATTTGTATCGAAGATGCCATGATCTTTGTATCAGAGGAAGATGACTCCAAAGCTTTCAGATCTGACAGCTCTGAAACAGAAACTCAAATCGGAAGGGGAGATATGATAGATGGTGTGGCTGTATACAGGCTCTCCACACCCAATGGGGTAGGAGCCAAGAGGACTCCCATGTGTCCTGAGGAACTTCCTCATCATCCTATCCCCATCTGCTTTGGATAGGCTTGTGGTGGACTGAAGAGAGGAAGCAGTTGAAGAAGGCCTCGAATGTCATCTAGGAGATTATTTAAGGAATGGTGAAGAAAGTCTGGATGTAATAGGCTCGCAAACCAGAGTTGGAGAATAGATCCAAGGGGGATCTTTTGGATCTTGGCTTCAGACCCAAAACAGATGACTCCAATTTGCTTGAAATTTAGCTGGTGGCTCAGAAGAATGAGCTGAAATCAATGCTAAAGTAGCAGTGTGATCTGGGGATCTCTTGCAAGAATCCTTGGCAATGGAATCACCCTTCTTATCTTGTTTCTTGGGGGGAGTTGAGCCCCAGCAACCATAGATAAATGTATAGAAGGAATCAGACCCCTAAGTATCAATTTGTTCTTCCTATCTGTCAATGCTTGGGAGTTGAAACCTCTTCATATCTTACAATCAGTGTGTAGGTGTTTGGGCCTAAACAATATATACACTCAGTGTGGGAATCCAAATTGGGGGGTTGATGTCCAGACAGCACACATTTCTTGAAGCAGGATGTCTGACATTGAAAAAATAAGAGTAAAAGATAAAGGATTTTTTTTAAATGGAGAAGAAAGAAAAAAAACAAAACAAAAATGGATGACCAATGATGGTAATGAGAAATACTATCAAAGTACAAAAAATAAAGATGCAGAACTGCCAGCAATGTTATTAAAGGATACTCAAAGTATGAGAAAAGTAAACCAAAATATTAAAGGAAGGAAATAGAAATAATAAAAAGGGTAGTAAAATAAAATTAAACTTACTGACAAGAAAAATTAAGTGGAAAATTATACCCAAAGCTCAAGAGCTCACATTCTACAGCTGATCGCAATGGTGACAAATGAGATGCAGGATATATTAGGTTGGTGGGGTATTAAGGGTAAGGGGAGGAGCAAGAGAGTTAAAGTATTCTGTGATCTGGAAGAAGTGGCTGGAAGAAGTGGCAGAGTTGGATCTGTTGTTCAGATCCAAACCTAACTGTTGAAGAATGAATGAAAATAACATAATCAGATCATGCGTTATTACTGCTGCCCAGGCACAAGCAAGTATGTCCAGTAGTATGGCAGCAACATGTGAAGGTAAATCCACCTCTCCTCCTGGCAATGCTATACAGCACTGCTGCTTTACTGCAGAACTTTGCAGTTTTTGCCTCTCTCACAATGTGTAGTCCTCTGTACTTCAACTTATTGAATATTAAAAAATAAAACTTGCACAAAAGCACATAACGCACATACCCATGTCCTTTCCAAAGTGAAGCAGAGCAGACAATCCAGAAAAAAAATTGAGTGACATCACATTGCCACCTAAAGTGACTTGGATATGTGAATTGTGTTCAGCCACAAACATATTGCCATACAGTCATACAAATCATTTATGTTAATGCTAAAGTAATATGCAGTGCATCAACAAAACGGGTACTAGGCTATCTGCCCGAAGGCATTTATAAGCTTAGCCTGAATGTGTTGGCTTTCGCCGCCCCCTTAGATTAGCTCCATGTGCCTCTGTCCAGCAGAGCCACTGAAGTGATCCCTGAGGTAAACTTTCTGTTTCCCATCCACTCGTCAAGGTTTCTTTTGAAGAGTGTTAGCGAGGAGCTCTGCCTAATGTAGATTGGGATCTTGTTCTAAAGCATGGGAAGTCTCTGGGACAGGAATCTATCCCTCCAGCACGTCCTATTTATTGTTGTGGTGAGGTTTAGATCCCTAGAGCATGTGGCTTGAGGGGATAAGGTTTTCTTTAGGTGGAGCATGTCCATCAATTCTGGGTTGGACATGACCTTGTATGTCAGGCAAAGATCAACTCTGAGTAGGCGGTATGCAACCGAGTACAACTGTAGTTTCTTCAGTCGAGCTGCATAGGGCATCTGTTTGAGGCCATTGATCCTCTTGGTGAGGTACTTCTGTGGTCTTTCCCAGCTGTTGCAGGTGTCCTGTAAGGTACATCCCAAATGGGGCATTGTACTCTAAGATGGGTCTGATGAGTAGAGGGGCACAATGACCTCTTTTGATCTGGATGCGAACCCTTTTGTGATTAGGTGGGCCACGTAGAAGAATTTTCTAACCACTTTGGCAATGTGATTATCAAAGGTGAGATTACTATCTACTTGGTTCCCCCAAATCCCTTATTACATCTTCCGTATTTAGGGGACTATCACCTATGTGGTAGTTTGTGGATACTTTGTTTTTTCTAAAGGGGATGACTATGCACTTTTTGGCATTTAGTTTGAGGCCATGATTTTGACACCAGTTATCCATCTCAGTGAGACCCTTTTGGAGGATGACTGTGTCAGCCGGAGAGTCAGTTATAGCCCCTAGTTTGCAGTCATCTGCGAACTTGGTCAGCCGTAGTCCTCCTGTGCTTGCCTGTACCTCTGAGAAGTTTATGCTGAACAGGAGGGGTCCTAGGACTGAGCCCTGGGGAACGCCACTTGTAACCGGTTTAGGGTCAGACCTAGCTCCCGCAACTCTCACCATGTGGGTTCTGTCCGTGAGCCAGTTGGCAACCCTTCTTGCGATGTTAGGGGTTTATGTTCAGGCTGGTGAGCTCGTCTATAATACCAGAATGGGGAATGGTGTTGAAGGCCTTAGCGAGGTCTAGGTAGGCTGTGTGTACCACCTTTCCCTCATCTATAGCCTTGGTAACTGTCTCATAGAGGTCCACCAGGTTTAGGAGGCATGATCTTGTTGAATACAATGAAGATTTCTGTGTAGCATGAGTTATTTTCACAAATAGTTTGCCATGTGCAATACCCATACACACCAAGCATGTTTATTTAACATGACGTTTTGAATAGTGGAGTAACCTAATTAACCTGTGGCCAAAAAAAGAAAAAAAATGAACTGTGTGCCTACACAGGCACCTATGATGTCCACACCACAGTCTGTGAAGCTTGATGGAAAGTCATGTGTGGGCTAGTCACACAAGCACCAGGTGTTGGATGATGCTGAACCAACATGTGGCAAGATGCATGTCCATTTTTGTGGACAGCATAATAGCTAACAACAGCTTTGCACAGTTTGTGTATTCAGTGCTGTATATTCAGTAGGCAACACACTATGATCTTTTCCTAAATATTCCCTTACCCATGTGCAACAAGAAACCAAATAAAGAAAGCTACAAGGATCACTTAACAATAGCAGCAGTGTCCTTTCCACTGAGTAGCATTCTGTTCCAGTAACATAACTGGGAAAAATGTTATTTCTTGCTTTCAGAGTAATTTAGTTTAGCTGGTGCTGAACATATCCCTCAACCATTTGTCTGGAAAATGGCACATCCAAATGCTGCAAAGGATTTTCTATTGATACAGGGAATGTGACTCAAGAAGCTGTCTTTATGGCTAGAAAGACATCTGAACTCATGGTCACATTTTGTGTGGACTGATACATGACATGTACTTAACCAAATTTCTTTTAGGAAAATAGTATATCCACATTCACTGTTGGAATTTTATTTGCTTGGTGGAGAAGGTGCATGTCAACTAGCTAGTTTTGTGGGACTTCATTCACAGTCACATTGTTTGTGGACTGGTGCAGGAAATGCAACTCTACCATCTTTTGGGCCAGTAGTGCATCCAAAGTCACAAATGGGTTTTCGTTTGACTGGTACAGAAGCTGCTTCTGAAGTGTCTGGGTTGCTGCAGGACATGCAAGTCTCAACTATCTTTCAGGTCAGTGGTACTTCTAGAGTCATGGACATAATTTCTGTTGTCTGATGTTGAGACACGGACATAATTTCTGTTGTCTGATGTTGAGACACTACTGAACCAATTATTTATGAGTAGTCATACATCTAAACTCATGGTTGCACTGGCCAGTGCATGACATCCAATTCAATTATTTATCTTTAAAGTTAGTAGCAGTGCTTTCATTACTGCCTGCTGCAGGACATACAAACTAACTGTATGTTGGCTGATTGTTACACTGATACACAATTAAGGAGTTTGTTAGTTATTGTAAGATGCATGACAAAGCCTGCAATGTCGTTGCTGCACAGTAGTGCAGTGTTTGATGATTTGGGTTTCCAAAGAGAGGCATAAGCTATGCAATTGAGGTAGACATGATACTCCATGAAGCATTTTATAAAATGGTGCACCTTGCATTCTGTCCATTAGTACTGTGATTCTGCTTGTATCCCCCTTTGCAGCACAGTGCTGCTACTTTTCCTCCTTCACCTGTATGAAGTAATGTACCCTGGGACTATAGCTATTGTTTAGGCTGGAGTTGTGTTTGCAGCTGTGGCACACTTTGTTTCATTGGGCGAGCTCTGTCACAGTTTTCATAATGATTTGCAAGTTACCGCATAAGTGCTTTCCATAAACAGTACAGAAAGTACTACATCTTTACACAAGGATTTTGCCCCAAGTAAGACCTACTTACAGTATGTGAGCACCCTGAGTGGGCATCAGCCTGGTTAACAACAGGAAAAATGATACTCCTTAAGAGTAAACCTGCAAGTTATCCTAAAAAACTGTAGACCAATAACTTACCTTTCAACAGTGTTTAAACTATGTACCAAAACTGATGCTGACGAGTTTATAATCATTTAGAAAAAAACTCATTCATGGCAATAGATCAAAAGGGTAGCAAACAAAGTCATATGAAGCAAAGATTCATTTGTATTTAAATAAAGTCATAATGGAGCATTGTAAAAAAAGGAAAGAATCCAAGTTTGGCATGTATAGATTACAATAAAAAAAGCATTTGACAGCATCCCACATTCATGGATAAAGGAGTGCTTACAGATGTGTAAGACACACCCTATATTGCTCAGTGACAAACCACTTTGCAGCTAAGCCATGATAAAGGACAAATTATTATCCTATAGATAAAAATTTAAAAGGGGATACTGCAAGGTGAATCTTTGTCACTGTAACTCTTTTGTCTTTCCCCTAACCCATTAAACGGTCTACTTAACAGATTACACTTTGGCTCCCAGAAACAACAAATTGTAAAGAATTCTTATCTTTTTGTGGATGATTTAAAACTGTATAGTTCATCGGATGAGCTGAAAGCATACTTGGGAAGTGGTCAAAAGTTTCTTAGATGATATGAACGTAATTTGGTCTTGATAAATGTGCAGAGTCAACATTTAAAGTAGGAAAGCTGCAGCACCGAGTAAATAACATGAGACAGAATAAAGGAACTTGAACAGGAGAGAGTGTATAAATATTTGGGAGTTGATAAAAGGATTGACAAAACACGAACAAATGTGGACAAAACTCAGGAATATTTTAGAAAACTAAAATTAATTCTGAAAACAGCCCTGGCATTTAGGAACAAAGTCCAAGTTATAAACCAATTTGCTTTTCCTGCTCTAAGTTTTCGTACATACATACAGATATTTCAAGCATGGACATTAATGCCCTTCTAGCTTGCCAATATACTAAAACACTTGTTCCCATAATAAGTGTCTAGACTGTTCTTAAAAATATCTAAACTAGTACTTGCTTTAATGTAATTTGGTAGTCTGTTCCATGCATCAGTTGCTCTGTCAGAGAACCAATTAGTACACTTCTCGTTCCTATCAAATCTTCTACATAGGTTGTCTGATGATTCTCTAGTACTTTTTGATAACCCCAAACATTCCCAGAAGTAGTTGTTTGTAAATGCCCTATATTTTTGAATGAGATCTCCTCTTAGATATCTGTTAAGAGACACTGTACAAGGTCAGATATTTGAGTCTTTCATAACTTAAATGTTCACATGTATGATGCCCTTGGTATATTTCTGCTGTACTCTTTCCAGTTTACTCATGCTTGTTTTCTTGTAGGGTTTCCATATTGTTATTCCATAATCAAGTTTGGGACTAATGTAAATAAACAAGGATTGCACCATTTTTGATTTCCTAGATTTTATAAATCTTTTTATACAACCTGTAGTTCTAAACTATCATTAACCAATTGGTTGATATGATTAGAAAAACTCATAGCTGAATCTACCCATATACCCAGGTCCTTAAGTGAGTCTACATTTCCATCACTGTCTGCCATATTAAATATTCACCTTTCAGTTTGTCTCCCAAATGTCATATGCTTAGTTTTTGATGTATTTATCAGCATATTATTCTCCTGTGCCCAAATGGTCAATTTAGTCAGCCCCGGACCTCTAAGGGCATCACAGACCTGTTGCTCAATCTCGTGTGGCTGAAAGCCACTTGTCCCTCTAAGAAGTTGGAGACTACTATATGGGGCTGCATAACTTCAGGTGATTGGCCTCAAAAGGTATTGGATCAGTTGGACAAGAAAACAAGAAAAATGCTTCACGCTTATCAAATGATATATAAAAGTCAGTGTATACCAAGATTATATAGTCCTTGTTCTGAAGGAGTCATGGGCTTCCTTGAAATTGATTACATGTATAGATCTGCAATCATAGGACTGCATGCATATCTGCTGACCTCACTAAATTCATACATAGTGAACATTTTGAGACATGAAGAGAACAAATCTAAGATGTCTTCCCTGCTTAATTTAGCAGAAGCATATCCGTGTCAAACAGGAATGGAAACCAAACCAGAAGTAGACAAATATCAGGCAGAAACAGACAAATGCAGAATCTGTAAAACAACCAAAATCAGCCGCACATCTTGTTGCTGGGTGTGATGCACTAATGGCAGAGGGCCTGCATACTGAAAGGCATAATAATGTGTCAAGACTATTGCACTGGGCTTGTGCAAACATTACAATATTGAAGTAGCTAAGAAGAATTGGAAACATGAGCCATAAGGTGTTTTAGAGAATTATGATTTTTATATCCTGTAGGATCACCCATTACCAACAGTTCAAAAAATAGTAGTGAGAAAACTAGATATTGTAGTACTTGAAAAGAAAACAAAAGTAGTATTGATTATTGAAATTGCTACACCAGGTGATTATAGTGTCTAACATACAGAGAGACACAAAGTCATAAAATACCAGGATTTGCAGGCAGAGAAAAGGACAATGTGGAAGGAGGTTACCCAGACAATCTTAATAGTAGTAGGAGCAATGGGTCTCATAAAAAAGAATTTACAGTCTTTAGATATGCTAACTCCATATGAATTGCAGGAGGAGTCAATTCATGACACATTGTGGTTGCTGTGAAGAGCACTTTTGGTTAAAATCAAAGATTGAAACAATATCATTTTTATGAACTTTAGTCATACTTGGACTTGGGAATGGGATCCATTCCCATCATAACATTAGAAACCCAAATGACTTGGAGAAATTAAACCAATAGAAACAGAAGATGTTCTTCATATTGATAAGTGCTTAGGTAGCCTAATCTATAAGCGTTATATCCTGTATAGGATGTAACACCTGGACAG
The DNA here is from genome assembly GCF_019279795.1 of Protopterus annectens. Taxonomy (NCBI): domain Eukaryota; kingdom Metazoa; phylum Chordata; order Ceratodontiformes; family Protopteridae; genus Protopterus; species Protopterus annectens. The sequence goes on from NC_056733.1 coordinate 515,250,253, forward strand.
CTTCCATATCTTCAGAGCATCTTTCCCACAGCCAAACTGTTAGCTTGAGCTGAACTGATTAAAAAGAGAGGTTTGGGAACCAAGCAATTCAGAACTTTCCTGCCACCAAGTAAAGTGCTTTTATGTGGGCTTTGAGAATCAAAGGTCGAGTAATGCTGTTCCATTGCTGGGCAGATAAGTTCCTTTGGGGGGGAAAGCTTACTCTTCACTTTTTTAGTTGCTTAAACTTTTTTTTTCCTAAGAGCAACTACTTTTAACCTAAGGCAAGGTATTTTATTGACTGTCTTGAGACCTTTATGCACTTTTAAGTAGGAGCATCTTTTACTTTTGCTGTAAAAAGTTATAAGTTTAAAACTACATTCTCTGTGGAGTAACTTTATTGTATTTTTTGGGGCTGAGTAAAGAGTTTACAGTGCTTTTTATTACATTTTTTGTGGGGTAAAAGTGATTTTTTTGCTACTTTCCTGTTTCACTCACTATTGTTGCTATACTTTCCTGGTAAACGAGCAAGATTGTGGCTTGACCATGGAACAAACTATTGGTCCCTCAGTCAGACCTTCTTTCAGCTACAAAAGCAAAGTTAACTAAGCAGCCTCTGCCATCACAGCAAGATGGTAATTTGTCACAGACGCAGATGAGTGGCTCATTGTTTTCCTCAGATCCCTCTGGTCTCTCCATATAGCCAAAATGGGTCAAACTGTATCAGAGATTAGTTACATCCTCTGCGACTGTTGGGGGTCCCCACAGTGGGCAAGGGAGGGCCACTCTTGCTGGTCATGGAAGAAGGGGAATGGAATGTGGCCGTGCTTAGTGAGAATGTTGTGCCTGTCCCTGGAAAATCTGTTTCTGGCAGTACTAGTTTTTCCCCCTAACATTCATGACAAAAAGAGACAGAAAACTAAACACTGAACTTCTCCACTATTAGTTTTTGTACACAAGTAATTTATTGGACATAGGTTCATAGCTGTGTACTAGGCTAATGGCCATGGAGCCTTTACAAGCCTAGCCTAGGTCCCCTGGCATCGTGCTGCCCGAAGTTAGTTCCCAGTGCCTCTATCAAGTAGAGCCACTCCAGTGATCCCCGGGGTGAACTTTCTATTTCCCATCCACTCATCAAGATTTCTCTTGAAGAGGGCCAGTGAGTTGCGCTGCTTGACTTGTATAGGAAGTCTATTCCAGAGCATGGGCAGTCTCTAGGTTATGAGCCTGTCCCTCCAGCATGTTCTATTGATTGTGGTAATGAGGTTGAGGTTGCTGGAGCATGTGGTGTGGAGGGATTTGGATTTCTTTAGATGTAGCATTTCTAACAGAGCTGGGTCAGACATGGCTTTGTAAGTGAAGCAGAGATCGCCTCTTAGTAGACAATATGAGAGAGAGAATAGCTGGAGTGTTTTTGAGTCTGTCCATGTAGGACATCGGTGTAAGGCCTAGGATTTTCTTCATAAGGTACTTTTGTGGCCTTTCCAGCTGTTACATATGTCTAGTAAGGTACATGCCAAGTGGGGCATTATACTTGATGATTTGCCTAATGACGGAAGAGTAGAGAGAGATGATGACCTCTTTCTTCCTGGATGCAAAACCCTTGGTAATGAGATGTGCCACATAGAAGGACTTTCTGACCACAGTGACAATGTGGTGGTCGAAGGAGAGGTTGCTGTCAATCTGTGTCCCCAGATCTCTTAGAACACCGTCAGTGTTCAGTGGGTTCCCATTGATGTGGTAATTAGTGGGAACTGAGTTTTTCCCAAAGGGAATGGCGACGCATTTTTTGGCATTAAGCTTAAGGCCATGGTTTCGACACCAGTCATTGGTCTCAGTGAGGCCTTTCTGTAGGATGTCTACATCACTTGGGGAGTTATTAATGGCTCCCAACTTGCAAAAATCCAAAATAAAAACACCAAAGGTACCAACTAATGCACTAAATAATCCAAAGGCATCCAGGAAACGTAGCCAGCCACTAATAAAACAAATGCACAAGTTTATTCAGCCAAAATAAACATAACATTAACGCTCTCAAAGAATAATACGTTTTCATTTAAAACTTCAGATGTGGACTGCATTTCTCAAGAACCCTTATATACCTTCCTTTTACATACCTAATTGCCAATTAATATAAGTAATGTTTAAAAACACATTCAAATAATAACATACATTACAATAAATTAAATGTTAAAACTGTGGCGGTGGTGCTGTGGTAGCGTTGTCGCCTCACAGTTAGACGTTGCCCGTTCGATTCTCAGAGCATCTTCTGTGTAGCGACATGCGTGAATGGGCGTTCCTTCGTTGAAGGTTGTGCGTTAGGCCCGGCAAGCCAGCATGTAAAAATCTACTGCCAATCATTAGTGGACCGGAGGTCCGCTGTGGTGACCCCTAACCGGGAAAAGCTGAAAGACACAACAGCAACAACAATAAATTAAATGTTAACAAAACATACTGAAAACATTTCATTTTATCATAAAAATGTATATATATGTTCTGTATAAAAATGCAATACAATTTTATCAAACTTAACTGTTATAAGAGAGATTTCTATAAAATAATAAATATTGCTTAATGTTACATTTGAGCTCCCTCTTGTGGCTTTCCTTGATATAACTGATTTGAAATGAAGCATATAAATCAATAATTTAAAAATGTCTACATTTTCTGCTAACATATTAAATATAAAATACTTTTAAGAACTTCAGAACCATCAATTGTGCCAGTTTATGGAAATAAAAAAGCATTATTGTATTAAAACAAAATGAAATAAGTCATAAATGATGTTTATAGTTTAGCTGATCTTATTTTCAGTAAGGGATATATAGAAATATTTTGTTTAATACTGGTGGAATACTTGCTTGCAAGGTGACTTGCCACCATAGTTCCCTATATTCAATCCTTTCTTCCCATAAACCTCCCTTTATGTCTGTCTCTATACTTTCTAACACAAAAAAACAAGGTAAGCTTTTGTACATTCCTGCTGGTGCTTAAACAATGCATTAGTCCCCTTATTTGTTTGTATATCATAGCAGTGTTCATAGATCCTTCTTCTTAGTGTACGGTCAGTCTTTCCAACGTAAAATGACTGACATTCCTTACTGCTAGATATAATAACCCATTGGAGTCACAGTTACAGTATTCCTTTCCATTCAACCAAGTATTTCTACATTCCAAGAACACTTTTTCTTTGTTCATAATGTAACTGCATTGTGTGCAGTGCCTACATTTATATGTGCCTATCTTTTTCCTATTCACCTTTTCCTGTTCAAAATCATTTTCCATCAGATTTTTTTAAGTTATGGGAATTCTTATAAACAATCTTTAACTTTTTTTTGGATACTTTATCTAAATCTGTAAAACCAACAAACTTATCCCATTCCAATTCCATAATTTTTCTTGTCATTTAGGCACTTCCATTATATTCTAAAATTAATGCCTTTTCAAAATGTTCTTCATTTTTATACTGAATAGTGCCTTCTTCCACATTCACTTCTAAAATAGGTTTAAATCTACCCAGTCTCCCTTCATGAATTTCACTTTTTACTTGCTCTATCATACTGTCTGGATAGTGCCTATTCATAAACATATTTTCAAGAAAGCCCATCTCCTTTTCAAACTCCTCATTACCCCAGATCATCCTATGTGACCTAATGAGTCCTTTTACTATGTTTTTTTATAGTGCATTGGATGGACACTTTAAAAATGCAGATACGAGTCTGAGAATGTATTCTTCCTGTAAATTTTTAATTTAAACTCTTTTTCCTTATAAATCTCAACATCCAAATACTGACGTTTATCTTGGGAGACATTATGGATAAATTCTAAAAAGGAAGTGCTGCTGTTTAAGAAATTCCTTAAGTCATGTATCTTTTCCTTCGACCACCCATAAAATACAATTGTCATCCAAAAACCTTTTATACATAGTCCAACTATCTTTATAAATTGAATTCAAGACATCTTTTCTTCCCATTTTGGCAGGACCAAATTTGCATATGTAGAGGTGCATGGCACACCCATTACCACCCCTTTTATTTGGTGATAAAACTCACCTTTAAAATATATGAAGTTATATTTCAAAATTAATTCCATTAAATGCAAGCATACCAAACACTCATTATGTGTTAATTCATAGTCTTCAAAAATAACTTCTTCCAGAAATTTTATATCTTCTGTGTGTGGAATACTGGAAAATAATATCCACTACATCAATAATTAAGAATGACATTTATTCTTTAAAGAAATTATGCTTCAGTTCTCTCAAAAAATCCCACAAATCCCTTACATTTTTTTCTTTTTAACCACAGGCCTTTCAACTTCATGTCTACATATTTTGCCAGATAAAATGGTTTTGAACCTTTGGCAGAAACAATTGGCCTTAGGGGTGGATCTAAACCATTCTTATGAATTTTGGGGATTCCAAATATGGAGGGTTTCTCCACCTTTAAATATTTGAGTATTCTGGTCTGTTAAACCCTCCAAAAGCAAGTCATCTAAAGCCATGTCAATTCTCTTGTATTTATTTTGTTTCTTGACACACTAGCATATCTGCTTATGTCCATCAGAATATTATTAATTTTACCTTTATATACGAGTATCCATTAAAACAATCCCCCCTCCCTTATCAGGTTTCATTACCCTTGTATTTCTATTGTTTCTGAGATCATTTAAAATCTCTTTCTCCCTAGGGTACAAATTTGTTTTGTATTTCACCTTAGAATACCTTTTCTGATCTCTCTCTCTCCACATGTTCAAAATTCTTAATTTGTGGGTGTAGGGGAGGATTAAATGTTCTCTTTTTCTTTCTGCCCCTGTCTTGATGGCATTGTCTTGTGGAAAAATAAATCTAAAATTAATGCCTTTTCAAAATGTTCTTCATTTTATACTGAATAGTGCCTTCTTCCACATTCACTTCTAAAATAGGTTTAAATCTACCCAGTCTCCCTTCATGAATTTCACTTTTTACTTGCTCTATCATACTGTCTGGATAGTGCCTATTCATAAACATATTTTCAAGAAAGCCCATCTCCTTTTCAAACTCCTCATTACCCCAGATCATCCTATGTGACCTAATGAGTCCTTTTACTATGTTTTTTTTATAGTGCATTGGATGGACACTTTAAAAATGCAGATACGAGTCTGAGAATGTATTCTTCCTGTAAATTTTTAATTTAAACTCTTTTTCCTTATAAATCTCAACATCCAAATACTGAAGTTTATCTTGGGAGACATTATGGATAAATTCTAAAAAGGAAGTGCTGCTGTTTAAGAAATTCCTTAAGTCATGTATCTTTTCCTTCGACCACCCATAAAATACAATTGTCATCCAAAACCTTTTATACATAGTCCAACTATCTTTATAAATTGAATTCAAGACATCTTTTCTTCCCATTTTGGCAGGACCAAATTTGCATATGTAGAGGTGCATGGCACACCCATTACCACCCCTTTTATTTGGTGATAAACTCACCTTTAAAATATATGAAGTTATATTTCAAAATTAATTCCATTAAATGCAAGCATACCAAACACTCATTATGTGTTAATTCATAGTCTTCAAAAATAACTTCTTCCAGAAATTTTATATCTTCTGTGTGTGGAATACTGGAAAATAATATCCACTACATCAATAATTAAGAATGACATTTATTCTTTAAAGAAATTATGCTTCAGTTCTCTCAAAAAATCCCACAAATCCCTTACATTTTTTTCTTTTTAACCACAGGCCTTTCAACTTCATGTCTACATATTTTGCCAGATAAAATGGTTTTGAACCTTTGGCAGAAACAATTGGCCTTAGGGGTGGATCTAAACCATTCTTATGAATTTTGGGGATTCCAAATATGGAGGGTTTCTCCACCTTTAAATATTTGAGTATTCTGGTCCGTTAAACCCTCCAAAAGCAAGTCATCTAAAGCCATGTCAATTCTTTTGTATGCTGTATTTATTTTGTTTCTTGACACACTAGCATATCTGCTTATGTCCATCAGAATATTATTAATTTTACCTTTATATACGAGTATCCATTAAAACAATCCCCCCTCCCTTATCAGGTTTCATTACCCTTGTATTTCTATTGTTTCTGAGATCATTTAAAATCTCTTTCTCCCTAGGGTACAAATTTGTTTTGTATTTCACCTTAGAATACCTTTTCTGATCTCTCTCTCTCCACATGTTCAAAATTCTTAATTTGTGGGTGTAGGGGAGGATTAAATGTTCCCTTTTTCTTTGTTCCCCTGTGTTGATGGGATTGTCTTGTGGAAAAAATAAATCTAAAATTAATGCCTTTTCAAAATGTTCTTCATTTTTATACTGAATAGTGCCTTCTTCCACATTCACTTCTAAAATAGGTTTAAATCTACCCAGTCTCCCTTCATGAATTTCACTTTTTACTTGCTCTATCATACTGTCTGGATAGTGCCTATTCATAAACATATTTTCAAGAAAGCCCATCTCCTTTTCAAACTCCTCATTACCCCAGATCATCCTATGTGACCTAATGAGTCCTTTTACTATGTTTTTTTTATAGTGCATTGGATGGACACTTTAAAAATGCAGATACGAGTCTGAGAATGTATTCTTCCTGTAAATTTTTAATTTAAACTCTTTTTCCTTATAAATCTCAACATCCAAATACTGAAGTTTATCTTGGGAGACATTATGGATAAATTCTAAAAAGGAAGTGCTGCTGTTTAAGAAATTCCTTAAGTCATGTATCTTTTCCTTCGGGACCACCCATAAAATACAATTGTCATCCAAAAACCTTTTATACATAGTCCAACTATCTTTATAAATTGAATTCAAGACATCTTTTCTTCCCATTTTGGCAGGACCAAATTTGCATATGTAGAGGTGCATGGCACACCCATTACCACCCCTTTTATTTGGTGATAAAACTCACCTTTAAAATATATGAAGTTATATTTCAAAATTAATTCCATTAAATGCAAGCATACCAAACACTCATTATGTGTTAATTCATAGTCTTCAAAAATAACTTCTTCCAGAAATGTTATATCTTCTGTGTGTGGAATACTGGAAAATAATATCCACTACATCAATAATTAAGAATGACATTTATTCTTTAAAGAAATTATGCTTCAGTTCTCTCAAAAAATCCCACAAATCCCTTACATTTTTTTCTTTTTAACCACAGGCCTTTCAACTTCATGTCTACATATTTTGCCAGATAAAATGGTTTTGAACCTTTGGCAGAAACAATTGGCCTTAGGGGTGGATCTAAACCATTCTTATGAATTTTGGGGATTCCAAATATGGAGGGTTTCTCCACCTTTAAATATTTGAGTATTCTGGTCCGTTAAACCCTCCAAAAGCAAGTCATCTAAAGCCATGTCAATTCTTTTGTATGCTGTATTTATTTTGTTTCTTGACACACTAGCATATCTGCTTATGTCCATCAGAATATTATTAATTTTACCTTTATATACGAGTATCCATTAAAACAATCCCCCCTCCCTTATCAGGTTTCATTACCCTTGTATTTCTATTGTTTCTGAGATCATTTAAAATCTCTTTCTCCCTAGGGTACAAATTTTTGTATTTCACCTTAGAATACCTTTTCTGATCTCTCTCTTCACATGTTCAAAATTCTTAATTTGTGGGTGTAGGGGAGGATTAAATGTTCTCTTTTTCTTTGTTCCCCTGTGTTGATGGGATTGTCTTGTGGAAAAAATAAATCTAAATTAATTTTCCTTGTAAACATTTTGACATTTAATAAGGTTTTTGTTAAAACCCCTTTCTTTAAAGGTGTGAACTTTAATCCTTTCGACAGAAGACTAATGTTCAATGTCAAATTCTATATCACTAAAATTATATGTACTGTAGCCATATTTTACAAACCTAAATTCATTGTTTTCATCCTGCTTTATCAAATCTTCATTGTTTTCCAAGTCCGGGTGGGAGATACTATCTTTATTCAGTATCTCCCCCTCCTCCTTCCCCTCCAAAAATGTTTTTGCTCTTGGTATTATTACCCTTGTTTCTAATCCTTTCTGACCTTCACGGGGGGGGGGGGGGTCTTACTCTGAAAAGCATCCAATTCATTCATCTGTTCTGCTATCTGGATTTTCTCTTCAGGGTTTGATACAGACCTTTCATTATTTCCATTATTCTCCCAAAACCTATGATTTGATCTTGGGTTGGGGTAGCTCAAGTTATTTTTATATTCATTTATATCCCTTTCCAGTTTCTTTATTTTTCTCTTTACCAAGTCATCACATTTACCATCAATCTCAGACCTAATATTATAATGCTTTTCTTTTTCTGCTAGAATAGTGTATATTAAATCACTTTTAAAACATTAATTTAAAAATTTCAATCTCTTTCTGTAATTCTTCCTTATTCCTATCATTCTCCTTAACCATTAGTCTCAACATATCCAGTCCACATCTGTTAAAAATCTCAATTAATTCTTTATGAAATAGCCTGCTAGAAATCACATTAAGATATTTACAGGTCCTCAGCCCTCCAAATACATTGCCTGAGGTAAGCATTCTCTATATATTTAAATTTGTAAATCAACTTAGTTTGTCCACCTTATTTTTATACAAGTCAGCTACTGGAGCTGATTCAAACACATTTTCTTTAAAGTTACTAGCATAGCTAACCTGCAACCAGTCCTTAATTAGTGGGAACTGAGTTTTTCTCAAAGGGGATGATGACCCATTTTTTGGCATTACGCTTAAGGCCATGGTTTCAACACCAGTCATTGATCTCAGTGGGGCCTTTCTGTAGGATGTCTACATCACTTGGGGAGTTAATAATGGCTCCCAGCTTGCAGTCCTCTGAAAACTTGGACAGCCAGAGTTCCTCCGTGTTGGCCTGTACTTCTGAGAAGTAGATGCCAAACAGGAGACGGCCCAGGACCAATCCCTGTGGGACTCCACTCATGACTGGTCATCAGTCTGACTTGGAGTCTGCTACTTTCACACTGTGGGTTCTATATGTGAGCCAGTTTGCAACCCACCTAGTGATATAGGGGTTGATGCCTAGTTTGGTGAGTTTATCAGTAATTCCTGAGTGGGGAATGGTATCAAAGGCCTTTGCCAGATCGAGGTAGGCTGTATGACCTGCCTTTCCCTCATCCACAGCTCTGGTGACAGACTCAAAGAAGTCAACCAGGTTGTACAGACATGATCTACCTTTCACAAAACCAAATTGCGTGGGATCTAGAGTTTGGAGATTCCCTATATCCTTGTTAATTAGGTCCATGATGATGCTGTCCATAGTCTTACATATCAGACTCATCAGGCTAATGGGGCAATAATTCCTAGGATCTGTAGTCGCTCACCCTTTATGAAGAGGGATGACTTTAGCAGTGCGCCATTCAGTAGGGACAAAGCCTGAGGTAAGGCTGTGATTGAACAGGGCACACAGACGTTGTGCCATTTCACTTTGTAGTTCATGTAGAACACATCCAGAGATATTGTTGGGTCCCATGGAAGCTGTATTCTTGGCCTTGGATAATGCAGCTTTAACCTATGCTGTAATAATGCTAGGTGCCCGACATTCCTCTGGTATTGTGATTGGTCCTTTGGGGGGCAGAGGGTTAAAGTTGGCACTGAATCTGTCGGCCAGTATGTTGGCTCAGTGTAGGAGGTGGTATTGTGCAGTAACTTAGAGCAAACCTGGGTATTGCCTTGGATATTCTTGCTATAACTGTAGAAGGTTTTGTGGTTGTTTAGTGTCTGCCTCAATTCTGCCTTCATAGCTGGCTTTAGAGGTTTTGATGAGGAATCTCAACTTTTTGTTGAGGCTAGTAAGGGAGTTTTTCCAGTCTTGAGACTTCACTTTTTTCTGCAACAGTTTCTTCCTTCTGTTGTAGAGTTTATTAATGGCAGGGGACTACCAGATTGGCTTCCTTTTTTGGAGGTGTGTGTGTCTGTTCTGTTGGGTATGGCTAGTTCCATGCATGTATGTACTTGTTTGTACAGTGCATTGGTGTATGATTTGGCAGTCATGCATCTATTTTCCATTGACATGGGTGCCGTGAAGTTAGCCACCTCTGTTTTTAGGAGCCCAAAGTCATCTTTGGAGAAGTTTTTCATGGTGGTTACCTTTGCAAGGGGGGGGGGGGGGTGAGATGTAGGATTTCCACAGTGATTAGTTTGCGGTCAGATCTAACCAGGGAGGAATTGACTGTTGGTGTAGAGCAATGTTGCTCATGTTAATAATAACCAGGTCAAGGATGTTGCTTCCTCTAGTGGGGTAAGAATGAGCTGGTCCAGGGTATTGGAGTTGATAAATTCCAGGAAGCACTGGGCCAGTGTATTGGTGCAGGAGTAATTTTCCCAGTTGATGGAGGGATAGTTGAAGTCTGAGAGTGTTGGGTTGGACCCTAATAGTTTACAAGGTGCTTATGAATATGGAGTGAGAGTCTTTGGACATGGTTGGGGACCTATAGCTGGCTACAACCTGAATGGCCATCTTACCCAATGTTATACTTGAATTATCTCAGATGTGTTGCGCTGTGCTACTAGTCTGGAGGTGTGGATATCCTTTATGAATATGGAGACACCACTGCCTTTGGAGCTTCGGTCTATGTTCTTGGTCTGAAAGGTGTGGAATGAGTTGTAGCTTGGTAGTGCAGTGGTGCTTTCTGCCGCTTTAAACCAGTTGTCCATTACAGCATGGCTGAAGAGCTTGTGCAGGCTATTGACCCTTCTTGTAAGATGGTTTCATGCAAATAAAATGTAAAAAGAAATTATGTCCTTACCATAACGTTCCATGTGGAGTGTTCATCTCGCCTTGGTTATTACACATGGGTTCGGAGCCGATCCTCGGCTCCGTGCCGGCCGACTGCAAGCTCTGCATCGAGAAGAAGCTCGAGGACATCCAATACCCACAATCCCCCTCTGCCTTTACCTCAGATCTAGTTTGCAAGCAAACCAGACATACAGCACGCACACCTGCCAACTATATACATAAAAGAACATATATACCAACATACCAAGAGTATGACAGTAACAGCAATACTGCAACAGCAGAAGGAGAATACTCCAGACCAGGCTCCAAATCGAACGAACTCCCTCAGGGTGGGAAGGGTGGGAGTGAAATGACCAAGGCGAGATGAACACCCCACATGGAACGTTATGGTAAGGACATAAGTTCTTTATGTGAGAGTGGTCAATCTCGCCTTTGTTCTTACACATGGGTAGCGACCCTAGCTCCATGATCCTGAGGAACTCAAGGGAGAACGTTCTTGAGCACAGTGGAACCAAAGGTTGCCCTATCCCTAGAAACCCTGTCCACTTTGTAATGAGAAATAAATGTATGTGGTTTAGCCCAAGTAGCAGCCGCACAAATGATGTCTAAAGGTAAACGAGCTGCATGAGCCAAAGATGTAGAAATTGATCTGGTAGAATGTCCTTTGGGTTTTGCTGATAATGTTTGATCAGAATTCTCATAAACATAAATGATACAATCAGTTAGCCACTTTGAAAGAGTTTGTTTCGTAACTGCAAGACCCTTTCTGCTGTCAGCAAAAGCTATAAACAGCTGATCAGATTTCCTGTGATCTTTTGTTCTATCCAAATAAAATCTGAGTTGTCTATGGACGTCCAGTTTGTGCAGCATATACTCTAATTTATTAGAGTGGTCTTTAAAGAAGGTGGGTAATTCAATGGACTGGTTAATATTACTAGTAGAACAAACTTTGGGAAGAAAGGATGGATTAGTGCGTAGGGATACTCTGTCAGAATGAAAAATTAAATAGGGATGTTTGACTGAAAGGGCCTGTAGCTCAGACACCCGTCTAGCCGATGTAATAGCCACCAGAAATAATGTTTTCCATGACAAAAATTTCAAAGTGCAACTTGAAGCTGGTTCAAAGGGTGGTAACATTAATTTAGAGAGCAATAAATTTAAATTCCATGGTGATGTTGGACTTCTGACTGGTGGTCTGATATGAAAAGAACCTTTTAAAAAGGCTTTACAGAGCCTGTGAGCCATAATAGGTGCACCACTTTCTTCTATATGATAGCTAGAAATGGCAGCCAACTGTACTCTTAAGGTAGCCGGAGAAGCTCCTTCCTGAAATAACTCGGTTAGAAATTCTAAGACCTTATTCAATGGAGCTGTAACAGGGTCCAACTGATGTGACTCCGCCCAGATGACAAAACGTTTCCATTTACTAGTATAAGTCTTTACAGTGGAAACTTTATGAGAAGCTACCAAAATATCTTGAACCGCCGATGTAAGGGGGATTGACCTGGCTAAAAAGGGAAGCGGAGCAGCCAAGCTGCTAGATGGAGAGATTCCAGGGATGGGTGAGGAACTCCTGACGAGTGAGTCAGTAGATCTGGCTCTGGGTCCAGCATCCAAGGTCCCCGAATCCGGTGACGCAAGAGAAAGGGGAACCAAATTTGACGAGGCCAGAACGGAGCAATGAGAATTATAGTCCTCTGAAGGTTGTTTGCTTTCTGCAGAAACTTTGCAATCAGGGGAAATGGAGGAAAAGCATATAGGAGACCCGGGGGCCAATCGTGCACCAGCGCGTCCCTTGGGACTTCCCCTGGAGGGGGTAATAGGGCAAAGTAGCTCCTGCATTTGGCGTTCATTGGAGACGCAAACAGATCGCAGGTAGGCTGGCCCCATTTGCGAAAAACCTTTTCCGCAACTGACTGTTTGAGGGACCACTCGTGAGGCAATAGTATTGCCCTGCTCAGCCTGTCGGCTATGACGTTGGATGACCCCGGGATGTGCGTTGCGATCAGAAAGCGACCGGTGGACTCTGCCCATTGCCAAATTCTCATGGCCTCTCTGCATAGTTGGTAGGACCTGGTTCCCCCTTGCTTGTTTATGTACCAGACTACGGACATGTTGTCTGTCTGAACTGCAATGGTCCCTGGAGGAAGAAGGGGAGCAAAGTGTTGCAACGCCAAAAACACTGCCCTTAACTCCAGAACATTGATGTGCAGATTGTACTCCAGATTGGTCCATTCGCCTTGGACTGTCTGTCCCTGAAAGATGCCCCCCCACCCTATCAGGGAAGCGTCCGTGGTTATCATTGCTGACGGTGTGGGTAGCACAAATGGTCTTCCGCTGGATAGGTTGCAAGTCTGTAACCACCACATTAGGTGTGATTTGCACGTTTCCGTTATCAATATTTCGTGAGTCAGTGGAAGTTGTTGGAATGACCATTGTGCAAATAGAAGCCATTGTAGCACTCTCATGTGCAGTCTTCCCAATGGTATTGCTATGAGAGAAGCTGCCATGAGACCCAGAACTTTCAGAACAATTCTTGCTGGGGATTTCCTGGACGACAGCAGAAGGGAAATGTTGGATTGAAGTGCAACTATTCTTTCTGTCGGAAGTTTTAGAACTAACTGACGAGTGTCTAATTCCGCTCCTATGAATAAGATATGCTGTGATGGCTGTAGCAAAGATTTCTCGAAATTTACTGAAATGCCAAGGTGTGTACAAAGTTGTAGGGAGTAATCCCTGGCTTGTATCAGTTGACGCCTGGTGGTGGCAGACAGGAGCCAGTCATCCAGATACGGAAACACCTGGAATCCTAGGCGCCTCAGATGAGACGCTACCACTGCCATGCATTTGGTGAAGACCCTGGGGGCTGTGGTCAGGCCAAAGGGCAGGGCTCAAAACTGATAGTGACTGGCTCCCAGCCGGAAGTGCAAGTGATCTCTGGACGCCCTGGCCATTTTGATGTGGTAGTATGCGTCCTTCAGATCTATTGAGCACATCCAGTCGTCCTTCCGTAAGAATGGAAGGATCGATTGAAGCGTGACCATTCGGAACTTTTCCTTCTTGACAAAGGTGTTGAGATGACTTAGGTCCAGAATTGGCCTCCAGTCCCCTGTTTTCTTTGGAACTAAAAAGAACCTTGAGTAAGTTCCGAATCCTATTTGGTCCGCTGGGACTGGTTGGATGACTCTTTTTCTAGCAGCTTTGAAATTTCTGTAGCTGCTGGGTCTCGCAGATGGGGTGGTACATCTGGGAGTTTTCCCTTTGGAATGGGGGTGGACAGAAATGGGATTTTGTAACCTCTGGTAACAATGCTTTTTACCCAATTGTCTGAAGAAAGGTTTTGCCAGGCCCGAGGGTATAAAGCTAAGCGACCCCCGACTGCCTCCAGAGCAGGACAGTCGGGCCTCCTCTCAGGAGTGCTGAAAAGGTTTGCCAGGGAGGTTATCCCTGTCACCTTGGTTTTGCGGACCCCCTCTGCCGCCAGGGCGGCGTCTTCCACCTCTGCCCCCCCCTCTGCCTCTAGAGGGGGCATCACCCTGTGTGTTTGGAAAAGACCCTTGGGGTTTACGAAACCACATTTTCCCACCACGTTGCCCTTTGGGGTACGGTCTGGAAGGGGTGGAAAAACGGACTCCGACAGCAGACAGAGTCTTTCCCTCCTGTTCACACCGGCTCAGGGTCTCCTTTACTTTAGGGCCAAAAGTGTGGCTCCATCAAATGGGGCGTTAGTAAAGGAAGACTTGAAGGCTTCCGCAAACGAACATAAGCGCATCCAGGATTGCCTACGAAGAGCAATCGCTGAAGCCGCTGCCCTACTCGATCCTTCGGCTGCATAGGATATCAGCCTCATGGACGAGTTCACAATGGACGTAAGGGTGTTGAGATGCGCTGTAACTTTCTCTGAGACAGCGGCATCTGTAGCACCCTGGAGGGTATCTCCCAACTCTTTGACTAGATCCCTCTGTAAACGTGTAAAATGGGTCAAATAGTTCAGGGAACGCATAGAGAAAGCCGCTGAACTGAAAATGCGCTTCCCGTATCTGTCCATGGTCCTAGAATCTTTGTTAGGCGGATGGACAGATGAGGAAGACTCCGACATCTCCTTTTTCGTGGCCGCTGCCACCACCATGGCGTCTACCGGAACTCCTTTGGTAAGGTAAGCTTTGTCCTGTGGTGCCGTGATGTACTTATTTGGCTTCCTAGGGACAGGTTCCACCGTGTCAGGAGTCTCCCACGCCCTTCGAGCAATTAAATCCATTAATTCATCAAAGGGCGGAGTGACCCAGGAGGAGGAAGGACGGGCACCAAATGCCTTCAGCAAAACTGACTCATCCTCAGAAGGGGGGAGGGCTTGCCAGTCACCTCTCTGTTTAAGGATCTCCAAGATGTCAGCAAAAGAGACATCCTCTGAAGGTGACTTAGGGGACCCTTCTGACTCATCTAAGTCAGTATCAGATGTCAAGGATTCTTGTGGAGAATCCAAGTGTCTCTTCTTACACAGTCTTTTCCTAGGAACTTCTTCGTGGGGAGCATCCGAAGAAGCCTCCGAGGAAGAGGGGGCACCCTCCAGGGGTGGCTGAGACACTGGTGCCCGATGCTTGGACGTGGCCGTGGGTGCAGAGGAGGATAACGGTCCTTTGCGGGGAGGAGAAGCTGTACCTGCTGATGTGGTTGTCTGAGTAGACAACACCTTCCTCATGAGGTCGAAGGCCCCGGGTCCCGAGTCGAGGTATCTCCCGGTTCAAGAAATGGGAAGAATCCCCGAAACAGGAGCCGAAGGCACCGACCCGAGGACGGAACCGAATCGATCCGTGCGAGGCCCGAGGAAGAGTCGGAACCGAAACATCGGTCCGACTCTCGGTCCCGGAACCAAGGACAGATCTTCGCCCCGAGACTCGGTACCGGATCGGATGGAGTCGAGGTAAACGGTACCGACCGAGAAAGGACGGTTCTGGCACCGAGGGCTCCACAATCATCAGGTCAGCCTCTTCCAGCTCCAAGACTGAACAGGTCTCGGAGGAGGAACAGATGGAGATAGTGGCAGGCCTTCAAGTCTCGACATCAACTGAGAGGAGACCGAAATAAGCTTGGACAGGGCCGTATGCTCCATAAGTTTCTGCACCACACGGTCCACGTCGGTGTCGGAAAGGGCTCTCGAAGAACGAGTCGAAGGGATCGAAGACGGAGCCGACCTCAATAGAGTCGGTGGAGGGAGCTCCGTCACCGGTTCCAAGACCCGAGGCTCGGAAACTGCCAACAGTTGAACACTCGGCCCCGAAGTCTGTGGAACCGGTGATCCAACTAAACTCGAAGAGCTCGGAGCCGATGTCTTTGGCTCCGACGTCTTCGACCCCTTCGAAGACTTGGATGCCTGGTCTGAAGCATCCAAGGCCTCCTGGAAAGAAGGTTTCAGCAATCCTCTATCCATCAGTTTCCTGCGCCTATCTGTCATGACCCTCCCACTAAAAGAGTGACAAATAGAGCAGTCCTCTTGTAAGTGGAGAGGGCCAAGACAGTAGACACAGGAACTGTGGTTGTCTGTGACCGACATTTTTTGGCCACACTGACAACGCTTGAAGCCAGATTTTAATTTTTCTGACATGACAGTAAGAAAGAATGACAGTCCAGTAATTAAAAGTCACTTCCAATGAGAAAAACAGTCAAATCCGGTAATATGTGTCAAATCCTGTAATAAGCAGACTACACAATACTTAGTCCAAGTTATTAAAGTAGGGGAGATAGGCCCCGAAATAAACCCTGTACCTTTTAGTTAAACTAAGTAACTAATCTAAGGAACCGAGATATCAAAGTCCACTCACACACCTACTCTAACTATTCATAGACTATATTGAAGAAAATTTTTGAAAAATTTAAACAGAAAGATAAATTCTTATCTGTAAAAGCCTCGAGCTAGTCCCCAGCGATGCGTAAGCAGCAGCGGCAAACTAGATCTGAGGTAAAGGCAGAGGGGGATTGTGGGTATTGGATGTCCTCGAGCTTCTTCTCGATGCAGAGCTTGCAGTCGGCCGGCACGGAGCCGAGGATCGGCTCCGAACCCATGTGTAAGAACAAAGGCGAGATTGAACACTCTCACATTTTCTCTTTTTCTAAAGTGGACCAAGATGTGGAATCTGTAAAAGAAACTGAAGAGACATGCATTTTTTCCTCAAGTTTCCTATTGAAATACTGAGGAGAGTATGGTATCTGAATCTCCCCATGAGGGATTCACTTTCTGAGACTATTTTCAGACTGACCCAGTGTTTTAAATGGGAAAATACTGAAGTTTCTCAGTCCCTTAGAAAATACCATGAATTGCTACAACTGGATTTTCCAGAACCCTTCACCCTTCCACAGTGCTGTCAACAATGGAGGATGTCTTTGTCACAGCCTGTTGTTTCCATGACAGCCAACCTGCTTCCCCTAAGAAAGCAGATAGAATGTACAAAATTCCTCAGTCTTTGCAAGTTTTTATACTGTCCCAACCCTAACCTAGATGCTATAGTGTTATTTAATCCAATTAATTTCAAGCATTTTTTAATCATTTTCCTTCTCCTTCAGATAAGGATGGCCAAGCTATTGATAAGTTTGGGGGAAAGTTGTATGCTTCTGCAACTTTGATTTTCAGAATTCTGAGTTGACAGACTCATGTGTTAGTTTATATTTGAGGAATGTTTTGTCTGCATTTTCTCCTTGTGGGGAAAATCTGCTTTGTGTGGTCTATTGTTTTTCTGTTTTTTAGGTCACTACTCATTGTTTGATGCATGTTTCTGACTGTAGATATTGTGTCTAGAGCCATTGTCACTGTTACTGTATTGACGAGGCTTACCTGGCTGCATTCTCAGACCCTCCTAAAAGATGTAAAAAATGACATTTTGAATTCTACTTTGGATAGAGATTTAGTTTTAGGGCACTCTGCAGTGGAGGTTATCAAAAAGTGTGATGAGAGAGGTAAGCTGATTCAGGGAATTTTTTAAGATTTTTCATTCCTTCTCTAAATTTTGCAAGGGATTTTCTATCTCTTTGCCCAGTTTTATCCGAATACTGGTAAAAAGACATAGCAGACATTAAAAAAAAACTGGACCCTACACTGAGAACAAAGGGCAGTCAAACCATATTGACTGTATATGGGACCTTGCCCCTCTTCCCACCCTGGTGTGTAGTCCCTTACCTCTTCCAGAAAGTCTAAATCTCCATTTTATGTCAAACAAATATGAATGTGATCCATTTATAAATAAAGGTAATACAATTAGTTAACCATTTGGCTAAGGTCTCTTTAGCAATTGGTTTGCCCAATTTTGAATTAAAAAGGGAGACAAATAATTGATCTGATTTCCTGAAATTTGTGGTCCTGTGCAGATACAAATGTAACTGTCCATGCACGTCTAATAGGTGCAATATATACTCTCCTTTGTGAAATTTGGGAAGAAAACTGGAAGGTTTATAGTTTGATTGATATTGGACTCTGACACCACCTTAGGAAGGAATGATGGGTTGACTCAAAAGGATATTCCATCCTTATTTAAAAAGGGCTTGGAGTTCTGAGACTATTCTAGCAGAGGTGATGGCCACTAAAAATACAGTTTTCCAGGTTAAAATGTGTGGTCACATTTGGCTGATGGTTCAAATGGAGATTGGGTCAGATTGTAAAATCAAATTCAGATTCCACATGGGGGTGGGATCTTTAAAAGGAGATCTAAGAAGAAAGTTTTCTCTTATAATAAAGGCCTTACAAAGTTTGGAAGAAGCTAAAGATAAATTATTTCAATGTGAACATTCAAAATTGTTGAAAATTGGACTTCAGTCAAATAACTAGCACCTTCATTAAAAACTGTAGCCAAAATTTCAAAAACCTAAGGTACTGGCACTGAAAAGGTGTCACTGTCATTTTGCTGTGCCCAAACAACAAATCTTTTCCATTTGCTTTTGTAAATTTTCCTAGTGTAATCTTTGTGGGAAGATAAAAGAATGTGAAGGATGGGAGAAGAGAGCCTGGGCTGTCTAGCTATTAATGGAATTGGAAAAGCCATGCTGTTAGCTTTTGGCCCAAAATGTCTGGGTGTATCCGATCTGTTTGGGAAGACAAGAGGTCTCTATTTGGATCCAGAATCCATGGTGGGCAAATCAGATGAGGCCAGAGAAAGGGGAAATAAATCTGATGTGGCAAATAAGGAGCAATGAGGATGACTGTGCTCTTCACTCGAGATGCTCTCTAGAGGAATTTGGGGATTAGACATACTGGGAGAAAGGCATAGAGGAGACTGGGAGGCTGATCGTGTAGAAGAGCATCTCTCGGTTACTCTCCCATGGGAGAATCAAACAACCTGCTGCATTTGTTGAGGGAAGCTGCAAAGAAATTGTTAAGGGGAGCTGCAAAGAGGTTGCAACAAGGTTTGTCCCATTGACAGAATATCTTTTCTGCCACCTTCATGTTGAGACACAATTTGTGAGGTCAGTTAGTCCACTATCACACTGGATTTCCCTGGAATGTGCTTTACTGTCAGAAATCAATTGGATTAGATTGCCTATTGCCACACTCTCAAAGCTTCTCAACACAGGAGATACAATTTAGTTCCTCCTTGTTTGTTGATGTACCAGATCACTGACATAGTGTCTGTCTGAATCACAATAGTCCAGGAAGGGAGTGTGTCATGGAAGGCCTGCAATGCCAAGAGGACAGCTCTTATTTCCAAGACATTGATATGCATATTGGCCTCTTTGGGGGGCCATGTGCCCTGGACTTTCATTCCCAAGAAGTGCCCTCCAACATAATCTGGGAAGCATCCACGGTAATTATGGCCTTGGGCTGAGTGGGAATAAGGGGTGACCTTGTCTTATTTGATCAGAGTAAATCCACCGCAGGAGGTAAATTTTGCATGCTTGAGTTATTTTGATTTAGGTGGACAAAGGCTGATGAAGAATAGACCAATGACTTGCAAGGGTCCACTGAAGAATTCTTGTGTGATATTGTGCTAATGGAACCAAAACTATTGCCACAGACATTGACCTCAATGCTTGAAGTATTAACCAGGCTGAGAGAAAAGAACTTTGGATTATCATTTTGACTTGAAACTGCATAATTTGTACCTTTGGTAAAGAAAGGGAGGCTGTCAAGGATAGTGTGTCAAACAAGGCTCTGATGAACTGCAAATTTTTTATGTTGGTTCTAGTTTAGATTTATTGTGATTGATTGTAATGCCTAGATGAAAGAATACTTGGAGTACATAATCCTGTGCTTTGATCAACTGATGCCTGTTTGGATTGGTTATGAGCCAGCCATCCAAATAAGGAAACACCTGGAATCCTTGCAGTCTCAAGTGAGCTGCTACTAATGCCATGCATTTGTTGTACACACTGGGGGATGTGGTGAGAACAGAGGGCAGAACTCTGAATTGGTAGTGACAGGCTCCCAGCAAGAAGTGTAGAAATTTTCTGGGTTGTCTGTTTATTTTTATGTGATAGTATGCATCCTGAAGATCTGTCGAGCACACCCAGTTGTCCTTGTGCAGAAATGGCAGATTGGACTGAACTATGACTATCCAGAACTTGGTGTATTGAACTGACTTGCTCAGAATGCTGAGATCCAAATTGGTCTTTAGTCCCCTGTTTTCTTTGGCACTAAAAAGAATCTTGAGTAACTTCTGGATTCTTTCTGGTTGAGGGGACCTCTTGGATAACTCTCTTCTGGAAGCTTTTTAGGTGATATTGTAGTTGAGGGCCTCACCAGTTCATTCCGCACAGAAGTGGGCATGTCGCAAATTGAGTGACAACCCGGTCTGCATATTTAATTTGCTCATGCATACATGATATGAAAATATTAAATGTACACAAATGGTTAATACGGTATTGCCCAGGAAAGCTGTTCTTAGTAAAAGGTCCTGCCAATGATACTGAGGAATTGTCGGCTGTGACACCTGCACCAAAAAAAAAGTCTGTCTGGACATTAATTGGGACAGTGAAACATCGCATTCCAACTCTGACAAAGAGAACTATAATGCTACATGGTAAAAAGCCTGATGACGTGTTTTGACAGTTTCGTTTCTTTACTGATTATTAGTATATATTATTAGTGCAATAAAACTTGTCAATTATAGATGTCGGTAAACAGTTTACTGTTATATTTACTGTCATATTACAATGTCCGTGCACTTTTTCTTCGGTTGTACATTCGGAGGGACTGCATATTCATGAAGAATACAATTTAGTTCCTCATATATCATTAGGGTGGGGTTTGGGTGGGGCTTGCTACTGCGCATCTGGTGAGGCCCTCAACTACAGTATCGCCACTTTTTATTTCTAGTGCTGCTGCTTTCCTCTGATTGTGTGGAACATCGGGAATTTTGTTTACTGTTAAGGGGGGGAGGGTATTATATAATCTCTGGAAATAATCCTCTGCACCCATAATTCTTTTGTAATCCTAGCCAGGCTCTCTGGTGTAAGGATAAATTATCCCTGACTACCTCTAGAGGTGGACAATTGGGCCTCCTTTCAGGAGCACTGGTAGGATCTGTCAAAGTGTCTCTGGACCCTTGGTTTTGCAGGACATGTCTTCTATTCTTCTGCCTTAGGGAGAAACATCTCCACGTGGATCTTGGAAGGGACTCTGGGACTTTCTGAATCACATTTTGTGACCATCTCATTGATTCTTAGAAAAGGTCCCTTGAAGAGTCAAAAAACGTATGCTGACCGCAGACAGGATCTTACTGTGCTGCTCACACCTTGGTAATGTGTCTTTAATCTTGCAGCCAAGCAAAGAACTTCCGTCAAAGGAGAATTGACAAAGGAAGATTTGAAGGACTCCCTCGAAATCACACAGGTGTGTCCAGGCATGCCTTCTAATGGAAATGCCTGAACCTGCCACCCTTGAAGTACTTTCAGCTGCATGTGAAATGAGTTTGAAATGCATTGTAGGGTTTCCCACTGTGAAGCAACCAAACTTTCTGCCTCATCAGTAATGGTCCCAGAGAGGGATTTGGTAAGCTCTTTAATCAAATCCCTCTGAAGTCTGGTGAAGTGTGCAAAATAATTCAGTGACTGAAAAGCAAAGGCCACTGAAACATACACTTTTACCAACTCTGTCCATCTCACTAGACTTCCTGTTGGAGGATGAACAGTGAAAATTTTTTTCTGCAAGTTCCTTTTTAGTGGAAACGTTTATGACCATGGCATCAACCAGCAATGCTTTGCTCCAAAAATCCCTATCCTTGGGTGATGCCAGGATCCTGTCTGATTGCTTGGGGATTGGCTTAATGGAGTCAGGTTCCTTCCATGCCCATTGAGAGATCAAATCAATGAGCTCATAGGAAGGTGGATTCACCCAGGGGGTAGATGGGCCAGCCCCAAAGGCTTCCAGGAATACTGATTTCTCTTAGGAAGGGTTGTTGGATAACAACCAAATGAGACATCATCAGGTGGTTATCTTGGGGACCCTTCCCTTTCATCAAAATCAGTATCTTCCATGACAAAGTCTTGAGGAGAGTCTTAAGTGCCTCCTTTTGCACTTTCTCTTCTAGGAACTTCTTCAGGGGGGCAGAGAAGTATCAGAAGAAATTCATATAACCTGTGAGGTATCCTGGAGTCTTTCAGCTGCCTGTCCTTATGGCTTAGGAAGTTGAGACTGCAGATGCAAAGACAACTGGGTTCTGGAAGTGGGATCTAAAGAAGGTGGATATGTCCTTTCTGTTGGAGCAGAGAAAACTCTCTTCACTACCTCAAAAGCAGAATGCTTCAGAAAAAAAGAAACCAATGGCCCTGAGAAGACATGCTTCCAAAACAGTCGGCTCCTTCCAACCCAAAGGCAAACCAGGCAAAACAGTGGTCAGAGCCGTGCTGTCCAGGGCTGAGGCTCCGAGGGGCAGAGACTGCTCCAACTATCTCAGAGTAGACTCCAAGACCCCGTATCTGGCACCAAAATACTATGGCTCCAAGAGTCATCCAGCACCAACATGCTCAAAGCCAGACCACTGAGAGACAGTAGCGATGTAGAAGATACTAGGGTCTTTGGATCCGATGCAGACATATCTGGGATCCTCAGATCCAGCTGCTCCAAAACAAAAGGACATATCGGAGAAGGAGATAAAATTGAAGGTCTCCAGACCCGATGGAGTAGGAGCCAGGAGTACACCCATTTGTATTTGCATCAAGAGAAATTTCCTCATCATCCTATCCACATCTGCTGTGGTCAGACTTCTGGAGGAAAGATACAAGGAAGCAATGGGTGAAGTCTGAGATTGGTGACCTCTCTCCAGGAAAGGAGATGGGAAGATATTAGATCCAGAGTTGGAGGGGACTGGATCTGAGGAGACCTGTCTGTGTGTCTTCAGATCCAGTGTCATAGATTTTGTATCCTAAGTATTCAGATCAGAGAGGTTTAGATTGAATCAGATCTGACAGTTTTGATACCTTTTGAGGTGGCTCTGAACTCTGACTCAGAGCAGAGCTCAGAGCTGAAGAACCTGAAATTTATGACAGATGATTCTTGGATTCTTTTCGTTCATCTTTCTCAGGGGGTTAAGACTCGGGTGCTGCATTGGAAGAAGAAAGCATCAGTCCCCTTAATATCAGTTTGTTTTTACGATCAATATTGGCCCTTGGATTAAAGCCCTTACAAATACTGCACTCCAAGTTTAACTGGCCAGTCCTAAGCAATACATGCACAACTCGTGTGCATCCAACAGTGGAATCTTATGGCCGCAGGTCTTACATTTTATAAAACCCGAAGGTTTCTCAGACATTATTATCAGCTAAAATAGACAAATAAAGGATATTTTTTTTTAAACTACAAATAGTTATAAAAAAAGGAGGGGGTATTACCAGCAATGATAATTAAGTTTTTATAGGAAAGGTAAGGGAAAGGGAAAAAGAGAGAAAATACAACCAACAGATGCACTAAAAAAGTGTAGGAAGGGCAAGAGAGGATGTATTCAAAAAGAAGAGAAGGTTATGTCTCTAAATCTTTTTAAACTCACTGAAAACAAGTTCTAACTCAAGAGCTAGTCAATGACCACATCCGTATGCAAATGAAATCTGAAGTATAGTATGGGACTAGTGCATTATGGGTAAGGAAGGAGCTTGAGCGCTTTCAGCATTCCACGAGCTGGAAAAAGTGGCTGATTTGGTTCCAAGGGTCAGATTCGAACCCATTTGTTGAGGAATGAATAAGAAATGACATCAGATCCTTAGATTTAAAAGATGCATATCATCACATTCATATTTATTCAGATTTCAGGCTTAAGTTTTTGACTTTCTAGATCACATTATCAGTTCTCTGCCTTACCCTTTTGGTTTCTCTGTGCTCCAAAAGTGTTCATGAAGTGTGTAGCTCCTGTCATAGCCCACTGCAGACTATCCATATTTTTCTATATTTAGATGACTTGCTTATCTTTGCAGAATCTTTTTCAAAGTATCAAAGAACATTCAAAATTCTTTTTTTTTCCTCCATCACACAGGATTGTGTTCCTGGAGTGCTTGCTAGACAGCTCATTGCAAAGAACTTTTCTTCCACAGGAAAAAAAATCAATCTTTATTTAGATCTATTTCATGAGTTTTCCACTCAGACTTCTTTCATGCCTCAGGATTCAGGGTCTCATGTCATCCGTGATTCTCAAATCTCTTCAAGACTCCACATGAGAAAGATACAATGGTATGTGAAGTCTCTTTGGACCCCGCATCAACATTCATTTCAAATTTCAGTTCTGGGATTTATGAAAAGAGAAGTCATTTGATGGTGACATCAAATCTCTCAGGTCTGCCATTCTCCCCTCCTGCTCCTAAGCAGTCAGTCATTACAGGCATCTAGGACTTTGCTTGGGGAGCAGTATCAGGAGGAATAAATGTGCAAGGTCTCTGGGACAAGAAAAACAGACAAGAGCACAATAAATATGGATGAGTTGATAATTCTTAAACTCTTTGAGTCATCTATTGCCCCCAGGACCTCTTCAAGTAGCCACAGACAATACCACAAAGAGAGGACCATGTCTTACTTCATTTACAGACTAGCCATGTTATGTTAGCATGGGATATAGATTTACAGCATGATTTCACTCTACAGACATATTTACTTTCTGTCAGAGTAAAATTGTGTAGCAGACAAGCTGAGCAGGATAAAGGCAGACCTTCACAAATGGAAACTGCATTAGGGGGGTCTTCCAAGAGTTGATTCATCTGTGGAAAATTCCTCAGGTAGGCCTTTTTCCTCCTCTTCAAACAATCAACTGGCAACATTCTGCACCAGGACTCCCTGCAAGAAGGCCTGGAAGATGTATGCCTTTTTTTTCCTTTGACAGGAATTTTGCTTTGCCATTGTTTCCACTGATAAACAGGATACTTTTGAAGATTCAGAAGGAATCCTCAAAGATCATTTGTAATGGCTCATTTCCAGCCCAGATAAGTGTTTCTTCCTTTTTTTGGAATTGGCTAGGGGCAGTTACCACAAATTTCCTCACCGATTGGATTTGCTCATACAAGAACAGGGGTGTTTGATACATCTTGACCCCAAACAACTACAGTTGATTGCATTGATGATAGGGCTGTAATTCCTTTTAGGAACCTATTTTCTGAGTTTGTGCAGCAGGTACTAATGGTAGAAAGAATGTCTGCTAATAGACAATTATACAAACAAATGGAAAAGGTTTTTTAGATGGTGCAAGTAAAATAACCAGCACCCATTCAAGGCTAGTGTTTCTCCGGTTTTACAATATTTGTGTGAGTCACTATCATATTTCATTTTACTCCTCTGTCAAGATTAATTCATCTGCCATTTCAGCTTGTCTGCCCATGGATCCATTCTCATGCAAAAATGTTTTTGAAAGGGGTGCTACATAAGAAAGCCTCTCAGAAAACCAATGGCTCCTCCTTGGAATCTTAATTTTATGTTAGATAACCTAATATGTGCTTCATTTGAACCATCTTATCTGGCTGACTTGAGGTTATTAATATGGAAAACACTTTTACTCATTGCTCTGGCTCTGATCTCTTTAAGAATATTATATGAGTTACAAGCTCTTATGGTGAATCAACATTATCTCATTATCCACAGAGACACGGTTTCTTTGAGAACTAAGCCCTCTTTTATTCCTGAAGTGGTATCCAGGTTTAATCTAAACTACATCTCCATGTTTTCTTTCTTGAACCTAAAAATGCGGGAGAAAGGATACTTCATTCCTTAGATGTCCACAAATAATTCTGGTACTATCTTGACGGAACAAAATCTTTTCAAAACTTCTGATCAGTTCATTTCTTGTGAACGTAAGAAGAAGGGATAACCTGTGTCAAAGCAGATTATTTCTAAATGGTTGTCTCAGAATATTATCTTTTGTTATTCCTACCACCACAGCAAAGCAATTCCAGGCAGGGTCAAGGCACACTCTACCAGGGCTTTGGCTTCATCTGCAGCTTATTAGAAAGGGTATGACTTTAGAAATGTTCTACAAGAAGCAACTTGATCCTCTCTGCATACTTTTACAAGCACTGTAAGCTAGATTCCTTTTCCAGCTGTTGGACAAGCTTTGCTAGGACCACTCTCCAGGGGATTCTGGATCCTTCCCTTTTCACCTCCTAACTTAGCAGGGGATCAGTATGAATGACATAGTACAGTTATGTAAGTAAACTTAACCATAACAATAGATGTTCACATGATTATGACTGCAGTAACCACTCTCTCCCTCCATCCCTCTTATTTTTGGTGTGTTTTCTATGCCAGGATGTGAACATGTATTTTTTTTCTTTTCCTAGCAGTGTCTTCTCAGGACTTAGCCTCCCCCTCTCATTTGGCGTGAAAGTTCTGAAGAGCTTGGCACTCAAAACTGGCTAGTCAGCTCAGGTTTGTTATATCCTATGTAGGATGTAGGCCATATAGTTTAGACTACTGTTATGGTAAGTTTACTTACATGACTGTACTTTATGCATTAAAGGAGAAATTCACCCAAGTATCAAGTTTTATTTTCCAAAAAGTGATTTTTCCTTCTGTGTAATCCAACAATAAATGTTTCCACGTACAGAAAAAGCATCATTTAGTAGTTATTGCATTTGTTGTTTGCCTCTTTGTGAAATGTTGTGTTTCCTTTTCTTTGCCTAACTTATCTGTTACAATCATGTAGGCTAGGAGAGGCAAAATAATTATAATGGATCACTGATTTTAACCACAGAGTCATTAAAAAAATTTATTCTGAAACATGGATATTTAATTGTGTCTTATCAGTCACAGAATACTACTATTCACCTCAGATAAATAATTTTGCCTAAAGCTACTGTCCTGAGTCTCAACACAAACTAGGGCTTCAAGTGTAGTTACCAGATGTAAATGAAAAAAGGAAAACCCCAGCAACACATGTATTTATTTGTTTATTTTTCCTTAATTATCCTGATTTAAATCATCCCATTTTAATCACTAACATGAATATACGCTCATTAATAAAAAAGAAAAAAAAGTCATTATAGTTTCCATTATTCTTGTCATGTAGTGTACTTATATATATTAATTTCCATTTGCTCCATCATTATACAAGCTACTCAGTTCTTGTCTTCCCTTAAACCTCTTTCCTACACCTGAACATTATTCTGGTTATATATTGCTTCCACAAATTCCATTGATTTCTATGAAATTTTCTCCTTCCCCTTTATACAGATTCCACCTCCAGTTCTTTTATCTCCTTTACAATATTCAGTACTTCAATTATGGTTGGTTTAACCATTCATTTTAATTTTTCTAGTAATTGCTTTTTGACAACAAATAAAATTAGACTTGGGTCTTACTACAGCAAGGCAATTCAGTTCCTATATCCCATCTCAAAACAATCCTTTCCTTACAGTCCTTTGTCGTCGTCCCCCCCCCATTTTTGTTAAAACACGCAGTAGGAATTTTTTATAATCATTCATCTTATTACATTACATTCCCAAAATATTGTTCAAAATTACCTCTTTTTATTTATTATCCAGCTGAGGAAAAATCCCCTTAAGTCTACTTGAGGTATAAAAATACCTATGCAAACACTTTTGTACAAAATTCCTGTCTTTTAGACTTTGATTCTTGGAAGCCTTACAGATTTATTCCCATTATTCTTTTGTAAATTGCCTTTTTATTCTCTTTTTCCATACTTTTCTAACTTTCTCTGATTCTTATACTTATCATGCAACATTTTATACTTTCTACTAATCATTCCTGTTAAAAGCAGGCTTTGTCCTAGTCTTAAAATTCTAACAGATCTGGTCTTTTAATTAATATCCCCATCCCTTTCTCTTTGCTGCCCTATACTCTATCAGTTGCTGATAAGGAAGGCAGTCTAATCTGCAGCTCAGACTTCTGCTTAGCATACCTTTCCCTCCTGATTTATTCGCTACCAAAACCTTGTTTCCTTTTCTGATTTCCTCCAGAAAAGTTCCACTCCCCCTCTTGCCTATTTTCAATGCCGATACTAGCAACCATAACTATTGGTAACATTTCCTTTCTCCACCCCTGCACTGGCTTAGTTCATAGCATACTTTATTTTATAAATATAATGTAGTGCATGGAGCTGTGTGATTACCCTTTGATATTTGTAAAAAGACAAATCAGTTAAGCACTTGAGTGGCTCAAGACCCGACCTTAAATATTAAGAACCCCCTACTGAAGTTGTTAAGGTTGGATCCTGTGATCGGTAGTGAAATCTACCAGCACAGATCAGTAAATGACAGTGGCAGAGAAAAGGATTTGATTCTGCCTGCTGTCTGTGCCAGTAAGGGGTCTCTTCCTCTTACAAACTAAGAAAGTTACTAGAATAACAGTATGTATGCTTGCCTGTATTTTCTTAAGGGTATGGAGTCTAAATCCTAAATATATGTCATCATTTAGTGTCTTCAGTCCTCCATGATTTCTGTTAAAACCACAGACTTTATGAGGAACAGACAGAGCAAATGAGACAAAAATCTGGGCAGTTTACCTGCATGGCAAGATGAGTTTAAATGCAGGAGGACTTTGTGTTGCCGTGCCTTTCTGACAAAGCTCACTAAGTCGCTAAGCATTTTACAGCTTTGAAATGCCTAGCAATTTATTTTCTTCTTCTTTACTGTAACTAGTAGTACATGGAGCAAATAAAGCTCCATGCAGTACAAAGAGTTATGATTAGATCTCCGATCATAACTTTGTGTTCTCAACATGGATGGCAAGATTCACCTTTTGAGCTTCGCTTGAGAGGTAAATTTCTTGGCCTCCTTATCTTGAACACACAATAAACTGGTTATGATTGGCCACCTGCTCATAATCCTTTATATTCTTGAATTATTTCCACATTGCATCATCATTATCCTTTTCCACTTTAATTTATACCTGCTTTAGTTATGTGTAAGAGCCTTTCCTGCATAGCTCTAAATCATCATCATCAACGCCCCTTTTTCTACATGGGGTTGGAGTGTTGCATCAACTGCCACCTCTGCCTTGGTTCAGTGTCACTCTTCTACATTCTTTGATAGTTAATCATGATTGTTGTAGGACTTCTCACAGTCCATCCATTTCTTGGCTGGATGGTCAAATTTTCTTCACCAAATTAGCATCTGCTTTCCTTCATACATGCCTGAACCACTATAATCTGTTCTCTTTGACCTTTTCTGCAGTTGAAGCTACTTTGGCGTCTGCTCTGATGTTGCCATTACTTTGTCTGTCATACATTGTGCATCCTACTGCCAATCTCAAGCCTTTTTTCTCCATCACCTCTAGCTTCTTCAGCTGATATGCCTTCACTGCCCACGTTTTTCTGCCATACAGAAGTACTGGTCTCACCACTGTTTTGTGCACCATACTTTTCAGCTTGTTATTCTTCTGACACACACTACACTGACACTGTGGCAGTTGGCTGCAGAACTTCTGATTCTAGTGTTGACCTCCTCATTCAGACTTTTCTATAATTACTCCTTGTGCTGAAGCTGTTAACAGGTTCCACTATTTTTCCCTTGTATCTAAATTTTTGGCTTCTTCTGATGTCCTCCATTTGTTGCTATGGCAACTAACTTGTTTTTACTCCAATCTGAAGTAGTTTAATTCATTTGGTCTTCAACCTGTGGGTTACAGATCCATATCTGATCTGAGCCAGCAGCTTTTATTAGCATCTGCTCTGAGCTCCAAACTCCTTCCCTTGCCCATAATACACCTCCACTGCCTAACATCCCCAGATCTCATTTGTTGCAAATAGCTTTGCATCGTGATCTCTTGAGCTCCAAATTTGTCAAGTGGGTAAAAACCTTTTGAGTTTCTTTTTTCTCAAAAAAATTAAGTAGTGTTAGTATAGGTTCCCCTTTCTCCTCCCCTCACTTGGTGCATCAAGTTGTAGTGTTCTAGGGTAGTTAGAGTAGTTTTGTATTGCTGTGTGGATTTTTGCTTCCCCTCCCCCCTCAGGGTTTTCTGTGCATGACTGTGGTGTGTGTGTGTGTGTGTGTGTGTGTGTGTGTGTGTGTGTGTGTGTGTGTGTGTGTGTGTGTGTGTGTGTGTGCGCGCGCCAGTAAGAAAGAAATTTCTCTTAAGTTCTCTTTCTACTGACAGGATGGCTGAAAAGCTTGTTTTCAAGCGTTGCACTGACTGTGGCCATAAATTATCCCCTGCGGATGGCCACACTCTCTGTTTTGTGCTTGGGCGTGGCCCATCTGAGTGTGGACTGCAATATTTGTGTGGGCTTCAACCCCTGCGCCATTAAAGATAGGAAGGCCAAGTTGGCCCTCAAAGGCCTTCTTCCCCCTTCAGAGTCTTTTTGGTTACAGTGGCTGCTGTGGCCGCCTCTTCTTCCTCTCTTCCCCGGCTTCTTCTTCTACCTCCCAGGCTGGGACTCAACCTCCTGTACAAAAGCCTGTGGCAGCAAAGCAGAAAAGGGGTAGAGAGAAGGAGAGAGAGTCAAAGGCGAGGAAAAAGTCAAAGAGGTCTCCGGACCTCGCTTCACCTGCAAAAACACCACAGATCAATGACTCCCCTCAGCGCCGATCTCAGAGGTTCTCCTCAGAGCTGGAGGAGACGCGTTCAGCTTCTCAGGCCTTGGTGCCCCGGAGTCTGTGGCCTCGTTGAGGTCAACCCGGTCCTTGTCTGACATTGATCTGGATAAAATGATGAGGAGGTTTATCCGTACTCCGATCCAGATGGGGGTCTTGCCAGCCCCCACCCAGGAGCTTTATTCCTTTTTTCCAGCCTTATATCTCCTTCTCTGATCCGACTTTCAGGTTCAGAGTATTCTGATCCGAGGTTGGCTTTGGTCAGGGGGTCGGCGTCGACTGTACCTGCTTCCT
This sequence comes from Protopterus annectens, assembly GCF_019279795.1. Classification (NCBI taxonomy): domain Eukaryota; kingdom Metazoa; phylum Chordata; order Ceratodontiformes; family Protopteridae; genus Protopterus; species Protopterus annectens. The sequence goes on from NC_056733.1 coordinate 515,281,192, forward strand.
TGACTGATGGTACCTGCTTCCTTGATGCAGACAGTTGCCTGGATCCAACCGAGCCACTCTGAGCCGGAGCTTGGGTGTCAGATCTGAGGTAGTGGAACCTTTTTCTTCGGCTCCGACTTTGTTGGGCCAGGTTCCCTTCCTCGGAGCTCCGTCCACCTCGGGCCCTGCTCCGATTCTCTCATTGGACCCGGGGAGACAGACCTCCTTACTGGTTTCTCAGGAGGTTCGCTCTCCTTCGGCATTCGATGTGGTAGAAAGGGTTCTGTCCACTGGATTGAGACCCCTGACTGCCCCCTCACACTCCACCCAGACCCCCTCTGCTCTGTCTATTGTCCCTATCATTTTACCAGAGGGACAGCCCATGCTGGAGGAGCCACAGCGTGTTCCCTCTGAGGAACAAGTGGCTTGTGAGCACCCCCCAGGGAGCCTCACCAGAGAGGTACCTCTCAAGCATACATGCAAGAAGAGGCACTTGGACTTCCTCGAGTCCCTCACTTAGGACACGGACTTGGATGATGGAGAAGGTTCCCCTAGGTCACCTCCCAAGGATGCCTCCTTTGGAGACATCATGGAAATCCTGCGTCAATGGGGAGGATGGTCTGCCCCCAAACCTTCTTCTGATGAGTCTGTGTTCCTGGAGGCTTTTGGCACAGGCCCATCTACTTCCTGGGTGTCCCCTCCCGTGGATCTGGTCACCTCATGGGCATGGAAGGAACTGGCCACCATGGAACCTATCCCAAAAAGACCAGATAAGATTTTAAGCACCCCCCCATAGACAGACCAGCATGGAACAAGGGCTCACCCATAGACACTATGGTGGTAGCAGCAGCCACTAAGAAGGAAATTGCTCAGGAGAGTTCCTCGGTCCATACTCCTGACCAAGAGTCATGGATGATGGACTGCCTAGGGAAGTGGGTTTACGCTTCAGCTACCTTTTCGATTAGGGTGATGAAGTACCTGGCCCATATCACCAGATTCCAACGCGATCTGGTAAAGGAGCTGGAGGAGTCTCCCCCCAAGTCCACTGTCGCAGGAGGACAAGGCTTAGTTCTCCACAAGGATTGCCACTTTAAAAGCAGTTAATAAGGTTGTGCAAGAACAAACAACTGATAAAATATAATCAGATCCTGCAGATAGACTAGTGGTGGACCGTAGCTGGGATAGCTACTAAAGTTCAAAAAAAATGACACGGATATATGAAACTTGAATTATGTCACTGATAAAACAGAACGAAAAAAAGATGAAAAAACACTCCTTTTAAATCCACAGAAACCTCACTGCTTCGCCGAATTGGCAAGATGTTGAACTAAAGTGTAACAAAAAGACTGTTACACACTGATGTTTAGCAGTTCAAAAGTAAAGTAGGACTAAATCTGTTTATATCCCAGGCATATACATTCCTATAACTCTTCCAAATGATGCAAAGTAACTTGAACACAACTCACAACAGTCTGTGTGGGGAGACCACAACAAGCATAAAAGGTACCTTAGAATGTTTGTAAGCTGATGAAATGTTGTAGAGCAAATGCCTGGTTGCTCAGGAAGTCCTGACTATCCGTTTAGCTTGTGGTAGAGAAAACCCAATCCAATACTTTGTAGTTAGAAAAACACAAGAAGCTTCCCTTTGCAAACTCAATAGTTCCAGACTTGCAGGAAGCAAATGAAGCACTAGCACAATTGCTATGTAAACAAACTCAGAAGTTCCAAACTCATACACTGTTACACACTGATGTTTAGGAGTTCAAAAGTAAAGTAGGACTAAATCTGTTTATGTCCCAGGCATATACATTCCTGTAACTCTTCCAAATGATGCAAAGTAACTTGAACACAACTCACAACAGTCTGTGTGGGGAGACCACAACAACCATAAAAAAGTACCTTAGAATGTTTGTAAAAGCTGATGAAATGTTGTAGAGCAAATGCCTGGTTGCTCAGGACTTCCTCTACAACATTTCATCAGCTTTTACAAACATTCTAAGGTACTTTTTTATGGTTGTTGTGGTCTCCCCACACAGACTGTTGTGAGTTGTGTTCAAGTTACTTTGCATCATTTGGAAGAGTTACAGGAATGTATATGCCTGGGATATAAACAGATTTAGTCTACTACTTTTGAACTTCTAAACATCAGTGTATAACAGTGTATGAGTTTGGAACTTCTGAGTTTGTTTACATAGCAATTGTGCTAGTGCTTCTAGTGCTTCATTTGCTTCCTGCAAGTTTGGAACTATTGAGTTTGCAAAGGAAGCTTCTGTGTTTTTCTAACTACAAAGTATTGGATTGGGTTTTCTACCACAAGCTAAACGGATAGTCAGGACTTCCTGAGCAACCAGGCATTTCTACAACATTTCATCAGCTTTACAAACATTCTAAGGTACTTTATGCTTGTTGTGGTCTCCCCACACAGACTGTTGTGAGTTGTGTTCAAGTTACTTTGCATCATTTGGAAGAGTTATAGGAATGTATATGCCTGGGATATAAACAGATTTAGTCCTACTTTACTTTTGAACTGCTAAACATCAGTGTAACAGTCTTTGTTACACTTTAGTTCAACATCTTGCCAATTCGGCGAAGCAGTGAGGTTTCTGTGGATTTAAAAGGAGTGTTTTTTCATCTTTTTTTCGTTCTGTTTTATCAGTGACATAATTCAAGTTTCATATATCCGTGTCATTTTTTTGAACTTTAGTAGCTATCCCAGCTACGGTCCACCACTAGTCTATCTGCAGGATCTGATTATATTTTATCACTTTAAAAGCAGTATCTAACACACCCATTCGACTCCTTTCACATGCTATGGAAGGAGTGGGTAGGGCAGCTGGGTCCACTGTGTCCATGAACCCTTAAAGGCGTCCTTTGCCATTGCCCCTTATGACGGCTCTACACTCTTTGGTAAGACCGTCAGAGACATTAGTTCAGAGTGAGAAGGATGGGAAGATACTGTCTGCCGTTGGGATCTGCTTCTCCAACCCTCAAAGGTCCTTTTCCCAGAACCAGAGAGGGCAAAAGAAGATGTGGTTCCAGAAGTCACAGTATTCCTGGGACACTCGGGGCTCTTCTTCCCCAGAGGCAGAGGGGGAAAGAATGGATGCTGGCCCAGAGGCAGAGGGGGGTCCAAGGAATTTTGGGTCTCGAACCTTTCTCTGACAGACCCGGGCAGCAACCCTGAGGGGTTGCCTGTCTGCTCTACTCTGGAGGCAGTCGGGGGACAATTGTCCTTGCACCTAGTGGCATGGGAGTCCATAACAATGGACCTCTGGGTGCTTCAGATCATATCCAGAGGATACTCTATCCCCTTCGTGCATTCCCCCAAATCTCCCAGACACCTCCCAGATGTACCACCCATGCGAAGGGAGGCAGCAGCACAGGAAATGTCCAGGCTGCTAGAAAAATTAACCATCAAAACTGTCCCCCCAGATCAGTCCAGATTGGGCTTCTACTCCAGGTTCAGAAGCTCCAGGAGGTTCCTCTGCTTCTGGCTAGGAGTCCATTATTAGCAATTTCGAGCCCTACCCTTTGGTCTCACCACAACCCCCAGGGTGTTTACCAAAGTGATGGTGGTAGAGTCTCGCCTGAGCCTTCAGGGGATTCAGGTCTATCTGTACCTGGATGATTGGCTCCTCACTGCTCCCACCAGGTGTCTACTCTCCCAAACCAGGGACTATTTCCTGACTCTTGCCCTGTGTTTGGGGATCACAATCAATGCAGCCAAATCTCTCCTAGATCCTGTACAGATGATAGACTACATTGGTGCCAGGATAGATGCTCTTCAGTGCAAAATCTTCCTGACCTCAGAGAGAGTTCAAAACCTGAGAATGCTTGTCTACCTGATCTACCACTCTCATTTCCCAATGGCAGAATCGATGTTGAGGGCCTTAGGCTCAATGGCGGGGACCATAACTCTTCTCCTGTGTGCTCGGTTACACATGAGAATTCTACAGTGGACTCTAGCTGTACAATGGTCCCTGTTGGAACTGCCATTGACATATCAATTTCAACTCAGTTGAGTCTGTTGGTTGTCCTTCATATGGTGGATGTGCTCTCCGGACATTTTGGACGACCTTTTGTTCCAGCCCCGGCCAAAGCCACAGTGACCACGGACCAACTTAGATGGGTGGGGGCATTGTTCGGGCAGGACAGTCCAAGGCCTGTGGTCCCCCATAGAGACCAGCTTGCACATAAATGTCCTAGAGATGAGGCCAGTCCTTCTAGCGTTGCAGGCCCTTCATGCCTTTCTTCCTCTGAGAACAATTGCTATTCAGTCAGACAACATGTCAGTGGTGGTATATCAACAAACAGGGAGGGATCAGATCTTTACCCCCTTTTTTGCAAGGCCATGAGAGTGTGGGAATGGGTGATCTCCACTGGTCGCTTTCTCATTGCAATGCACATTCCGGGAAGGTACAACATCCTAGCATACAGGCAAAGTCGGACCATTCTGATGCCTTATCAGTGGTCTCTGAATCTGTCAGTAGCGGAACAGATCTTCAGCAAGTGGGGTCAACATTGCTGCGATCTCTTTGCATCTCCTTCCAACGTGAAGTGCAGCAAGTTTTTCGCTCTGAATCCCCTGCCGGGGGAGTCCCCCAGAGATGCTCTAGTTGATACTTGGCCTCCCGGTCATCTGTATGCTTACCCGCCAGTACCTCTCATTCAGAGGTTTATACAGAAAGCTTGTCGACTGGGGAGCAAAGTGATCTTCATTGCCCCATTCTGGCCTTGCCAGGTATGGTTTCCTTTCCTTTGGTCTCACCTTCTGCCTCTGCCTTGGATCCTAGATCCCATTCAGGATCTAATTTCACACCCTTTGGGGGTGCCTCATCCAAATCTGGACAGCCTGACACTCACAGCTTGGTTGCTCCAGTTCCTGTGATTGCTAGGACTCCTTTACTATCCTCCTCAGTTAGATCTATTTTGGTGGCTGCTCATAATTCTTCGACCAGGAAGGTTTATCGCAGCAAGTGGAAACATTTTTCCTTTTGGGCCTCTCAAACGAGTTTAGACCCTTTCACGGCTTCTATTTCCATCATTCTTGATTTTCTATTTCTATTTGATATTTTTCAACACGGAGCTAGTTCTTCAGCTGTCAAGGTTCAGTTGGCTGCCATCTCTCATTTTCATGTGGGTGAGAATTCTGCCTCTTTAGCCCCTTCCAGACTGTGTAAAGCCTTTATTAAAGGCACCTTTTTGTTACGCCCATCGGTCAAAGATCCTGTTCCAACATGGGACCTTACTATGGTTCTTCAAGCTTTGGTCGCTCCTCCTTTTGAGCCTGCGGCAACTGCAGATCTGAAATTTTTATCTTGGAAAACAGCTTTTCTGGTGGCTATTATCTCTGCCAAAAGGGTTTCAGAATTACAGGCCTTGTCCATCAAAATGCCTTACATGATTTTTCACAAAGATAGGGTTTCCCTTCCAACCAATCCATCCTTTCTTCCTAAGGTGGCATCACCAGTCAGGATCAATTAGACCATCAATTTGCCTGTGTTTATTCCTAATTTTACTAACAAGATGGAATACAAACTCCACATGTTGGATGTTCATAAACGGTTATGATTCTATTTACACAGGACAAAAAAATTCCGTAAATCTGATCAATTAATCTGATCAATTGTTTGTATCCTTCTATAAACCCTTTTTGGGGAACCTATCTCCAAGGTTACTATAGCTAGATGGATTTTTTCATGCATCCTGCAGGTCTATAAGGACAGAGGGATGTCTCCTCCAGGTCAGGTGAAAGCTCATTCCACTAGGTTCATGGCTACATCTGCGGCCTTTTGGTCTAGAGTGTCTTTTTCTGCAGCTACTTGGTCCTCATCTCATACATTTATTTCTCATTACAAATTGGATTTGACTTCCAGAAGGAGAGCATCCTTTGGTTCCGTGGTGCCCTGGAATTTCCTTCCATGAGGGCCTCCCAGGAGTTTAGTAGCTGGGGATTCTGTCCCACAGGTTGTAAACTACTTCAGATAAGAAGTTATGTACTCACCAATAATGTTCCATCTGAGTATTTGTACTTCATTTGTCTTCAACCATCCCTCCCTCCTTCCCATGGACCTTGGCATATGATCAGCCTATGGGCTGCAGTATAGGTCACAAGTACATTTTTCAGGTCTGGTTATCAGTATAAGGTTCAGCAAACGCAATCTGGGGATGGAAGACAGTGGAGGTGTATTATGGGTAAGGGGAGGAGTTTGGAGCTTGGAGCAGATGCTAGTAAAAGTTGCCGGCTCGGATCAGATATGGATCCATAACCCACAGGTTGAAGACAAATGAAGTACTACTCAGATGGAACATTATGGTGAGTACATAACTTCTTTTTTCATCCAATGTGCCATTAAATTTTGCATTCCATTCCCTTGTCATTTGTAAAGTTTCTGTTCAGAGTCTGCATACAGAAACTTGGTTGATCTCTTCCCTCTGACCTGTTCGCTAATGTTGTCCATCACTGGTGCAAACAGCAGTACGCTCAGAGCTGTACCCTGCCGCACACCCACTCCCACTTGGAACCCCTCTGAGTCGGAGCGCCATTCTTGTGTCATTCAGTACTTGTATGTCACCTGCACTAATTTTACCAGGACTTCAGAGTATCACTGGGTTAACTAAATCAGCTTTCTTGAGACCTTTTCATATGCTTTATCTAAGTCTAGCTACCAACGAACAGGTGGACTTTCTTGTTACATAAGGGCATTGGTTAACTGTGTTGAATGCTATGTGAGCCCTTCACATTTGGATTCTAAGTGTAGGAATGCCCAATTAGACATTTCCTCAACTCCAGCTTCTTCTCTGCTATCTGTCTCATTGTAAACCTGAAGCTAGTTGTACTGCATCCTTATCTGAAACTGAACCACTTGTATTTGATCTAACTTTCTGCTCCTCTGTGTATCCATTTATTAATCGCCCTCTCTGGCACTTTTATGTAGTGTGATAGGAGTTTGATGCCTTTGTACTGCCCATAGCTGTGAATGTTCCATCCAGTTATAAGGAATATGTATTTTTCTTCATACTGTTATGAGTAGCCTCAGAAGACATCTCTGCCCTAACTCACTGGTTTACATTCATATGGTCAAGTGCACATTGCTCGACCATACATTTTACTGACTTTTTTCTGCGAATCCCGTAACACCAAATGGTTGGAATGTCAGAAAAAACACCAAATTCGACATTTCCGACCACTCTACATCCTAAAATGAGTGCTAACATGGGTCAAAAAGGGAAGGGATTCTGTGATTCTCAACACTTGCAATCGCATTTTTGAGATGTTGCCGCACTCCTTTTGACCATACCCGCTCGACCATTCACCGGTCAACCATATGCATGTACACTCACCCAACACCTTGATCTTTTCTGTTGTGACTTCATCTGAACCTGTTGAGTTCCCGGACTTCATTTTCCTTAGTGCTGTTCTTACTACTTCTAGGGTGGATTCTTCTTCCTCTTTCATTATAGGTTGTGTATATGCAGTGCAGCTTCAATGGGGTTTTCTTCATTCAGAAGCAGCTGGAAGTACTTCAACCATATGCCTTTGATGTCCTTTGGGGATGGCAAGCAGGTTGTTGCTGGCATCTCTTACGAATGGTGTCTGATGACTATCTTTATTTTTCTGTGTTTGTCTTGTCTTTGTACTGTCTGCAGAAGCTATTAGAGTGCCTCTGATACCTTGTTCATTGCTATTATGACTGGTGTCTTAACCTCTTTATTAGTCTTAACCTGGTCTGGCTTTTCTGTCTCTCACTTTTTCCTGCACTCTTTTCTTTTGATAACTTCCTGGACTTCTGCATTCCACCAGTAACTTATTATATACCTTATTTCCATACCTGGCCAGGCAGCATATCTGTTCTATAAGCTTCACATGTGCTGTTTTGAGTTTTTTTTTCACATCCACTTAGTTGTTCTTTTTCCCAAAAAATCTACAACCCTAAGTATTTCCTTGAAATTGGGTCAATTTCCAGGTCTTCAGTCTAGTCTCTGTTGACCTTAGAGCCATCTTTGACCACTGATTGTGGCTCTTTGTAGCCGCCACTGGTTTATGCTGTGGCCTGACTGTTTCACAGGGCAGTGAACCCGTATTCAGTGTAACAATCCTTAGTTTATCTTTGGTTGGCTAATTGGTTTTATGTTCGGCTTTTGCTCAACAGAGTTATCCCAGAGCTTTTGCTCAACAGAGTTATCCCAGATATCCTGAACTGGACACCAGATGGACAGTAGCTAACTGTGCCAAGGCTGCTGGGTTTTATGGTAGACACACAATGGCCAGTACAGACATCTTAGTTGAGTCCTAAACCACCTTTTCATCAGCAAATACCTTTGTCCATTTTTTAATAATAATAATCTTTTCAAATCACCTAGAGACAATCTGTATAGCATTGAGTAGCTAACCCTGATACTTGGCATGAAGTAACAATCATCTCCTGGGTTTAGGGGTTGGTATAATAGTTTTGGTGCTTACCTCACAATCACAAGGTACAGGGTTTGATTCTCACCTTTGAAAGGGAAACTGGTTAGGCTTAAAATGGCCCACAAGGGTACCCAGCCTAGTACTTGCCTATGAACAATATCCAGTATGTTCTGTTTCCTGGTAGTTTTGTTTGTAATTGACAATTGTAGTGAAAATATGTTGTAAATATTTTTCTAACTAATGTTGTAGAATCACTATTATTCCAATAAGTTTCTGGTAAGTTTAAGTCCCCGGGCATTATGATTTTTATTTTCTGTGTTTCATGCAAAAAATGTATGAATTCCTCTAGATCATTAGTATACCAAAGAGCCAGGAACAATTAAAAAGCCTGCTGAAGGAGGGCACTTCAGCAGCAAGAAAGCTCTGAGGTTTTTGGTGCTCAAACTGTCTTTTTATATGAGCTCCTTGTCGAGCTTTTCTATGACAATGGTGTGGGCACCGTTAAGAACTCCCTATTGAAATGTCAGCACTCATAATGGCAAGTGCCGACATATAAAAAAAAAAAAATTGAAAGTGAGGAGAAGAGCAAATATTGAGCATCATTCTTCTCCTTAAACTTGCTTTTTGCATGGAGGCAAGCCCCCTTGTACCCTCCAATGTGCGCGTGGGGGTGCAAACCCCCCAAACTTAAATATACCAACTCCTTCCTTCCCATATTGCTATCACTGTCCTTTTAACCTATATAGATACTGTTAATAAAACTAGGGATAATGGCAAAGTAGTGCCTTCCTTATTTCTAGACTTTTCTAAAGCCTTCAACAGTTTGTCATAGCAAACTTCTACTTTAAATATCCTCACTAGGTCTCTCTCAGCTCAACCTTCTGTGGTTCAAAAGCTACCTGTCCAATAGGTATTGGTCAGGAAAAATGCCGCTCCCAGTCACAAAGTTCTGTCCTTGGTCCCCTCTTCTTTAACATTTTCACCAACATCCTTTATACAACCACACAACAGGCCACCCTAATACAGTATGCAGATAATTCCACTCTTATTTATATATCTGATCACATGGTACACCTCCAAAAAAATTTTTCAGGAAACTTTAACAGCAACTGAAAGATGGCTTTGTAACTCACAGCTCATGCTCAACCCAAAAAAGACCAAACTACTACCCCCCCAAAATCCTTCTCTCATGAACCCCCCCCACAACATTTAAAGTCCTCTCTCTTAATAATATAACTGCTGAAGTCCCTTCTCATAGCATATTATTAGTGGTGATAGTGGGCGATAAGCTAACATTTGACCTGTACACACAAAATTGCATAAGAAAATCTCATCAAAAACTAGGGATGCTTTACAGAGCCAAAAACGTTCTCACCAAATGCAACTAAAACTACACTTACTAGTATTTTTCTCCTCTCCACACTTATTTGTGGCACTCATCCTTTCTAACCTCTAGGCTGCACAAAAATTAAAACTTGAACAATACTATAACAAATATGCTAAATTTGCAGCAAATACCCCTTTCAGAACCCACCACTGTATAGCACTAAAATGCCTAAATTAGTTAGAACTGCCTCATCAGCTAATGTATACACCGCTTCTTGCCACCTATAAAATTATCCAGCATCTATCTGCCTGTCCAGCACTATAAACATTGTACACAACTATGTTGCCAGTCAGTCACTTTGATCCAGTGACCAAAAGCTCATCTGTCTACAAACAAGAAATCTGCTGGACATACCTCTCAACTGTCCAGATTTTTGCCTCATATTTATCGTCTGTTCATCAAACAATGTGTTTTTCTGGCAAATCAGTGAGGATTGAAGTCACTAAATGTTGACGTACAATAGAGTTTCAGACTTCATATACTTAAGAAAATGCATGCTTACATAAATCCTGTTATTTTAGCAACATTCTAAGGTTATAAGAGCAATATTTAAAAATTGTACCTATTTTTGGACCTTTGTCCATCCCCCATTAAATTAGGGTTTGTCCAGATTTTTTGCATTAAGAAGTTGAGAGGTATGCTGCTGGGCATTGTCTGTACTGGTACAAGCTTGCTAAGGCCTGGAACTCCTTACCTGTATCCAATGGGTCAATAACCTATCTCTTATCTTTCAAAACCACTCTGAATAACGTCCTTGCTAAAATCTGTCTCTGTTCTTGCTCCAAACCATGGTAATCTATATCCCTAAATGTGAACAAGTGTCTTTTCATTCCTTATACCTCCATACTCTCCCTTCTTCACTTGCTTCCTTACTTCTATCAAATTCTCTTCCTTGACTTTTTCTCTTAATATATCATAAGCCTGTTTCTCCCTCACTTCATATTGCAATTCCTGTTTGTATTAGACAAACTTAACTTACCTTTAATTTCTCTACATACGGTCTAAAATTTATATAAATATTTAATGGTTGTAGTAGAACTTGTATAAATTCTTAACCAATGTTTTTATATTTTCTCTAATTTGTTATAATTATTTCATAATTTATATTGTTTTTGTCTTATCTTTGAAGATTGTAAAATTATGGTTCTTGAAATGTTTGTAATAATTTGGAGCTTTTCTCCCCCGGGCTCCACTGAAAATAGGGTTATATCTAGTAGAACTTTCCCGGTAATCAAATGTCAATAAATAAATAAAACTCCAACATCAACATACCTTGGAGAAAAGGGAATATTCTGAGAAATGGCCATCTCAGATCTGGTATATGCAAGTCTATTTTTTCAGCCATTCAAACCTGAATATTTCATTACTGGCTGATATGGGTTTAAAATTTAAGATTTCAGTTTTAACATCTTCAGGGAGATTTTGAGAATGTAACCAAGCAAATCTTCTCATGAGTGACTCAGACGTGGGCAGCACTGGTGGCAGTATAAACAGCATCATAAGAGAACTTTAAGTCACGTTAAATAATGGGAGAAAGATAAACAAAAGAGGCATTCAAAAAAATTTTCACCTCAGAAGAGGCAACATGAACAGCTTCATAGGTAGGTACTAGGCTATCGGCCCTGGGGCCTATACAAGCCCAGCCAAAAAGGTACCCTGGCTTTTGCCACCCAAGAAAATTATTTTCCTGTGCCACTGTCGAGCAGAGCCACAGAGGTGATCCCCGGGGTGAATTTCCTATTTTCCATCCAATCATTAAGATTTTTCTTGAAGAGTGCTAATGAGGAGCATTGTTTGATATAGATAGGTAGTTTATTCCAGAGTATGGGAAGTCTCTGGGACAGGAATCTATCCCTCCGGCATGTTCTGTTTATTGTGGTGACAAGGTTTAGGTCCCTAGAGCATGTAGCTCGGAGGGATTGGGATTTCTTTAAGTTGAACATGTCCAACAGCTCTGGGTTTGACATAGCTTTGTATGTTAGGCAGAGATCACCTCTGAGTAGGCGATATGCAACGGAGTAAAGCTGGAGTTTTTTGAGACGGTCAGCGTAGGGCATCTGTTTGAGGCCGGTAATCCTCTTTGTGAGGTATTTCTGCGGCCTTTCCAGTTGTTGGAGATGTCTTGTGAGGCACATACCAAAAGGGGCATTGTACTCTATAATGGGTCTATTCAGGGATGAGTAGAGGGGAACAATGACCTCTTTTTTTTCTGGATGAGAAACCTTTTGTGATGAGGTGTGCCACGTAGAAGGATTTCCTGACTACTGTGGCGATGTGATTATCAAAGGAGAGACTACTGTCCACCTGTGTCCCAAGGTCTCTTATCACACTTTCAGTGTTAAGTATACTACCGCCTATGTTGTAGTTCATGGGTACAGAGTTTTTACTAAAGGGGATGACAATGCACTTTTTGGCATTGAGCTTGAGGCCATGGCTTTGACACCAGGCATCTGCCTCAATGAGGCCCTTTTGTAGGATGCCCACATCATTAGGAGTTTCGATTATGGCTCCTAGTTTGCAGTCATCTGCGAACTTCATTAGCCAAAGACCTTATGTGTTAGCCTGTACTTCAGAGAAGTAGATACCAAACAGGAGAGGCCCCAGGACTGAACCCTGTGGTACTCCACTTGTCACTGGTCTGAAGTCAGATTTGGTGTCTGCTACTTTCACAGTGTGGGTTCTGTCAGTGAGCCAGTTGGCTACCCATCTTGTGACATTTTTTATTTTTTTTTATTTTATTTTTTTTTAAAGTAAAATCTTTAACACGTGAACCTGGCTTTTTAAAATTCTCTGAATGTTAAAGTGGCAGAAAAATTAAATCTTTTCCCAAATTTGTCAAAATCTTTCCAATCTTTTTGTCTAGAAGAAGCAGTTTGGGATAAAGAAATCATTGCAGGGTGTGCTTTGGAGTTAGAAAAAAAGAAGTTATGTACTTACCGTAATGTTCCATGTGTGTTGTCCATCTCAACCATTATTCTCACTGATGGGGTCAGATCCAATGTGTTGGATCCATCTCGGCCTTTTCAAAAGGTCAAGGTCTTCAGCAAAGCTTGTGGGCATCCTTCCCTACCCATAATGCAGTTCCCCAATTTCCTCAAATCTTCTTTACCTGCCCAGAAAACATAAGGTGAGCAAAAACTTGTCTTAAATGAAGTAATACACACAGTACCTATATTTATCAGTGGGCCAAAGGTAGTATTTCTGAGGCTATGGAGATCCATGAATCCAATATGTACTTAGTCTCCCAGGAGTTTTGGAAGGGGGCATGGAGGGTGGGTTGTGAGAATAAAGGTTAAGATGGACAACACACATGGAAGATTATGCCAAGTACATAACTTCTTTATGTGTTGTTGTCAATCTTGCCCTTATTTTCATTGATGGGACCGTGTCCCAAGCAACCTGACTCTTGGGAGGCTCATGGGAGTATATTCCTCAGAACCACAGAACCAAAAGAGGCTGTACTCCTGGAGGCCAAATCCAGTTTGTAATGAGTAATATTGGTATGACTTTTTGTCCACGTAGCTGCAGCACAGGTAACCTTGCTTGGAAAGCTGAAGATGTAGCTAACCTGGTGTAGTGTGATTTAACAGGAAAGGGAAGAGGCCTGCTTTTACAGTTGCAGATGTAGGATATACAAAATGTGAGCCATCTAGATAGGGTAACCTTTGGGACTGGTTGACCTTTTCTAATTTCAGAATAGGATATAAAGTGTTGATCCGATTTCCTAAATCCTGACGTTTTGTACAAGTAAAAGCATAACTGTCTATGTACATCCAGAAGATGCAGTGTATTCACTTTTGTTCTGGTAATTTGGAAAGAAAACTGGCAGCTCAAGAGATTGATTTAGGTTACTTTCTGACAATCTTTGGAAGAAAGGAAGGATTAGTTCATAGAGAAACTCTGTCCTTATGAAAAAATAAATATAGGGGCTTGGTAGACAAGGCTTGCAACTCTGAAACTCTCTTGACTGAAGTAATAGCCACTAAAAGAAGTGTTTTCCAAGATAGAAACTTTAGATCACATGTGGCCGAAGGTTCAAAGGGGGGGAGGGGGACAAGTGATGTTTGTTAATATGAAATTCAGATCCCAGGGAGGAGTTGGGTTTTTGTATGGGGGTCTAATCATCATTGTTCCTTTCAAAAAAGCTTTACAGAGTCTGTGCAACATAATCATAGCCATTTTCTCCCACATGAAAATTTGAAATTGCTGCCAGTTGGACTCTAATAGTAGAAGTAGCAGCGCCGTCATGAAAATGTTTTGCTAGGTATTCCAGTATAAAATGTATGGGTGCAGAAAAAGGATCTATCAGATTTTCACTCACCCATAATACTAACCTATTCCATTTACTCTTATGCAATCTTTTTGTAGAAGTTTATGGGAAGACAAAATATGTTTTTGGGGTGAAAAGAAGATGAATCCTGGAGATCAAGGGAGGTGGAGCAGCCAAGCTGTCAATTTGAGGTTGTGTAGGCTGGGATGTTCCATTCCTGATGGATATGTCAGAAGGTTTGGAGCTGGGTCCAGAATCAATGGTTCATCCAGAAGATGAGGCTGTAGGAAGGGAAACCAGATTTGATGAGGCCAATTGGGTGCAATCAGGATTTCTTTCTGTATTAACTTGGAAATCAGGGGAATTGGAGGGAAAGCATAGAGGAGTCCCGGAGGCCAATCGTGAATGAGTGCATTCCTTGGTGATTTCCCAAAGTAGTTGCTGCATTTGACATCGGTGCATGATGCAAAGAGATCACAGCAATGCTGGCCCCATTTTCGGAAAATCTCTTCTGCAACTTTCTGATTGAGGGACCACTCGTGTGGCCATAATATGGCCCTGCTCAATTTGTCTGCAATAACATTGGATTTCCCTGGGATGTGCATTGCAATCAGAAAACAGTTGGAGGTCATTGCCCATTGCCAAACCCTTAGAGCTTCTTGACAAAGGGGATAAGATCTGGTTCCTCCTTATTTGTTTATGTGCCAGACTACTGACATGTTGTCTGACTGAATTGCTATCATTCCTAGAGGGAGCGTGTCCTAAAATGCTTGCAATGCCAAGAGCACTGCCCTCATCTCTAGGATGTTTATGTGCAAGTGAGCCTTGTGTTCCTGCCAAGTGCCTTGGACTGTCTTCCCTAGATAATGACCCCTCCCCACCCTATCTGGGAAGCGTCCATGGTCACCGTGGCTTGGGGTTGAGAGGGAATAAAGGGATGGCCTTGAGATACTGAAGGAGAGTGAATCCACCACTCAGGATTCTTTTTGCAGGAGTTGGTTATGATAATCTTATAGGACATTGGTAATTCCATGATTGACCATTGTGTGGAAAGTAAATACTGAAGAATCCTCATATTTAGGTGAGCTAGGAGAATAAGTATGATAGATGCTCCCATCTTTCCCAGAACCTGTAGCACTTGTTTTGCTGTGGCTCGAGTTTTCCTGATTAAGATTTTCACATGTAAGTGGAGATCATGTTGTGCTCCTATAAATATTAAGTTTTGAGATGGCTCTAGAGCAGATTTGTCATAATTTACTGTAACGCCTAGGGAAGTGCAAAAAGTGTATCGTCCCTTGCCCTGTAGCAGGAGATGCCTGGTCAGGGTGGTTATCAGCCAGTTGTCCTGATAACAGAAATGCTCAGAATCCTTGGCATCTCAGGTGAGCTGCCACTACTGCCATGCATTTAGTGAACACTCTGGGAACTGTAGTGAGACCGAAGGGCAGATCTCGAAACTGTAAGTGACTGGCTCTTAGCCGGAAGTGCAAGAATCTTCTGGATTGCCTTTCCATTAGGATGTGGTAGTACGTTACCCTGAAGGTCTGTCGAGCACATCCAGTTGTCTTTTCCAGGAAAGGAAGTATTGACTGCAGTGTCAAAATCCAGAACTTGGTGGTCTTTACTGATTTGTTTAGATTGCTGAGATTCAAGATTGGTCTCTAATCTCCTGTATTGGAACTAAAAAGAATCTTGAGTAAGTCCCAGATCCTTTCTGGTCTGCAGGGACTTCTTGGATGACTCTTTTTCTTAGCAACTTTTGAATTTCTAACATTGCTTTTTCCTTTTGACTGGGTGGAATGGCTAGAACTGACTTGTTTATGGGAGTGGGGAGGGAAAAGGGAATAACATATCCCCTGCATATTATGTCCTGCACCCATTTGTTGTTTATCTTTCACCAGGTTTTGAGGTGCAGTGACAATCACCCCCTCGACTGCCTCCAGAGGTGAGCAGTTGGGCATTACTTCAGGATCACTGAAATCTGCCAAAGAAAGAGTCTCTGGAGCCCTGATTCTGTGGGCCTCCTCTGCCATGAGGGTTATTGTTCCCTCCACTGCCTCTGGGGGAACTACCACCTTTGATTTCTTGAACCACATCTTTCCACTACCTCTCTGACCCTTTGGTAATGGTCTGGTAGGTGTGGAAAAACATACTCCAATGGCAGACAAGGTCTTACCTTCCTGTTCACACCTGGTCAGTATTTCTTTTACTTTAGGCCCAAAGAGAGATGAGCCATCAAAGGGAGCTTTAACAAAGGAAAACTTAAAGGCCTCCATGAAATCGCAAAGGTGCATCCAGGCCTGTCTCCTGATAGAGATGCCTGAACCCACTACAATACAAAAAATAAAAAGACAAAGAGGAAAAGTAGAAAAGGAGATCAGTAATGGAGGAGTTAAAGAACTAGAAACTGAGGTTATGGAGTACCTCTAAAGTGAAGGATTCAGTGTAGAAAATCTAATTTAGAAAGCACCACAAAAGGATAGAGCAATTGAATGCCAAATTAAGGGAAAACCACTAGAATGGGAAGCAATTGGTCTGGTGTCATATGAAGATATCTGGAGACTTACACAGGAAATGAGTATAAACATTCACATGAAGCTGGATGGCAAGGGAAGGAGCAGGAAACTCTGAGACAGTTAATGTTAAGGAATGATAGGCTAGTGAGTTTTCATATGACAGAGCAACGGATGACACAGGATGAAACTGAAGAGAATGTGCCACTGGAAAATGCAATAGAACTTTCTATAGAATGCCTGCAGGAAATGAAAAACAAAAAAAAAAATGTGCCCTCAGTTTAGAAGAAAATGAGCTAAGAGAAGAGCTGCTTGACTTAATAGAGATAGATATATTAAGATCAATGAAAGAATTAGACTGCAGAAGGTCAATAAAACCCAAAAAGTCAGAAGTTTGACAAAAGAAATGAACAAAATAATTAGGACTGTCCATAGAGATCCATACGATACAACAGAAGTAAACAGGATATATTACTGTGCAGCTAAATTAATAACTGATAAAGTTCTACCACAAGAACACAGGGTAGTGAGGGAGAGAAAGGGAAGAAATCCAATACCATTATGGAAGTATTGAATAGAGAAAACTATAAACCAACTAAGACAAGAAGTGTCATTGTCAGAAAAGTATAGAAGAGGGAACGAATAAACAAAAATACTTAAAAGATAGATGTGATAAAAGCATTGTGCAGTATTAGAACCGATCAAGATCTATCATGCAGTATCACAAATAAACTAAAAATCTCAGCAAAGAAAAACTTAGAAGATATGCAGATAAATATAAAGGAAAAGTACAAAATAAGCAATTTATTGATGACTCAAAAAGTTTTATAGAGAACTGGGAAACAAGGTAAAAGGAATTGAAAGACCACAAAAAAAAGAAGAAATAGATACATTTTGGAGAAGTATCTATGAAGATCCTGTGGAACATAAGGACGCTAAATAGATAGAAGTAAAAGAAATAAGTTTAAAGGTACAGAGAATGAAATAGGAGCCAGAGAGATTGATGCAAAGTTAAGGGAAGCCTCAAATTGGAAAATCCCAGGCTCAGATGAAGTACCTAACTTCTGGTCAAAAGTATTAACATCTTTGCACAAAGATTTAGCTATGAATAAGAACTATTTACATGCACACCTCGAACATCCACCAGCCTGGCTAACAACAGGAAAAGCAATGCTCCTACTTAAGACTTGAACCTACAAGTTACCCTAAAAATTATAGACCAATAACTTGCCTTCCAACAACGTATAAACTATACACTGGAATTGATGCCAGCAGAGTTTATAGTCATTTAGAAGAAAATTCAATTATGGCAATAGAACAAAAGTGCAATAAAAGAAAGCCATATGGAACAAAGGATCATTTGTTGTTAGTCATAGTGGAGAACTGTGAAAAGGGGACAAATTTAAGTATGGCATGGATGACTACAAAAAAGCATTTGATAGTATCCCACACTCATGGATAAAACAGTGCTTAAAAATGTATAATGTACACCCTACATTGATCAGCCACAGTACAGTGACTATGAAACAGTGGCAGACCACTTTGCAATTAAGCCATGATAAAGGACAAATTATTATTCCAGGGATAAAAATTCAAAGGGAGATATTCCAGGGTAACTTTCTGTCACTACTGCTAATCTGCCTTGCCCTTAACCCATTAAGTTGTCTACTTAACAGCTTAGGTCATGGCTATAATTTGGCTCCTAGAAAACAACAAAGTGTAAAGACTTATCTTCTCTTTGTCAATGATTTGAAACTGTATAGCTCATCCCATGAAAGTATAACTGCAAGTTGTCAAAACTTTTTCAGATGATATAGGAATGTCATTTGGACTTGAAACCTTTAAAGCAGGAAAACTGCAGCACCAAGAAAACATCAGATGGGACAAGAATTTGATATAAAAGAACTTGAGCAAGAGGGAGTGTATAGAATTGATGAATCATTAACAATAAAACATGAACAAATGTGAATAAAACTTAGTAGAGAGTACTTTAGAAGACTTAAATTAATCCTGAAAACAACATTGACATCTAGGAACAAAATCCAAGCTATAAACCAATTTGCTCTTCCTGTCCTAACTTACAGTTTTGGAGTGACTGACTGGCCCCAAAACATGTTGGATAGATTAGATAGGAAAACAAGAAGGATGCTTCATGTTCACCAAATGATTTATAAAATCTCCCCATTCCGAAGGAGGGATGGGCCTCCTTGAAATTGATTACATGTACAGATCTGCAATCATGGGACTCCACCCATATCTGCTGACCTCACAAAACCCAAATGTAGTGAAAGTTTTGAAACATGAGCGGAATAAATCTAAGATGACTTCCCTGCTTAGGCTAGCAGAAGCATATTGGCATCAAACAGGAATGGAAATTAAACCACAAGGGGATAAAAACCAGGCAGCAACTGCATGTGCAGAAAAAAAAAGAAAAGTGAAGGACCAGATGAGAAGGCAAGAAATGAGGAAAATGCATAAATATAGTTGCAAGTGTAGAAATCTTCTGGAAGAACCTCATGTTGATCAGGAACAAATGCAGGAATGGTTAAGGAGAGGCGAGTTCAAACCAAGAGATGAAAGGTTAATATTGGTGGCACAAGATAGTGGGCTATGTACACTTTGTTTACAAAGTTCATTGAACATGTAGGAGAAACAGACAAATGTTGGTTTTGTGAAACAGAATTGGAAACAGTTGCACACTTTGTTCCATTTGTGACATGCTAATGGCAGAAGGACTGTATACTAAAAGGCACAATAATGTGGCGAGACTGTTGCACTGGGAATTGTGCATACATTATGGTAATGAGGTGGTTGAAAAACACTGGACACACAAGCCACGAACCATCATAGAAAATGATGAAATCTACATCACATGGGACCATCCATTGCCAGCAGTTCAAAAGATAGATGCTAGAAAACTGGTCTAAGAAAAGAAGACAAAAGTAGCATTGATCATTGAAATTGCCACACCCAGTGATTAGTGTCCTGCATACAGAGAGAGATAAAGTCATAAAATATCAGGATTTTCAAGCAGAAATAACAGCAATGTGGAGGAAAGATACCCAGATAGTTTCAATAGTAGTAGGAGCAATGGGTCTTATAAAAAAGAGTCTACAATCATATTTAGATATGCTACCAATACATGTAACTCCATGCACATTGCAGGAGGAGTCATTACTGGGTGCATTGCGGGTGCTGCAAAGAACACTTTTGGCTGACATCAAAGAGTGAAACAGTACTAATTTCATAAACTTTAGTAGTACTTTGACTTAGAAATGGGGTCCATTCCCATCATGGTATTAGAAACCCAAAAGATTTGGAGAAATTAAAAAGAGGGAGTCT
The DNA here is from genome assembly GCF_019279795.1 of Protopterus annectens. NCBI lineage: Eukaryota > Metazoa > Chordata > Ceratodontiformes > Protopteridae > Protopterus > Protopterus annectens. The sequence continues at coordinate 515,301,096 of NC_056733.1, forward strand.
GATAGGTCCTTTAACAGATCCCTCTGAAGTCTGGTGAAATGAGCAAGATAGTTCAGTGACTGCAAGGTAAAGCCCGCTGATGAGATGATGTGCTTCCCATATCTGTCCATAGTCCTGGAATCCTTATTATGAGGAGGGATAGAGGAACTGGTCTTGGAAAGTTCTTTTCTGTGGCAGCTGCCATGAAGATGGCATGAACTGCTACATCTTTGGTTAAGAAAACTTGATCCTTAGGAGCTGTAATATACTTGTTTGGCCTCCTAGGAGGGGGCTTTACAGAATCTGGGGTCTCCCAAATCTTCCAAGAGATAAACTCAATAAGCTCATCAGAAGGCAGTGTCACCCAAGAGGTTGAAGGGTGATCTCGGAAGGCCTTCAGGTATATTGGCTCCTCGGCTGAAGGGAACGGACTGCCAGTCACCTCTCTATTTTAAAATTTTTAGAATGTCTGCAAAGGAGATGTCCTCAGGAAGTGACCATCAGGACCCTTCTGCTTTATCAAAGTTGGTATCGGAAGTGACGGACTCCTCTTGGTGTGTCTACATGCTTCCTCTTGCATTATCTCTTCTGAGGGACTTCCTCAGTGGGGTATTCTGGGAAAGTTTTGGAAGAGGAGGGAGTCCCCATGGGGGACATACTGGGATCCCTGTAGTCTTGTGGATGGGAGTGAGAAGGTAAAGACACCTGCACTAACAAGGGAGGAAGATCCAAGTAAGACTGCCCAAAACTGGGGAGAAATCATCACCCTCACATCGAAAGCAGATCGCCCCTCCTCCAAAGAATTCCTTGGAACTGACAAACCAGAAGTCAGGGCTGAAGAAATCTGTGGAGCAGAAGATAGAAGCTCCAAAGTTGAGGTAAGAGCTGAGCCCATCCATGCCAAGGCCCAAAGAGGTAAGGTCAGATCCGAGGAGATCTGAGCTGGCTCCAAAGACCCAACTGGCGCATGTCTGCTCCCAGAGGTCTCCTGCTCTGACTGGGTGGAAACGCTTGGGGCAGATACCGGATCCAAGGAGCCAATGGGCCTCAAACCAGATACAGACACCAATTGGATATCAGAGTCTTCCGGCTCCGAAACCGAAGGACATATCGGAGGAGGAGCAGGTGCTGAAGGGTAAGGTTGTGTCTTATCCAACTTCTTTGGGTTTGGATCCAAAAATAACTTGGCCAAGGCAGGTGTCTTAGAAGCCTCTGCACCACCCTATCCACATCTTCATCTAAGAGACTCCTAGGTGACCTGGTAGCCAGTGTTTGTGATTTGGATCTGAAGATGATGGAGCAAAAGTATCAAGATAGTAATAATAATAGAATACTTAGCCCAAAGCTTGCTAGAAGATTCTTCTCACAGTATGGCAAATGAGATGTGGGGAAGTTGGGGAACTGCATTATGAGTAGGGAAGGATGCCCACAAGCTTTACAAAAGATCTCAAGCTTTTGGAAAGACTGAGATGGATCCGACACATCGGATCAGACCCCATCAGTGAGAATAAACGCAAGATTGACAAGAACACACAAAGTATTTGGCAGTCTGATGTACCTTCCTAGGGACAAGAGGTTGACTATCAGGTAAACTTCAAGCTGTCTGGAAAACATCCTCCAAAGCAAATAGAATAGGACGACAGCTACAGGTTGAGAAAGGTACAGTTTGAATGTTCAGTGCTGCAGTAGCCTTAGCTGTATGGGTTATATCATGTCAAGCATATAACATCCAGCCAGCTTCTAAAACTACTTCCTGGCAACTTCCACACATCCAAAATGTCAGGCACCTTGAGCAGAGTTGACTAAAAGACAAGTTTGTGTGCAAAACCCTTCAGAGCTTTCCTGACATCAGAAAGAGGGAGACTGAGCCCTAAAATGACAATGTTAGGAACAACCCTGGCATAAAAAACACCAAAAATCAAGAGGGATGGAGGGAGGGAGTGGCTACTCCAGCAGTAATCATTTGAACGTCTACTGTTATGGTAAGTTTACTTACACATCTGTACTATGTTCATCATACTGATCACTGCTGCAGTAGCCTTAGCTGTATGGGTAGATTACCTTAACTAACTACATTTGGGAGGTGGAAGGAGAAGAGTCTAGGAGCCTCTGGAGAATGGCCCTAGAAAAGGAATCAAGCTTACAGTTCTTTGCAAAAGTATGTAGAGGATCAAGTAGCACCTTCTAGAAAGTTCTAGATTCCAACCCTTTCCAAAAAACAGAGCTGAAGCAAAGGCCGTCATAGAGTGGGTCTTGACCCTGCCTGGAATGGTTTTGTTATGGTGAGTGTAACAGAAGGTAATAGCCTTAGACAACCATTTGCAAATAATCTGTTTTGCCACAGGTTATTCCTTCTTCTTAACTTTGCAAGAAATGAAAAATTACTCGACGATCTGAAAGATTTAGTTCTGTCAAGATAGTACTTCAGTTGTCTGTGGACATCCAAGGTATGGGAGTATACTTTCTCCCTCATTTTTAGGTTCAGGAAAGAAAACCTGGAGATGGATAGATGTCCTGACTGAAATCAGTGTTGCAGTATTACTGACATATGGGCTGTTTCTCTGATGTCTGGTAAGGATACCAAAGCTTTACCTTCCCTAGGTTGTATGTCTGATGCATGAGCTCAGCTCGTATGCATGGAGGTGTATATTGACAAACACACAAGTGTGGATCCCCAGACAATTTTACTACCAGCCCAAACACAGGTCGTGCATTCGTCAGACTGTAGGTTGTCTGGTCATTGATATCTTTGCTTCATTCATCCAGATAAGTGCCCCATTTGAGACTCTTCCTTTTTATCTATGATATTTTGTTGAAAGTTGTAGATGTCAGCTAGGAGGGACAAGTGTAAGTCTGTTAGGCAGGTTCTGTACAAGGCTTGCATGCTAGGTGTCTTTTTTGCCTAGGCCTAAAACACAAACACAAATCTTGCTTAACCTATCAACCGTTCATTCCAAATCCCTTAGGTCTAGGCTTTCTACTCTCAATAACTTTCTCGTCACACAGCATCTAAAATGCTTGTCCCAGTCCAAGATGGCTGTCTCTGCATCCTCAGATGTCCCTCTGTGGCTAGAGAAAAAACTCAACAGGCCTTGAATGGATTTGCAGTCCAGTGTTTCTGATGCCACATTCCTGCTGAGGTTGTAATAAACAAGGTACTTCAGGCTACTTCTCAGTTGACTGCTACTGAGAACCCATTGGAAGCTGGTATGGCTCCTGAGGCCTTGCAGAGTGATGATATGTCTGAGGAACCATCTGTCATCATTTCTCAAAGGGCCACTCAGTGTCCCTTATATTTTAGTTAGGGAAAAGATTCCAGCCTCTCCAGTAGAAGTCAGACAGGGGTCCAAACCCCTGTGTCTCATCCAGGCAGATATGCTTAAAAACAAAAACAGAAGACTAGGCAAGTGGCATCCACCTCAGCAGCTAGGGAAAAGGAGTGGACAGGCTTCTCACAAGTGGTGTTCAAAGCTATTCTATCATTGAAACATCCTTCCTTTGGCCCTCTGCAGCCACAAGCTACTCCTCAAAAACCTACCCTGGTTTCCACCTCTTCTGGTGGAGAACTCTGACCATTCTCTGGACTATTCTTCTCAGCTGCATTCTCCAGGGCAAATCTGCTCTGACGAAGAGGACTCCCTCTCAGTGGATTTCTCTATTAAGGGAGTTTCCTATGGGAAGACTACACAGAACATTATGAAACACTTTAAATGGCAATCCATGAGGATCTCTGATGTTTAGAAGAGGTATTACAGTCTCTTGGAGATGGGTACTCTTGATTATTCTCCAGTCCCTCCTGTCCTTGAGGCTTTCCAGGATGCCTTTCAGTCCACCTCTTCTGCACCTGATTCTCAACCACCAGCTCCTAAGAGAACAGTCAGGTTTTACAAGGTGCCTAATAACCTAAAGTATTTATACAATAAGTCCGTAGCAGACCCTGCTGCAGAGTCTCTCTCTCTCTCTTCAGATAAGCCCTCTAAGTTTTTTCCCAGTACAAATGCCCTACCTACTGACAAAGATACTAGGGCTATGGATAGATAGGGAAAGAAGCTGCCACTGGGTCTGTTGTTCATAGATATGCAAGGCTTTGCAGTCAGCCTATTCCTGAGGTTTCAAATCTTAAATTCTGGACTAGCTCTTGGACAAAGACTCACTGTTTGGTCCTCAAATGGCCAGCCTGTTCAGAACTCTCCAAGACCAAAGTAAGACCATGAAAGCCTGCAGACACATCCTACTCTCCTCAGTTACTAGATCCCAAAGGAACTACCCCTTTAAATCTACCTCCATCATTAGAAGGGATCCTAGGACAGTTTAGAAACAAAGGAAACCCCCTAGGAAAGTGTACTCTGAAAAAAATCTTCAGGAACTCCCATCAGGGAGGTCCCCTTCTGAAGCGAGAACTCTTCCCTCTGCCCTGAGTCCCGTTACCTCTCTTTCTCAAAGACTGCTGCTCCCCTGGCCAGGGGAAAAGCTATTACCACAGAAAATTGTGTCTTATCCATCATCAGGAAAGGCTATACTATGTCTTAGGAAAATATTCTCTCTCTCTCTCTGAAAGGCATGCCTCAACCTCCTCAAAACAAAATATCCCTTCTGTCTTGAATTATTTAAGACCTCTTGAATCATCAAGCTAATCCCAAAAGACTTCATTGTAAAAAGGTTTTACTTTAGGATTTTTCTAGTCCCAAGAAAAGGGCAGTGGAGACCCATCCTAGATCTGTATCTCCTAAACACTTTCTTTGAAGGTACCATCTTTCAAAATGTGCTCTGTTTATACTCTTCTGCCTTTCATCCTCATCCAGGCTTTCTTAGTGTCACTGGATCTGAGGGACACCTACTTAGACATACCCATTCATCCTTTTTGCAGGAGATTCCTCAGTTTTCTTCTCTGGCTTCTTGCATTTTCAGTTTACTAGTCTGCCTTTTGGCCTTTCCACAGCTCCAAGAGTGTTCACAAAGTGTCTATCTCCAGGAGTAGCTTTCTGTCTCACTCAGGGAATTCATATTTCCCCTGCCAGGATGATTTACTGATCTAGACTGTCTCCAGAAATTCTTCTTCAGCATCTACACTTCACACTCCATCTTCTGACAGGTCTGGGTTTTACTATATAAACTGCAAAAAAAAAAAAAAATTACACATAGTCCCTACACAGGACATAGTGTTTCTTGGCTGCAGACTGGACACAAGTAATGCATGCCTTCCTCCCTAGGAGAAAGTTCACAATCTGGCCAGTTATTTCCAAATCTCTCTCTCCTCTGCAACCCTTTGCTCACCAAGAGAGATGCTAAGGAATTTGAGATTCATGGCAGCCACCATCCCTATGCTCCCCCTAGCCAAACTTCACATGAGGAAAATCCAGTTGTACCTGAAGTCTGTGTGGTCCCAGTACTGTTGCCCCTTGGAACCTGTTCTTATCCCTTGTGCAGGGAGGCCATGAGGGTGTGGGAATGAGCAATGTCTTCAGACCACCTTTTGGTTACAATACACATCCCAGGGAAAAGCAACAATCTGATGTACTCAGCAGGTTGCTCCTGGTCCCGCATGAATGGCCCTCAGTCAGTCAGTGGCGAACATGATCTTCTGCCACTGGGGTCAACCTTGCTGTGAGCTCTTTGCCTATCTCCTCAACAAACAAATGCAGTAAGTTCTTCACTCTGATTCCCCCTCTAGGGGAGTCCCTGAGGGATGCACTAGTCCATGATTGGCCTCCAGGTCTCTTGCATGCCTACCCTCCTCTTCCTCTCATCCCGAATTTCCTGCAGAACACAAACAGGCTGAAGAGCTTAGTCATCCTCATTGCCCCCTTCTGGCCGCATCAGGTGTGGTTCCTCTTTCTTTGGTCTCATCTGAAATATCCTCCTTGGATTCTGGAGCCAAGTCAGAATCTCCTTTTTCACCCATCAGGGATGCAGCATCCGAACCTTTGAGCCCTCAAATTGACTGCTTGATTTCTCCACTTCCAACCAAGTGAGACAGTCCAGTCTTGCATCCCCTGTCTGAAAAATCCTTCTTGCTTCACAAAAGGCTTTCACCAAAAAGATCTATAACAGTAAATGGAAGAGATTTGTTATTTGGGCCTTGAGCAAGAACATTGATCCATTTTCTGCACTGGTTTCAGATGTTTTACTATTTCTTAGCACCCTTTTCAACAATGGTGCTAGTTTCTCCACTAGCAAGTTAGTTAGTCACTATTTCCAATTTTCATATGGCAAGTCAATCCCATTCTCTATTTACCTTTTGAGTTTGCAAATCTTTCATGAAAGGTGTTTTCTTGTTAAGGCAACCAATTAAGGATCCATCTCCCCCTTGGGAGCTCACTCTTGTATTACAGGCTTTAATCAAGGGACCTTTTGTACCAGCAGCTAGCTGTGATATGAAGTTTCTGTCATGGAAAACAGTCCTCTTGGTGGCTTTGATTTCTGCTAAGAGGATTTCTGAATTGCATGCTTTATCTTCCAAGCCTCCTTACATTAGTTCCTAAAGACAGAATGTCTTTGCGTACCAATCCATTATGCCCAAAGTTGCGACCGAGAATAATATCAATCAGTCCATCCAGTTACTAGTTTTCTTTCCCAATTTCTCTAATAAAGGGGAGTATGTTCTCCATCTTCTAGAAATGCATAGACAACTTTTTTACTTACACCGAACCAAACAAAACAGAAAATCTGATCAGCTTTTGATACCTTTCTCCTCTAATAGGCTTGGACAGGTGGTATCAAAAATTACCTTGGCAAAATGGATTTAGGATTGCATCTTGTACATATATTCATCCAAGAGAATGGAATTACCTAACCTCCTAGGGCACATTCCACCAGAGCTATAGCTACTTTTATGGCCTTCTATTCCATGACTTCCATTGATGACATTTGTGCGGCAACATCTTGGTCTAACAGTCATACCTTTGTAACACAAAGCTGGATGTCATATCCAGGAGCAGGGCCTCTTTCAGCTTGATGGTGCTCCGGCATAGCCTTTTGTGAGGGCCACCCAGGAATTACGTATCTTGGGACTTTGACCCTATCGTGAGGAGGAATGAAGAAGACAACATCAGATAAATTTATGTCTTACCATAGCTTGGCATCTGTGTTGTCTTCCTTTATTCCTCCTCACTTTTCTCACCCAACCATCCCCCTGCCATTTTCTTCTAGAGGAACCTGGATGATGAGGGACTCTTATGTCTTATGGCTGAGCCTCTTATGTTGTTCCTTTAATGTGTGGATGCTGAATGTTTAGAGCTGCCAAACTCGAGCTAAGGTACTTGGATGGATGCCGTGCATTGTGTGTATGAGGGAAAAGCTCAAGAGATGGATCCAGGTTTGTAGTATGTGGCGGGTCCAATCTGAGGGTTGGATCTGAGACCCTATCATGAGGAGGAATGAAGGAAGACAACACCGATGCCAAGTTATGGTAAGACATAACTTTTTTTTTATCCAAATAATATCTGAGCATTCTATGCAAATCTAAGGTGTGAAGAACCATCTCACTGGCTGACTGTAGAGAAGGAAAAAATGAAGGAAGATGAACAGACTTATTAAGGGACAACTCATTAACCACCTTGGGCATAAAAGAATGATTAGTATGGAGAGGATCTCTATCTCTATGGAAAACTAAAAAAGTGGAATAACCATAAGCATGAAGTTCAGACATTCCCTTGGCTGAAGTGAAAACCAAAAGAACAGTCTTCCAGGTACAATGTTGCAAGGAAGCTGAAGGAGCAGGCTCAAAAGCAGCTTGAGTCAATTTTTCAAGTACAAAATTGAGGTCTCAGGGAGGTGGAATAGGCTTCTTGAGAGGCCTGATATGAAGGATGCCTTTAATAATTTTTTTACCTCAAATCTAGAGGTCAGAGGAGGAGTCAAGGGCAGACAGTCAGAAATTGCTGACAGGTGAGGTTTAACTGAAGAATATACCAACCCAAAATGGAGCAGATCACACAAATAAGAGAGAACCAGAGGAACCTGCACATATGGGGGATCCAGATGATGAGAGGCACCTGACAGAAAACCTTTTCCATTTGGGCATATATGATTTCCTGAATGTGGGTTTCCTGGCCTCCTGCAGAACCCAAAGCACATGCTCAGAAAAGAAGTGCTTAAAAGGGATCAAAATCCTATCACCCACCATGTCATTTGAAGAGTGGACAAGTAAGGATGGATGAGAGATCCCTTGTCTTGTGTGAAAAGATCCAGCTGGTGAGATAACTTGTGATGATTGCCCCTGGCCAGGTAAGAAAGAAGGGGAAACCAATGTTTGGGTCAAAAGAGAGTCACAAGCAAGATTTTTGGAAAGTCCTGCCTGATCTTGTGCAGACATCGTGGTAACAGAGGAAGGAGAGGGTGTACAGAAACATCTCCTTCCAAGAAAAAGACATCTATTTTCCCAGCCAGAGGACCTGGCACTCTGGAACAGAATAGAGGAAGTTGTCTGTTCAGAGGGGAAGCAAAAAGATCAACTTAAGGAATACCCCACCAATGGACAATGCCCGGGAACACATCCCTGTGAAGCATCCATTTGTGAGCCTGTGTACTGGACCTGCTCAAGGAGTCTGCAACTAGATCGTGCTCTGAGGGAATGTAAACTGACTGAGGAGTCACTTAATACTGGATAGCTAGATCCCAGACCTGAAGAGTTATCCTGCAAAGAAGATAGGACATTTTGACCCCCTGCTTGTTGACATAAAACGTTGAGGGGCCTGTGATGAAAGAGGGTATAAAAGGCTTGTAAAGACCAAACAGAGCCCTTGTCTCTTTTATGTTGATGTGGTCTGACCACTGATGTGGAGGCCAGACACCCTGAACCTTTAGGGGCCATAGGAGGCACCCCACCCCCATTCTGAGACATCTGTAAAGAGCTCCTGAGTATGAACTGGAGCTTGAAAAGAAAGTCCCTTGTTGAAAGTTGATGAATCCACCACTGAAGCTTGAGTTTGAGACAGGGAAGAAAAGGTAACTGGAACTCCAGGCGATGGCCATGTTGAACCCACACTGATTTGAAATACCACTGAACTTTCCTCATATGGAGCTTGGTGAGAGGGAGCATGGGAATGGTGGAAGCAATAAACCTGAACACCCTAAGAAATTCCCTGGCCATGACAGATGCCAGGGGAAGATGGGATTAGGGGCAGGCAGAGATGACAGTTTGGGAATGGTCTGACGTCTGCAGCCAAGGAAAATATGATCCTGGAAAGGTACCAGAACTGATTTCTGGAATTTTATGGTGAACCCCAAACTCTGCAACAGGAAAGTAGAAAACTTGAGATCCTGAAGCAGAGCACTGGAGGAAGGATCTTAAATAAGCAGACCATCTAGATAGGGAAAGATCTTGAATACCTCAAACCCAGCAAAAAGCAATGAGAGGAGCTAGGCATTTGGTGAATACCCTTGGGGCAGTAGAGAGGCTAAAGAGCAAAGGAGATAACTGAAAGTGCAAGGAACAGACAGAGAAATGTAAACATATCCTGAAGAGGGGATGGATGGGCATGTGAAGGTATGCATCATTGGGATCCAGAGATACCAGAAAGGCCTAGGGTAGAAGAAGAGGCAAAGAATGTCTGCAGAGATAACATCCAAAAGGAAGGAATCTTGAGGAAGGTGTTCAGCCTGGAAAGATCTAGAATTGGTCTCCATGTGCCCTCCCTTCATGGGACCAAAAACATCATGGACTAAAACCCCTTCCCCACTTCGGTAGGAGGCACAACTTAAATAGTTTCCTGAGCCAAAAGAAAGTGGAGAACCTTTGGGAAATGAGAGAGCTGTTCCTGAAGAGGCTGAGGAATTCCTGAAAAAGAATGAAAGGACTTCCAAACTATGACATATCCCCGATGAGTAATGAACAGAACACAAGAGTCTGAAGTGACTCATAGCCAATTTGGAAGAGACAGGGACAGATGAAAGGACAAGGGAATCAGGCCAAGGGAAAAATGAAGCAAACTGTTAGAACCTGGTTTGTCCTGGAAAGCAGACTTCTGGGAGTCAAAAGTATGAGTAGACTTAGCAGGAGGCACCTGCCTAGACCCTTCTTGCCCTTAGGAGGAGGAAGAGATTGCCTCTGAACAAATGCAGACTTAGAGGGGTAATTCCTCTGAAATTTGAGAACAGGAGAAACAAAAATGTGTTTCAGCTCCTGTAAGGCTTTGCCCTTGTCCTGGAGAGACTTGAAAAATTCAGCATCAGCAGTAGATTCAAAGACTTTTATTATCCAAAGGACCATCCAAAAGTTTTACCTTAATGTCAACAAACAAAGCCTGAAGATGAAGCCAAGGATAAGGCCTCATAACTGAACAAAAGACAGCAGTCCTGGAAGAGACATCAGCTGCATCATAGGCATTTGATTGAGCATTGTACAACTTGAGAAGTAGAACCCAGCAGGAAAAGGGCTGAAGCCTTCCCCTTAGAGTCAGGAAGGTCAGAAATCACCTTAGAAACCTGAGAAAGAATAGCCATGACATACCTGGTCATATGAGTCTGATAGATGATGCCCAAAAGGATAAAATTGGCAGCAGTGTATACTTTCAAATGGAGCAATTGTTAGCATCTCTAACACAAAATTAAGATTACAAGGAGGGGCCACCAGTTTTCTTAGAGGCCTCTTATGCAAAACCCCTTTCAAGAACATTTTGACATGAAACTCCATTGAAAGAAGAGGATCCATCGGCAGATGTGCTGAAATGGCCAATAAATGAACCTTGATAGAGGAATACGAAAGGCCATAGGATAGTAACTCACATAAATATTACAAATGTAGCCCTGTGTTGGTGCTCGTTATGTTGCTGGCACCAACTAGAAAAAAATTGCCATTTGCTAATATATGATTTTCTAGTAGCAGGCATTCTTGCCTCCATTAGTACTCACTGCACATCATCAGTAAACAGGTGCCTAAAAGGAATTAAGACCCTATCATCTAGGCAGTTTGTTGTTCTTGTGTGACTACATCCAGTCTGTAAGGAAGCTTGTGGTAATTGTCCCTGGCCATTTCCAAAAGAAGGGAGAACCACAGTTGCCTCATCCAGAAGGGAGTCATCAGAATGATCTTAGGGGAATCCTTCTGAATCTTCAAAAATACCCTGGATATTAGTGGAAATGGTGAAAAAGAATGCAGGAAAATTCCTAAGGCAGAGCAAAGGCATCTGTCTTCCAAGCCTTCCTGCATGGAGTCCTGAAACAGAATCTTGCCAGTTGATTGTTCAGAGAGGAGACAAATATGCCTACTTGAAGAACTCCCCACAGACAGAGCAAATCTTGGAAGACTCTCTGATCTAGTTTCCATTCTTGAGGATCTGCCTTGGTGGAAAGTAGGAGGCCTGTAGAGTGAGATTGTACTGTGAAGCTATACCTCAAGCTAACATGGCCAGTCTGCAAAGGGGGGGGTACAACCTGGTTCTCCCTTGCTTGATGTACCACATGACTGGTATTGCCTGTTACCACTCGAAGAGGTCTGGTTGACCAAAGATGATCCACAGAGTTGAGTGCCTTGATCAGGGCAAGCATATCCTTTATATTTATGTGCTTGCATCTGTCCTTGGTGTCCCACACCCCCTGCATGGTTATCCCCCTAAAACTATTCTCCAAAGAAAGTCCAAAGCATCTCTGGTGACTGACATCTTTGGAGCAGGGAGGATAAGAGGATACCCGGATTTAAGGATATCTGTTGAGTCCACCAAAATACTTCTCTTCTGACAAACCCCAGTACTGGGTTTTGAAAAAGATAAAGGGTGTTGATGCTGAAACTAAAGAGATTTCAGATGCTACTGCATCTTTCTCATGTGGAGACTTGCCAGGGATGTCATGAGAATCATAGATGCCATGAGACCCAAAATCCTGAGGTATTCCCTCAGTGACCAAATTCTGTATGGAAAACCTTAGAAATAGATCTATTTTTTCCTGTGGAAGAAAAACGCTTTGAACTGAGGTGTCTAGTTGACATCCTAGAAATACAATCCTGTGTGAAGGAGACAAGAAAGACTTTTGAATGTTTTCTTGGAATCCCATGCTGTATAAGGGTCTCTCACTTGACAGAGAGATTTCTAACACTTTGAAAAAGATTCAGCAAAGATACAAAAGTCATCTTAATGTGGATACCCTGTAGCCTGCAATGAGATGCAACTGGAACAATCCCTCTGAACACTCTCAATGCAGTGGATCATCCAGAGAATTGATAATGTGAACAAGCCACACAAAACTGTAATAAACGTCTTCAGTCTGGGTGAAAAGGGATGTGATGATAAGCATCTTTTAAGTCTAATGTTACCAGGAAACTTGAAAGAGGAAGAAGAGGTAACAGGATGTGAAGTGGCATCATTTTGAATTTGGGCATTTACAACAGGTTTAGGAAAGAAAGATCCATAACCAGTCTCTAAGCATTTCCTTTCTTGGACACTAAGAAATTCCTTGATGAATAAAAACCCTTCCCTACCTGGGAAACAGGAACTGGTTCTATCACTTCTCGGGACAAGATGTTATGAAGAACAGGTGGAAACAAGAGAGTCTGATCTGGGGAATGAGGAATGACCCCAGAAAAAAAATAATTTCCTCCCACTGCAATCTATAACCTTGATGAATGATTTTCAGAACCCATGTGTCTGAACCAATCTGTTGCCAAAGAGAAAAATGGAGATTCAGTCCTTCTGGAAGAAAAAAGTAGCCAGGGTGGAAGAAAGTCTCAAGGCCTTTTGAACAGTCATTCAGACTTGTTGAACTGTCCTTGGTTTTGGGAGGTTTGAGACTTCTTTTTAGAATCCCCTTGCCATTTCTTCTTAAATGTCTATCTGAATTTTGTTGAGACTATTTATTGCCAAAATTAGATGAGGAAATAGAAAATCATGTGGAGAATCTGGAAAAGGAGAGTTGAAAAATCAGATTCACTGATGCATAAGCCAGATGCATCAGCTTGCCTCTTTTCATCACACCTTTTGATCACCCCTTCAACAGAAGGGCCAATCTCTAAATCTCTGTCCAAAGGAAAATTTAAAATCTCATTTTTAATATCATCTGGGAGGTTCTGAGAAGCCATGTAAACCACATCAAAACAGTTCCAGTGGCCATAACTCTGGAAAAAGTATCAAGACAGTCATACACACAGTGCAAACAATGAGAAGTGTGACCTGTGCAATAGAAGAAATCAAGTTATTTAGAGCATATTTTTCCTCACAAGAAGAAACTGTAGATAAAAACATTTCTCATACTTTCACAGTTTGTCAAAACAAACTTTAAAATATGAGTCTGACAATTCAAAATTCTGAAAATCAAAGTTGCAGAAGTATACACTTTTTTCCCCATACCTATCAATAATTTTGACATTCATATCAGAAACAGTAGGACTGGAATTTACTAAGTGCTTAACAGCAGTGATATCAACTAAAGCTATAGCTGCTTGGGTCATGTTTGGGAATGTTGTTTAAGCATTTGAAAGACTGAGGAACTTTACATAGTCTATCTGCCTTATCATGAAAACTACAGGCAGTAGCATAGACATGATATAGACATGACATGAGGAAGAATGGGTTTAGGTTCTGGAAAATCCATATGTAACAGTTCATAGTATTTTCTGAGGGACTGAGAAACCACAGTGTTCTCTCACTGAAACACTGGCATATTCTAAGCAATAGTGTCAGAGAAAGAGAACTGCCCCACAGAGAGAAAATCAGAAACTGAGCTCTCCTCTGAGTCTGAATCAAATACCTTTGGAGAAAAACATGTATCTGGCCCTGCATCTTCCTGTTCAGATTCAGAATCTTGAAACTCTTCAGGAAAAGAGGAATCCATTTTTCTTTTACCTGGAACTACTGTACAAGAAGGATCAATAGCCTGAATTAAACCGTAAGCCAGACCCAGTAAACTATTCTTATCCAAAGAAATTTGAGGAGTAGGTCTATGCTTGGTTTTCTTTTTTGACATAAAAAATGGGGCCAGCTGTATTACTAATACCAGCAGCTGCTTCCCCAGGGATAGGAACAGCATTCTAACACAGCAGGGAAACTTTCCCTGTACCTTTTCCCAGGACAAAAAGAACATCTCTCCCTCTTGCCCAGTGAGGGACCACAACAGCCACAGAGGAAATGGCCGATTCCATTTCATACTGGCTGTAGGTGCTACACCAGAGGGCTTGGGGTAAAAGTTGGCCTGAGGTAGAACAAATGGGCACAGCAGAGTCACCCACCTGCGGCTGACACAAATTGTTAGCCTTCTGTGGTGGCAAAACCTATTTGCTTAATACTTTTCTTTTTGTGGCAGGAAGAACAGCTGACCATGGGACCAATAGTCTGTTCCATGGTCAAGCTGAAAATAGTGCCTCTTTCCCAGGGAAGACAAGCAGCAATTGCTGGTAAAAACTACCATTCCACAAAAGTTACTGTTTGTCAGAAAAACACAGTAAAAACACTTTACAACACTATACCAGTCCCACCAAAAAAATAAATAAAAAATAAACACAATTTCTTCACAGAAAAAAATGTTTTCAGTTAGTTTACATGCCTTTTAAAGTGACAGAAAAAAATTAGTGCTCCATTTAAAAGTATGTTACAGTCTCAAACAGTCCATTAAAATGCAATACTTCTAGCTTTAAAATAACTTTCCTGAAGAGGAAAACAATAAAATGTCAACAAATTTAAGGCAATGGAAATTTTTCCCACAAAAGGAACTTATCTGCCCAGCAAAAGTAAGCACAAGTCAACTGTTGAGCCTGAAAAGAATCAGAAGAGCAAAACTCTTCAGATGCAGTAAAGCTCTGAAGGGTTTCACACTCAGACTTGTCTTTTAGTCATCTCAGTTCAAGCTGCCTGAGAGTTTGGGCACTTGTAAGGTGCCATGAAGCTTTGGAAGCTGTCTGGCTGCTTGACAGGATATAACCCATAAAGCTAAGGCTACAGCAGCAGTGATCAATATTATGAACATTATCCAACCTATAACAAATCATAATACATGTGCTTAGCAATAGGATTATCTTTCTGCTCCCATTGAAAACCTTCTTTCATTTTACATAAGATTTCAGAAAAAAAAGTCTTTTGGAAGAAAATCTGAAACAACACTTTCCTCAGAATCAGGGTCTTCAGCTTGTTAAGCTGAAGCACATCTTCCTTCCTCTAATTCATGCTTTTCTGACTGAAAGTCAATGTCAGAAAGAGAGGGACCTCTTATTTTCTTATACGAATGGAAAGCAGGCACAGTGAAAACAGAAATCAATTTCCTGAAAATACCAGCAAGTTTTTCCTGGTCATAGAAACAGAGAGAGGACAAGCAGTGTTTTTTTTTCTTTTCCTGATAGAATCACTGGGAAATGACTCAAGACAGGTACACTCTTCTGGGGCTCAATTTCCGTTCCAGTTAAGTTGACACTTCCTTCAATCCCTTCCCCAAGACTAACAACAGTGGTTCTCTCTTGCCTATGGAAGGCAAACCTACTGCTGTAGATGATGTCTACCCCATTTGTTAGTGGTTGCTGGTGATAAACCAGAGGGACTAGGAAAGACTAGTGGTTCAAGGAACCATATTGAGCCATAGCAGAGTGGGGCAAAGAAGGAGCTGTCTTGACACCCAAAGAGTCCCCGATAACATTCTTGTTGTAAACAAGGGAAGAAAGAACCTAGGAGATCAGGAACTGCTCCATAGCTCTAGCCATGAAGGAATCATCTAAGCCAGGAACTGGATGCTGAAGGAGTATTTATTTATTTGACATTTGTTAACTGGGAAAGTCTGACTGGGCAAGTGCCCTTTTTCAGCAGAGGCCCGGGGAAAAAAGCTCCACAAAATTGTAAAATTACAGTACAGTAGATAAAGTATAGTAAAACAAAAAATACAGTAGCTAAAGCATAGTAAAATGATGTATTGAGGACATAGCATATTGAAGTACAGTACATGACATTTCTAGGGAACATAAACTTGCATAAGAGTAATTAGCAGAATCTTTGAGTGAAACATATGGAGTGAGGACAGCAAGGAGGAGAAAAAATGTACTTAGTCAACAGAGCTGATATTGAGAGCAGGTTAGTTTAGTACTGAGACTCTATACTAAGATACATTTTATTCGTAGTAAGTGTAGGAGTTGTAACAGAGGGCTGGGGGGAGTTGGTAGGAAGGATGTGAGGACAATGATTGAGTGATAGCAAGGAGTAGTTGTGTGGAGGAGGTTCAGAGAGAGTTTTTACAGTGACAAGTGCAGGTGCAGTATAAGTGTTTCCTTAAGGGTTTTTTTGATAGCTGTGGTATTGCTTATTTCTCTGATGTCTAGGGGAAGCCGATTCCAGGATAGGGCTGGCAAGTAGCTGTAAAGGCTTTGGCCAATACATTTTTTTGCCTTATAAATATCTAGGCGGTTTTAGTCAGTGCTCCTAAGGTGTTTGGCTGGAGTATAGTGAGAGATGATAGAAGAAATGTCAGGACAGAAGGAGGGTTTATTGAGAATGGACTGAATGACAAGTAGTTGGGATAAGAGAAGTTGTTTGGGGAGCTCTATCCAGTTTAACAAATAGAGGGATTGACAATGATGGGAGTTTGAGTGTAGATTAATTGCAAATCTAGTGATTTTTTTGTAGGTGGTTTCAAGCTTGGTGAGTAGAGAAGACTGGATATTACTTAGGATTTGGGACCCATAGGAGAGGCTTGGGAGAAGGTAGGCATGTGCGAGTGTGATTCAGGACTCCTTCATAAGGAATTCTTTATTCCTATAAAGTAGTCCAAGTTTTTGTTCAGTTTTTTATGCAACTGTGGACATGTAGGTTGAATTTGAGTTGGTCATCTATGATGACCTCAAGGAGTTTGGTGTGTGTTTCTACCTTGATAGTAGTGTTGTTGAGAGAAATTATAGTGAAGGTAGGTTAAGAGAGAGAGAAAGATTTTGGTAAGAATAGAAGTAGTTTGGTCCTTTGGGGATTTAGTATAAGTTGATTGTTGAAGAGCCAATTTTCTATGGAGTTAAATGAATTTTGAGTAATGGTGTGTAGGTCAGAGAGATTATTAGAGATAGAGATGATGGTAGAGTCATCAGCATACTGAATGAGAGAAGAGTTAGGACAGGAAGTGTGTAGGTTGCTTGTGAAGAATGTTAAATAGCAAAGAACAAATGATAGACCATTGAAGAACTCTCATAGTGATGGGGAGGAAGGGAGTGTGCAATGAGCCATTTGACAGACTGCAGTTTGTTAGAGAGGTAGCTGGAGAGCCAGGAGATAGTAGAAGGAGAGAGGTTAAGTTCAGAGAGTTTGGATAGGAGCAAGTGGTGAGAGACAATGTTGAAAGCTTTACGGAGATCTAGAAATAGACAAGAAACAAGTTTGTTTTGGTCTGTAGTGAGGGATGTTGTGTGAGTAAAGGAAATGAGGGCAGTAGAGGTACTGTGGCAGGGGAGGAAACCATGTTGGGTAGAGGTGGTAGGTTTTCCTTAAGTAGGTAGTCCATTAATTGCCTGTATATGCAGCTTTCTAGTGTTTCTTAGAGAGAGGAGACAGTATAGCTATAGGCCTGTAGTTTGAAAGGACAGTGGAATTGCCACCCTTGTGAATAGGTATGGTGTAAACTTTTTTCCAAAGTGTGGGAACTGTCGCTTCAGATATAGAGCAGTTAATGAGGCTAGAGATAGAGAGAACAATGGAGGGAGCAGCTAGTTTAAGAAAGAGTTGAGGTAGGTTATCCACTGAAGGAGAGCATGGCTTGAGCTTAAGTAGGAGCCTTTTTATATGGCTTGTGGGAATTGGTTTTAGTGAGAAGGAGTTGTTTTGTTCACAGGTAGAGATAGGGCAAGTGGGTTTGGAGGATTTGTAGTTTGTATTAGCTTGCTGATGGTGTCAATGAAAGAAGAGTTAAGTATAGTGACTGTTTCTAGAGGGGTGTTATTCAGACAGGGGTTGGGAGAGGAGGAGTTACCTGAGTGTAGGATTTGATTAATAGTGCTCCAGAATTTATTGGGGATGTAGGGCTTAGTTGTCTGGGGTTTTGTATAGAAGTTTTTCTTATCAATATTGATTTGTTTTTAGTAAGATTTCAATGTGTTTTGTATGTTTGTAGGTAGGTGTGAGATTTAGTATTAGTCCAGAGTTTCCAGGCCTTATCTCTCTTTTGCATGAGAGTACATGTGTAGTGGGTTAGCCAGGGGTGCTGAGGGACTTGACTCTCTTGACTCTGAGGGGGATGATAAAATTAAGAATGTTCAGAAAAACTGAGTAAAATTTAAGCATCATCAAGAGGAAGTTTGGAAAAGATTGAGCCATTGATAGCAGAGAGCAAATCATTAAGTCTTTCTCGGTGGATGTTGGACAGATTGTGGCAGTTTAGAAATCTGGGAAGCCTAAGATGGTGAAGGTGGAATCTTTGAATGCTAACAGGTGAGTGGTCACTAATGGAGTCGAGTAGAGAAGTAGGGTGATGATAAAGGTCTGGTTTGGACACTAATATCCAGTCAGTAATTGTACTATAGTTGTTGGGTTTGTTAAAGTATGTGGGAGTTAAAGTAAGTTGTGTGAATC
Organism: Protopterus annectens; assembly: GCF_019279795.1. Lineage (NCBI taxonomy): Eukaryota > Metazoa > Chordata > Ceratodontiformes > Protopteridae > Protopterus > Protopterus annectens. The sequence goes on from NC_056733.1 coordinate 515,319,527, forward strand.
CGTGTAAGTTAATGAAAGAGGTGGATGAGTTGTTGGTTAGAGATACCCAATTAATTTTGACATTGCCTAGGATAGTTTTGTTAGGAATATTTTGGGAAAACCAGGAGAGAGTATGCTCTAGCAAAGGAATAATGTCTTCTGGAGGTATGTAGATAGCAATGGTAAGTGTTTTGTGGTCATTAAGTCTGCAGTTTGCTGTTAGAAGTTCAACAGGGTGAAATGTAGGGGGAGGGTTGGCTAGAGGGAAATATACAGGTGGTCAGAGAACAACATGGCAACACCATCTCCTTTTTTGTGGAGTTGATTGAGTCATAAGATATTGTAACCTGGGGAAAGGAATTCTTTGTTAGAGATATGTGGTTTGAGCCAAGTTTCTGTAATAGTTATAATATCAGGAGAGTGTAGGGCTATCCAAACATGGAATTCACTAGTTTTGTTCAGAATGCTATGAATATTGATAGTGTTTATTGGTAACATTTGTGGAATGTGATGTGTATTGTGGGGTTGGGTTGGGAGCGGAAGGGTGCAAGATTTGTCCGGGGTTTGGGTGTATATCCCCAGAAAGAAGTAAGTTAATATGGTGATAAAGTTGAGTTGGGTGGGAGAGGTGTTGTAAGAAGTATTTATACTTAAGTCTTAGGGGAAAAGACAAGTGGGGTGATGTTTTAATCCTGGGTAGAAGTGAGTTTGAAATAGGAAATGATGAAGATACAGAGAATGAGTGGTGGTTTAGGAAGTGATTGATAGTGTGAGTACAGGTTGGTGGAGAGTGCTGAGGACCTATGTTGGAATGAAGGAGGAGAGGTAGGATAATAGGAGGGTTATTGAAGAGGAGAGAAAAGGAAGGTACATATTTGGATGGAGAGGCTGACAGTATACAGGAGTGTACCAGGTAAGTGTAAATAGGAAGGAGCAGTGAAGTGTAGAAGAGTGGGTGTGATGAGTAACGAGATATGGGAAGTGAGCGAATTAAGAAAGGTGAGGGTGGGGGAGTGTAGAACATGGGGTTGTTGAGAAGTGTGGAAACAACAAATGGGATGGTTTAGCTAGGTGAGTTAATGTAGTAATTGGTGGGGGGTAGCTTAGAGGAGGGGATTGTTAGAGAGAGGCTGGTGGTATATTTAGGGAAGAGGGGACAGAGAAGTATGTAGAGAAGATCAGAGGATAGAAGTGTAGGAGGGAAGGGTAGTGATAGTGTTGTTTGGGGAAGAGGAAGGAGTTTGAGTTTATGACTGGTTGGGATACAGGTAGAGAAGTGTGAAGGTTCAGTAGGAGTGAAAGGGAAGTGATGTAGGAAGGTGTATGGAAAAGTAGGAGGGGAGAATAATTGGTTGTGGGCTGTAGGATGGTGAGATGCTGGAGAGGTGGAGGTAGAGGAATAGCTATAAATTTAATGAAAGTGGGGGTGGTTGGGAATGGGGGTAGGGAGAGAAGTGAGCCCAAGCATAGCGAGGGTAAATGGAGCACCTGGACCAGATTACTGAGACCTGTACAAAAATAAACAAGCAATTACAGGAGCTGTAAGTAGCTACAAGGAAAAGATACTGCCGGCAAATAGAGTGAATATGTAAATGTAAAGTTAAATAAAATATGGGCAGGAGTGTAGCAGGGGGGTTAGGTACAGTGGTGTGCTAGTGTCTGTTCCAAAGGTGATTATGTGCAGGAAAAGTTATATAGGATATGAACATACATTTAAAGTGATGCAGTAAAGTTGTTGAGGAAACCAGGTCTTTTGTTGGTTAAGTTTAGCTTTGGACTGGCTATAGGGATTTCAGCTCCATGCACTGAGTCAGGTTTACAGCCTAGGGAAAAAAGGATAATGAAGGTAGTTAGATGGGGGTAATCAACTGTGAATGTACCTAGTGTTTGTATAAGTTGCATACTATCTATTTTATTGTATCACCCATCTGTAATTTAGTATTCTGTATAATGGCTGTTGGTTTTGTTTTAATTCTGTAGCTTTATCATGTTTGTCTTTGGAGCTTTTCTCCCTGGGCCTCTACTGAAAATGGGCTCACTCTGGCCTAGTAGACCTCCCAGTAAACAAATGCAAATAAATTAAAGACAACAGCAAGAGGCAGAATACTATTTGGGTGAGGAAACTGTGTGAGTAAGAATAGAAGAGAAAGAGTTGTTAGTTCTAGAGAGGAGAGAGCTATCAAGATGTCATTTATGGGTGGGGGATGAGAAAGGCTGTGGGTTATAAGGAGGGGTGAGAGAATGAGAGTATTTAGAATACAGATGATATGGGATAAGAAGAAAAGTTGAATAGGAGACTAGAGGTTTAAATGAACAAAACAATCAGCTGAGTTGAGTTGAGTGGATAGGAGAAGGTTGAAGCCAGTATAACATCACTGGATGTAGTCAAATAACATTTTTAACCATACAGAGACACTGTTGCAGTTGCTGAGTTCAGAAAATAATGTACTAGCTTGCTGTAATGCAGTTACAGATTAAATGTCGAAACACAGGCATAACAAATGATCTTAACTGTTAACTAGCTACTTTAGCAGACCTTGTGGTACTGAGGCAGTTGCTAAGTTAAGAAAATAAAGCACTAGCTTGCAGTAATGCAGTTACAGTTAAATAGAAGAACATCTGTATTCACTGAAGTTTAACACTGTTGCAACACTGTTAAACTTCAGTGAATACAGATGTTCTTCATGTTTCACTGTTGCAGTCCTGACTTGTGGGATTTCCTGCCATGAAACCCTTGGCCTGCCTGACTGCCAGAGAAAAATTCCCCTCCTGCTTAGGCTGGTGGACATCCTAACCAACATCAGTGAGCTTGGGTATATAGGGAGCCAGCTGACATCATGATATCAGTCTTTTCTTGCCTATGGAGCCTGAAACAGTGTTTCAGTGTGTTGTTCGGTCCACACCAGATAGAAGTTATCGGAAAGATAAGTACCCCCTTGGGGAACTCTTTTCTCTTGCTTTAACTCATGTCAGATAAGGTAAACAATTGTCTCCACTGTGGTAAGCAGATCCCACACAGAGACTTCCATTTGCTTTGTGTCACCTGTTTAGGCCTGGCTCATGATGTCCCTAGTTGCCATTTTTGTGCCTGTTTTAATTCTAGGACAGTCAGATGTAGGGCTAGATTCCTTAGTCTTGAATTCACTCCTCAGGGTCCAATGGCATCCCCTGGTCATTCAGAGGTTGAGCAGTGTAGGCGTAAGAGGGAAAAAGATAAGAGACTCAAGCTTAGGGCCTCAGATAACCATTCTCCATCTGTTTCTCCTTCAAGACTTGTGATCGTTGAAGAAGGCAAGGGCCTTTTGCAGCCCCCTCTGTGTCTGTGTCTGAGGTGGCACAGGCCTCTGTAGAGACTCATTCAGAGTCTGACATGCTGTCAGGTTCCTCTACTTCTGCACAGGCCCTTGCTTTCAGCTCATTGGTCAGGTCCAGGGCCACTCGGCAGGCCTTGGCTTCTGATGAGCCCACTTTAACCAGTGACGCTCCTTTGCAGCTTCAGCCTACACCAGCTCCTCATTCTTCCAGGGAGATGGGTGTCAGAATTTTGAGCGTCCCTAGGCCCAAAGCCAAAGTAATTCCAAAGAGGGATGCTTCTGCAGGCTTTTGCATAGGCTTACCAGTTCCCTTTGCCAGGGATATCAGCAGGACTTTAAGCTAGCTAAAGACCTGATCTTCATAGTCAGATCTAGACAAGACCCTGGGGAAAAAGGAAAAGGGATCCTACTTCTCAAGTTTTTTCAGATACTTTTGAATCTGCTGAGGATTCTGACCTAGAAGGTCTGTTTCTGAAGAACGGCCATACCTCATTTCTTTGAAGGAGTCGATTTCTTAGGAGAAAATGGCCTCAGCCCCCCCCCCCCCCCGAGGGTATTGCCTTTGGAGAGACTCTTCATGCTATAAGGGAACATTTCCAGTGGGAAGCACATGAATACCCTCAGTATAAAAAGAGAATTAGGGAGTTCCTGGATCTACCAGAGCACAAACCTCTTGCTATTCCCCCCATTTTACAGGTGGTTGAGGATGTCTTCTTGGATTCCTCCTTGAATCCTGACTCTCTTCCCCAGCACCATAAAAACAGACAGGTTTTATCAGGTATAGAACTCCCATAAATATATTTTCAAAAATCCTTCTGCTGATACAGAGGTGGTCACCTCAGGACCCAAAGGGGCTAGAGCCATTTCCTCTAAAAAATCCTTTACCTACATATAGATTTGGGAAAAAAGTATATACCTTAGCCACCCTTACCATGAGGGCTCTCAACTGACAGTTTCACATGATTAAATATCAGCAAACCATCCTGGATCAGCTGAAACTAAAGGTGTCTTCCCTTGAGGATAAAAACCTTTCTAAGGAACATTTGGATCTTTGCCACAACAGTTCACAGGTAGCTAGGCATTCCTTACACTGTGGCTATGTTGCTATGGAGGCATCTAGCCGGGTGGCAGCCACTAGTACTGTTATTAGAAGGCATGATTGGCTTGGGAAGCAATCTCTTCCTGACCATATTAAATCTAACCTACTTGACACTCCCCTAGACAAGGACTTCCTCTTTGGGTCTAAAGCTGAGGCTGTTCTTAAAAAGATGGAAGACAAAACTAAGTCTAAGCAGACTATGAAAGACTTCCTTCAAGTTCAACCACCAAAGGTTTGCAGAAATTCCCCCACTAAACACTGGTCATTTCCCTCCCAGTCTAGAAGCAGATTGAGGAAACCCAGTGGGAAAGGACACAAAGACAGTGGCAGCAACTGCAGAGACCCAGGCAGTGAATCTCAGAAACTTCCAGACAAGGGAGTTCTAAGCCACAGGCATCTACAAGAGAGCAGCAGTGACTCACCCACTCTGCTCTCCTTGCTCCCCACAAGACTAGGCAGAAGGCTGTCCCTGTTCAAACAAAATTGGTCCCTCATCACTTCAGACAAGTGGGTTCTAGGCATTATTTCAAATGGTTACAAACTCACTTTCAAAGATCTTTTAAAATACTCAAGTTACCCAGATATTCCTCAAAATCAAAAAACAGAGGCCCTCTCAAATCCAGATATTGTGCTCTCAGGGATCTGTGGAACCAATTCCAGAACAACAGAAGGGAAAAGGGTTCTACTCCAGGCTGTTTCTGGTGCCCAGAAAAGAAGGCTCTTGGCATACTATCTTAGACCTGTTCACCCTCAATCAGTTCCTCCTGGTTCCAAAATTCAAAATGTTGACTTTTCAAAAACTCTTGCACATGATAGCCCCACAGGCCTTTATGGGCACACTGGATCTATAAGATACCTACTTGCACATTCTCATAAAGGAATTGCACAGAAGCTTTCATCGCTTCAAAGCAGATACTAGTCACTTTCAGTTTTTAGCACTGCACTTTGGTTTGTCTACTGTTCCCAGGGTTTTCACCAAGTGCTTAGCCCCTGTAATTACCTTTTGCAGGACCAGAGGGGTCCAGATCTACCCCTACCTGGACGATTACCTACTATAGGCCACAAATATATCAACACGTCTCAATGATCTGAGGTTTACTTAGAACCTCCTGTCCTCCCTGGGCTTCACCATAAATCTGCAAAAATCCAACTCTGTTCCATCCACCAGGATAGTTTTTCTGGGGGCTCTCATGGACTCTTCTCTTCAAAAAGTCTTCCTACCCCCAGACAAGGTCTCCTTTTTGACTCACTTCTTCGAAAGAATCCAGCAGAAACAATGCATCTCAGCCAAAGAATTCCTCAGAGCACTGGGCTACATGGCATCTTGTATCCTTTCCCCTCCCCAGCTGGCTGCTGACAAAACCGAGTGGTACTCTAAAATGTAATGTATGAACATTCTCAGTCCCCAGGCCAGTGGCCAGCTTATTATTTACCTCTTGAAGGAAGCAGGGCCTTTTATTCAGATTCACTCCCCAGGGCCAAATTCTCACTACAGATGCCTCAGAGACAGACTGGGGGACTCACGTCCAACGCGAAGGGAAGTGGGAGATTCAGTTCAAGGAAAGGCACATAAACTGGAAAGAGCTTATGGTAGTGAAAAAAGGTCTGATAGCTTTCAAGGAAAACTGGGAGCCAGGGGTTCTGTTAGTGAAGACAGACACCACAGTTATGTGGTACATAAACAAGCAGGGGGACACCCACTCTTACCCTCTATGTCATCTAGCAATGCAAGTTTGGGAAAACTGTTCACTGTCAGGGGTTGCACCTCCTGGCACAATACCTTCCAGGTGCTCAAAATACTGTACCAGATCACCTTGGCAGACACTTGATGGACCCCCACAAATGGCATCTGCATCAAGAAATATTTCTCAGCATGGTCTAGAGATGGGGAATCCCACAGATGGACCTTTTCACCACCAAGAAAAATGCTCCACTGAAAAGATTCTGTTCCAGGAACAAACAGTAATCTGCTTGGAGGACAGATGCTTTCTCCTTCCTTTGGACTCACCTCTTCATTTATACATTCCCTCCCCCACCTCCACTTCCTTGGTTGCCTCTTTTAGATAAGAAAAGAGGGCCCAAGGACAATACTGATAGTCCCAGACTGGCCCAGGCAGCACTGGTACCCTCTGCTTCTCAAACTAACCAATGAGAATCCATGGCTGTTGCCTCAGAGAGTTGATCTGACTAAGGTCAAGGGAAGGATTGTGCACCCCAGTCTGCAGATGCTCAGCCTTTCTGCTTGAATAATTTCACACCATCCAGGACCAAGCCTGCCTAAGTAAACAGGTTCAGGACATTCTTAAGGAGGCTAGAAAGCCTAGTACTAGAAAATCATACTCAGTTAAGTGGAAAAGGTTTTCAATTTTGTGCTAGCAGCACCACCACAATCTTGATTCAACCTAGATTGCTACCATTTTAGATTACCTGGCTAGTCTGGTTGATAAAGGCCTTAACTACTCCTCCATTAAATTTCATGCCTCTGCAATTTCGGCCCATATTCCTGCTCTTCCTCCGCCTGTCTTTTCCCATCCCCCATTAAGACAATTTCTTAGGGGAGTCATTCACATCAGACCACCCAGGAGGCAACCTACCCCTCGTTGGGACCTTAAATTTGTTCTGAAAAACTGACTCGGCCTCCTTTCAAACCTGCAGCCTCTGCCCATCTAAAGTTTCAGACTTGGAAAACTGCCCTGCTGCTGGCTATCACTTCAGCCAGGAGGGTCTCTGAACTGCAGGGTCTTATGGTGATGGAACCATTCCTCATCTTCCACCCAGACAGGGTTTCCCACAGAACTAACCCTTCCTTCTTGCTCAAGGTGGTCTTTCAGGCCATTCATTTGCCCACATTCTTTCCCAACCCCCAGAACAAAGAGGAAAGAATACACCATTCTTTGAGTTTGCATAGGCAGCTCCACTACCATCTTGACAGAACTAAAGCATTGAAAAAATCTGACCAACTCTTTGTCATCTATGCCCCTGGCTGTGAGGGAAAACCAGCTTCTAAACAGACTATCTCAAAATGGATCTCCCACTGCATCTCATTTTGTTCCAGCCATCATGGCAAAAAGTCACCTGATGTTGTCAGGTTACACTCCACTAGGGCTACTGCAACCTCTGCTGCCTTCCTGAAAGGAATCCCTACCAAGGATATTCTGGAAGCTGCCACCTGATCATTTCTGCATGCCTTCACCAAACACTACCACTTAGCTGCCTTTTCCAGGTCCAGAGCAGGATTCGCCACTGTAATCCTGTAGGGCATCCTTTCCTCTCCTTAATCTCCTTCCACCTTCATTTCAGCTTTGGGAATCATCCCACAAGTCAGGACTGCAAGTGTGAAACATGAAGAATATAGTACAGTTGTATACACTTACCATACATGTAGATGTTAGCATGTATTCACTGTTGCAGTCTTCCTCCCCTCAGTCCTTATCCCAATGCCTATGAGGTAGTCTACTTATAACTGCTTCTCTCGCCAATGGAATCCCCTTTGGCCTCTCCTCCTGTATATGTTCTCTTCCTCAGTTCCCTACTGCCCATTTAGGGGCTCCTACTTTTTATGGGGAAAGAAAAAAATATCGTAACGTCGGCTTGCTCCCTATATACCCAAGCGCACTGATGTCGGTTAGGACATCCACCAGCCTAAGAAGGAGGGGAATTTTTCTCTGGTAGTTGGGCCACCCAAGGGCTTTCACGGCAGGAAATCCCACAAGTCAGGACTGCAACAGTGAATCCACTCAAACATCTAAATTTATGGTAAATGTACACAACTGTATTTTTTCAATATTGTGCTCTTTCTTAAGCAGAAAAAGCACTCAGTGTGAGTATCCTTCTGTGTAATTTGATGACCACAATAGGAGTTATTAATGATTTTCTCAGCGGATGTACTTTAGTCACAACAATTAATCATGAAAAATGTATTTACTGTTAGATGCAGGAAAAGTACACAGTTTAATTTAGACTTCTGATCAATAAGACATTTTTGATTGACAATACTGCTAAACTAGTCAAATTAACAACTCTGGTGGCAAAAAGAATGTCTAAAGCAAGTAGATTCCTTTTTTTGGCTTTCCTCTTACTCTTCAAGGAAAGAATTGCTGAGACTCTAAGTTTCTAATAAAAATATTTGATATTGCTATTGCTCATTTTCCTTTAAAGCTTTTTCTTATTGTTTGCTGCATAGTGTAATACAGCTGTGCATGTAAGACCACTGTACTTTTTGAGAGATTTTCACCTTTAAGTTAATTAATTTTAATTAAGTTAATTCATGTAGGCAAAGGTTGTAGGGAGCTTGCCCTCCTCCCCCAAACACTTTTTCAAATATTGTGGCTGGATGTATGGGAAATTATTTTATTCTTCTGCTGTGACTGAGCAAAGAGTAGAAGCTTAATTGTGTTTGTCTTTATTAGAGGGAAACACTTTCTTTTAATATGTGTCTGCCCTCTAGTGGCCATAGTTCTGGATTACAGCCTTATGTGCTAGAGGATGTCTGTCCACTGAAAAGAAAATCAATATCCATCCACTTCTAGCAGATTCCAGTAGATACATATGAATCCTGCAGCAATAGTTCTTATGATCTACATCTGCATCATGGGATCCTACTTTGCTAGTTTTACATTACCCTGCTTAGCAGAGTACTGATACAATGCCATGTGAAAGTGTACACCAAATGCAGACACACAACTGTGCAGGGATTGTTGCACTGTCCAGCCAACCAAGCAAAAGTGATGTGTATCATTGCTACAGCTGTCCTCCTGGCATGACCACTATAAATGGTAAAGTTGCAGTTTATATCATTCTAGAGATGCTGAGCAAGTACCTGTGCTGCCATTACTCAGTTTCTAGCATGGCAGTTGCCTGTAGTAAATGACAAAGGAATATCTGACAGTAATCACATGGTCTGCAGTGCAGCTACTCACAAAATATGTTAGTCTGTGCAACATCCATCATGCACATGCTGGGTCTACAGTATCCCCATTGTAAGCACGCTTATAAATACACTGACCTCTTCTTCTTAGTGTTATACCTCCGATTTATTCATGTCAGCTCATTATATGTCCACTTTTATGAAGACGTACTTCACTGAAAGCCTCATTGATCAGCATCTCTGGCAATAAAGTTCATGTAGCATATCATGATGGGGCCTCAGTGTAATAATATCCTAGTTAAGCAAGTACCTACACCTATAAATAATAACAGTGTGAAGCAGAAACACATTACTTCCATTACTGGTAAAGCCCTCGCTAAGTATTGAGGAGTACCATTTAATGGTTTGCACACCAGACTATTCAGAAATTTGCCAGTAATACTTTAAAAAATAACTACATGAGGCTCAAATATGGAGGTAGATCACAGTCCTGCCACAACTGTGAATGAGGCTACAAGATTGATTGAAGCCCCAGACTGGGTTCAAAATACAAAAAGCTACCTTTTACATGTAATTCTAATTATGGAAATAGAAGTGCAGTATAATGTATAAACAATGCTAAAATCTTGCAGTAATACACAATCTTCCCACAACTGCAAATGAATCTACAAGACTAAGGATCCAGAACAATCTAAAACAAAAATGCAAACATAACTTTTTTGGATATGCATGGACCAAAAGCAGAGAAGTATAAAAAAGTATCACAACACAGGTCATTATAAGTACAACTTAAAATATTTAAACAGAATTTAAATAAAAAGCTTTTTTTTCCCTTTTGATGAAAAGCTTGTATCTTACACTTTGGGGATTTCCACATCTCTGAGTCTTGATCCATCCCTAATCCTATTTAAGCATAACCTTGACCAATGGATGGGAAATCAGAAATTCACCCTGGGTCTGGCCCCAATTTTTCTGATAGACAGATGCAGACATTAATACCCAAACTAACATACACCCCTAACATAATCTCTAGAAATTTCCTAACTAATATAGCCCCTCCTAATAAATGCCCATGATACATAGGGACACAATTGGGTTGGATTGCACTAAGCATATAAAGGCTTTGGTGATCGTTAACCTTGTACACACCTATGAACACAAGTGACAACAGTGTATATATAGAGAAATTCCAAGATGGCTGCACATTGTAACAGCTTAATTCTGGCTCTCTCACTCTGAAAACATAACTTAGCAAAGAAGGCCAGTGGACCTAGATTTCTGTGTAGATTTCAGTAAGTGTATTGCCTAGATGCCAGGAAGAAAGAATTATAAAGGATCTGGAGGAAAATCAGCTACAAAAGGTGAGAAGGAAGCACAGACTGAGAGGAGCACTGCAATGTTTTGCAAGAAACACAAGTTCCAGACATGACTTCCAGTAACCTAGAGGAGAGTATAAAGAAGCTGCACACAGACCTGGTGAAAATAATTGAAACACTGAAGGAGTTTATGAACACAAACAATAAAAAGCTGGAAAAAATGGAAGAAGCTTTAAATAGATATTCAGATAAGGTGACAGAACTGCAAAACTCAGGTTGAAATGAAAAGGCTGGCTGAATATGAGACTGCACAAGAAGAGATGTTTAAAAAGTAATAGAATTAGAGGACAGAGCACGTAGGGAAAACATGAGATTTTATGCTGTACCAGAGAAGTTGGAAGGAACAGACTGTATTAATTTTATGAAAGCAAAAATAAGCAACTAGACTGGTATTCCACAACAGGAACTGTTAATTGAAAGGGCACATTGTGTATATGCTCCAAATCTGGTTACTAAAACACAACCTAGACCTTTAATAGCCAGGGGATTATTATGGGTAGGCTTGTATAGGCCCTAGGGCCGATAGAGCCCCAACCAACCCTACCTAGTAAAATGCAGTCTTAGCGACAGAAGGAGCCTTTTTTGACAAAACTGTGGCAGAAAGATAAAGTGCTAAAAGTGGGAGTAGAGTGTTTGTGGAGAATGATTACTCATTGTACACCAGGCAGAACAGGAGAAAATATATTCCATTATTTAGGGAATGTTGAAAAGTAGGTGTGAGATTCAAACTGCTGTACCCAGCCATCTTCAGAGTATTTTTCCCTGCAGGGGCAAAATCATTTTTTGATGAAGTACATACTAAGCAGGAAATAAAGTTTGTCCAACAAAGAGTGAGCTGTCAATCAGAAGGAGGTTCTGTTTTGTGTTCCCCTGATGCTAAGGACTACAGAGAGACTGAGCCTGTGAAATCTTTTGCACTGTTTTACTTGCCTGAGAGAAGGAAGAAAAAAAGAAGTTATGTACTCACCATAACGTTCCATCTGAGTAGGTAACTTCATTTGTCAGCAACCCGTGGGTATCGGATCCAGTCCGGATCCGAGCTGGCCACTTTTCCAAGCTAGAGATCCGAGCTCCTAGCTCCTCCCCCTTACCCATAATACCCGGCTACCACCTCCCAGTCCTCAGATCGAGTTTGCCAAATTAGCACACAATAACAAAGACAGCAACCACCGGAACATCCTAACCTGAAACCAACTAGGAGTGAATCATCAATCCTTCGGGTGATGAACTACAGGTTAGGGAGATGGAGGGGGGGTCGGTTGCTGACAAATGAAGTTACCTACTCAGATGGAACATTGTGGTGAGTACATAACTTCTTTATCTGAAGTAGTTAACTTCATTTGCTCAGCAACCTGTGGGACAGAGTCCCCAGCTACCAAAACTTGGGAGGTCCTCAAGGAAGGATATTCCGGAGCACTGCAGAGCCAAATGCTGCCCTCCCCCTGGATATTAAATCCAACTTATAATGAGTAATAAAGGTATGAGAGGAAGCCCAAGTGACCGCAGAACAGATGTCATCCAAGGACACCCTAGACCAAAAGGCAGCAGAGGTAGCCACAGAACGCGTAGTGTGCGCACAAACTCCCACGAGCTCAGGTCGACCAGAGATTTTATACATATGCAAAATGCAGTTGGAAATCCACCTAGCTAGAGTTACTTTCGTTATTGGTCTACCCAAAAAAGGCTTGGCAAAGGAAATAAAGAGCTGCTCCAATTTCCGAGAGGCAGCTGTTCTATGCAAATAGAAGCACAATTGTCTATGCACATCTAATGAATAGAGTCTGTATTCCCCTTTGTTCTGGTAATTAGGGAAAAAGACAGGCAGATTAATGGATTGGTTGATGTTGGCTTCAGAAGCCACTTTAGGTAGAAAGGAGGGATTAGTCCTGAGGGAAACTCTGTCTTTATGGAAGACAAGATACGGAGGTTTGGTACAAAGGGCCTGAAGCTCAGATACCCTTCTAGCTGAGGTGATAGCAATCAAGAAGGCAGTTTTCCAAGACAAAAACTTTGTCAGCCGAAGCTGCAGGCTCAAAAGGTGGACCAGTAAGAGCCTGAAGAACTAATGTTAGATCCCATGGAGGGACCGCATTCTTGACCGGAGGTCTTAGTAGAAAAGTACCCTTCAAAAAGGTCTTGCAGATCTTAGAGGAAGCTAAGGGACCAAGATTATCTCCGATGTGGAAGTGGGAAATAGCCGCCATCTGAACCTTCACAGTTGAAGAACTGGCCCCTCAATTAAAAATGTGGGATAGAAACTCGAGAACTGCTGGAATGGGAGCTGTAAAGGGACCAAATTTCTTTGCTCGGCCCAGATAGAAAAACGTTTCCATTTACTGTTGTAGACTTTCCTGGTGGAAGGCTTATGTGCGGCCTCCAGGATGGATTTAACTGCGGATGAGATTCCGGGAGTCCTAGCCACTAACGGAACTGGATCAACCAAGCAGAAAGCTTGAGGTCATCCAGATTCGGGGTTTCTAATCCCGAAGGATGAGAAATCAGATCCGGGATGGGATCTAAGATACAAGGAGGAGCTACTAGATGAGACCGCAGGTATGGGAACCAGGTTTGACGAGGCCAGAATGGGGCTATGAGGATAACTCTGCTCCCCAACCAACGAGCTTTCTGCAAGAATTTTGTCATTAATGGGAGAGGAGGATAGGCGTAAAGAAGACTGGATGGCCAAGCATGAACTAAAGCGTCTCTGGGGGTCTCCCTCGGTGGGGGGATCAGAGCAAAAAACTCACTGCACTTTGCGTTCGAAGGCGACGTGAACAGATTGCAACAAGGTTGACCCCAATTGAGGAAGATCCTTTTCGCTACTAAGGGGTTCAGAGACCACTCGTGAGGTGAGAGGATAGTTTGACTCAGCTTGTCCGCTAAAATGTTGGACCGACCCGGAATGTGCGTTGCTAGCAGAAAGCGGTTGGTAGATATCGCCCACTCCCAAACTCTCATGGCCTCTCGGCAGAGCGGATAAGACCTGGTCCCCCCTGTTTGTTGATGTACCAGACCACTGACATGTTGTCTGTCTGAATTGCAATAGTCCCTAGAGGAAGAAGGGCATGGAGAGCCTGCAACGCTAGAAGCACCACCCTCATCTCCAGAACATTGATATGCAGAACAGTCTCTGTTGGAGTCCACGTGCCTTGGACGGTTCTGCCCATGCAATGCCCCCTCACCCTAGGCGAGAAGTGTCCGTGGTCACTGTGGCTTGGGGTAGAGGCATCAAGAAGGGCCGCCTTTCCCGAAGCTCTCAGGAATGGAGCCACCAAAGCAGAGATTCCCTGCAAACCCTGCTGAGGGGAATAGGGGAGTATAGCGGATGTTGAAGGATGGACCATTGTACCTGCAAGGTCCATTGAAGAATCCTCATATTCAAGCGGGCTAGAGGTGAAAGATTGATAGCTGCAGACATAGACCCTAGAGCCCTCAGGACTAATTCTGCCGGAGGGGCTGGAGACTGTAGAAGAGCTAGGACATGGAGAGATAGGTTGCGGAGTCTGTCCGGCGTCAAGAAAACCTTTGACTGAAGCGTGTCTATTCTGGCCCCTATGAAATCCAAGACCTTAGCAGGCTGAAGGGATGATTTTGAGTAGTTTACAGTGATCGCCAATTGGTGGGCCAAACGCAGGAAATAGTCCCTGGCCGAACATAGTAGATGCCTGGTGGGGGCGGCGAGGAGCCAGTCATCCAGGTAAGGAAAGACCTGTATTCCCTGAAGCCTCAGGTGGGCCGCTACAACTGCCATGACCTTGGTGAACACCCTGGGGGCTGTGGTGAGACCAAAGGGGAGGACCCTGAACTGATAGTGGCTGGCTCCCAGCCGAAAGCGGAGAAATCTCCTGGATCGCCTTTCCATTAGAATGTGGTAGTACGTATCCTTGAGTTCTATGGAGCACATCCAGTCATTCTCCTGCAGAAGGGGGAGAATAGATTGAATGGTGACCATCCGGAATTTTTCTTTGGCAATGGACAGGTTCAGTGTAGACAGGTCGAGAATTGGCCTTAGGTCCCCCGTCTTTTTTGGCACCAAAAAGAACTTGGAGTAAGTGCCTGATCTGGACTGGCCTGGGGGGACACACTGGATGGCTCTTTTTCTTAGCAGCTCTTTTATCTCTAAGGCTGCTGCCTCCCTCTGATGGGGTGGGACATCTGGGAGGCACCCCAATTGAGGGGGAGGATTCAGGAAGGGAATGGAGTAACCTCTGGATATTATCCAGAGCACCCAGCGATCTGTCGTGATGGACTCCCAATGTGCTAAATGCTCCAAGAAATGCCCCCCAACTGCCTCCAGAGAGGAGCAGTCGGGCAACCCCCGTCCTTCTCACTCTGCAGAAGCGTATCACGGATGGTCTTGCCAAACAGCAAAGAACCGTCAAAGGGAGCATTTGCGAAGGATGCCTTGGAGGGTTCCACAAAATTGCAGAGATGGAGCCAGGCATGACGCCGTAAGGCGATGCCTGCTCCGCTGGCTCTAGCAGCCCCCTCCGTGACATGGGAGAGAAGCCGCATAGAAGTGTTGGATATCGACTTTAGAGTGGCCAATTGTGTCGAGAAGGTCCGTTTGTCCTCGACCGACATGGACTCTGGGGGTGACCCAGCGTACTCTTTGATTAGGTCCCGCTGAAGCCGAATCACCTGTGCCAAGTAGTTTAGCGCCCTTATGGAAAAGGTAGCCGAAGCGAACATCCGCTTTCCAATGCGGTCCGAGACTCCTTGTCTGGAGGATGTACCGAGGAACTCTCCTGCGCTAGTTCCTTCTTGGTGGCAGCTGCCACCACCATGGCATCTACTGGGGAACCTTTGCTCCATGATGTCCTGTCAGATGGGGGGCTAAGGATTTTATCTGGTCTCCTGGGTATCGGCTCTTCAGTGTCTGTCTCCTTCCATGCCCTGGTAGTTATAGGGTCTACCAGGGGGTCAGCCAGAGGGGACACCCAAGAGGTAGATGGGCCTGCATCAAACACCTTCAGAAACACAGACTCGTCCGAGGAAGGTTTTTGGGCTGACCACTCCCCTTTAATTCACAGTATCTCCATGATGTCTCCAAAGGAGATGTCCTCAGGGGGTGACCTGGGGGAACCTTCCCCTTCCTCCAAGTCAGTGTCTTCTGTGAGGGACTTGGGGGAGTCCAAGTGCCTCCTTTTACACTTTCGTTTGTGAGGGACCTCCTCAGGGGGGCTGTCCGAGGAGGGCTCACCAATCAGATTCTGTTCCTACAGGGGAACCATCTGGGATGTAGACGCAGGTTGTCCCTGGGGCCGGATGATGGAAGACAGGCCCGTCTGTGAAGGAATGGCAGGTGGATCCATAGCATGAGCCTGGGGCCTCGAATCCCTTGAAAGGACCCTCTCCATGGCGTTGAAGGCCGAAGGTGAACTGCTCTCCCTGGAATCCGAGAGCAGCCCCCTCGGATCCGACATGCGGATCGGTGCTGGAGTCGACGCGATCAGATCCGAAAGGGCAGTGTGCTCCGACCGTATAGGAGCCAAAGACACACTAACCCCTCCAGATCCGAGGCTCGGCTCACAGCCCTGAGAGCTCAGATCCAAAAAAGGACCCAACAAACTCGAGGGTACAGTCGGCGTCGAAGTAGCGATTGCTATCGGCACCGACACCCCAGCTCCGACACTACCCGGATGCGATGGCTCCGAAACCCGATAGTGGATTGGAGAAGGAGCAATGGGGGCAAAGAAGGGGGCCGAGCTCCCCCCGGAGTGGGGGGGAGGCAAGAGTACTCCCATCTGCATCTGGGCCTGGAGGAAGCGACGCATCATCCGGTCCATGTCCACTTCTGAAAGGCTCCTAGTGGATCTGGAAGCCACCGAGGCTGGTCGGGAAGGCCACCTCGATGACCTCGAAGGTGACCGGGTCTCCTCCGGCTCTGGAGAAAAACGTGGACAGTGAAGCCGAGAGGGGGAAGACCTGGAGGCCTTCAGGGGAGAGCAGAGCTGCTTAGTCGGCGGGGCCGAAGGGGCAGAATCGGCCTGCTGCTTGTGGCTCCTATGTCTCTCCCTGTCATGCTCCTTATCCCTTCTGTCTCTTTTTCTGGAGTCCCTCTCTCCCTGGACCGCAGCGGGAGTTTGAGTCCTGGCAGGAACAGTAGGTGGAACAGCCGCAGCTGGTACCACAGAGGGAGAGAAGGACGAAGCAGAATCTGCGGGCATAAGGCCTGCCAGGATTAGCTTGGTCCTCCTGTCCTTCAAAGCCCAGGGGTTAAAAGCCGCAGCCTGAATAAAGATTTGCCACCCCCGGCAATATAACGCACTGAGAGTGGCCATTGGCTGGGGAGAGCTTATGGCCACACTCAGAACATTTAGAAAATATGGCCTTAGGGCCTTCAGCCATTTTGCACACACACACACACACACACACACACACACACACACACACACACACACACCCCTTCACACACAGATAAGGGGATGGGGGAAACTAACTAACAACTACAAAACAGAAGAAAAGGCAAATTTTTCTAACTAGGGTAGAATGAACACACACACACACACACACACACACACACACACACACACACACACACACACACACACACACACACACACACACACACACACACACAGACACACACACACACACAGACACACACACACAGACACACACAGACACACACACACACACACACACACACACACACACACACACACACACACACACACACACACACACACACACACACACACACTTTGAAGAAGCTGTATGGAAAATAATAGATTTATAACCTTCTAATTTTACTCACAAACTGCCAAGAGCTCATCTCTTGTGCTTCAGAAGCTGCGGCAAATGAGATCCGAGGACTGGAAGGAGGTAGCAGGGTATTGTGGGTAAGGGGGAGGAGCTAGGAGCTCAGATCTCTAGCTTGGAAAAGCTGCCAGATCGGATCCGATACCCACAGGTTGCTGAGCAAAAGAAGTTAACTACTTCAGATCACAGGAATCAACTAGAAGAATCTGGAATATGTTAGAAATGAAGCAGAGACAGGGTTTGGGAGATGGAGATGAACAGGATTAAAGCTAGTAACTTGGAAATCAACAACTCTGGGATGATAAAGCAATAATTATATTTGTGAAACAAGACAGAACAAGAAAAGCTGAAAATATTGAACTTCCTTGGACTTTGGTAAACTTGTGGGGGACTTTAAAGCTTATACCCTACTTTATGTTGTTAATGTTCAGAGAATAAAATCAGTTGCTTTTAAACAAACAAATGTGAGATTACAAAGCAGTAATTATATGTGTGAAATATAGCAGAACAAGAGGATTTGGAAATATTGGATTTTTGTGGACTGCTAAATTTGTAGGGGACTCCAAAGCATATTCCCTATGTTATGTCATTAAGCTTTGGAGAACTACTTTGGAGAGGGAAGGAGAAGGGAGAAAGTTATAAGTAAAACAAACTTTTTTCTCTCTTAATGGGAATGTTTAAATCTTCCATGATTTTCTTAGCAAGTTACGAAGTAAAGCTTTTTCAGTTCATTTTTTAATGTAATGGGGATATTGATATAAACATGTGCTTTTGTTTTTTTCTCCCTTCTCTCTTTTTACCTGTTCAGTTTTTAGAAATGTAGGCACTGCAATGTGAAAAAAAGGAGAAATGTAGGGTCTGATTGAGTGAGCATGGCAAAAGAAAAATTAGTGTGCTTTTTCTTGTGCTTGCATAGGCAAATAATTGGGTTAACTCTGAGATTTATCCAGAAACAAGTGTATTACAAAACATGTATGGAAAAGAATATTGAATATTATAGGGCTTTTTTCTGGTAAGCAAGGTATCCTTAGCAGTTCATGTCTGGTTTGCATGTCACCAGAAGACAATCTGATAAAAAGAAATGGCTTGTTGAAAATTGTTTACTGAAAGCATTCAAGTGTTTTCTTAGCTGGGAGAGCTATAAAGATAAGGCAGGAATCAGATACCATTTATTAAAAGCACAGACTGTATCATGCACCTTAACATGAATGACCTTTCCTTTTGGGTGCCTGTAGCCTGTGGGTGTGGCCATCATTTTAGAACATTTGTTCTTGTTTTTCTTATGTATACAGTTTTGTGTGTTATTAAGTTATTAGGTTTTAGGGAAGTATTGTGTGCAAGGGAGCCCGCAGGATTTTTTGCAGGGGGGTGCAAACCCAGAGCCCCACCCACATAGCTCACCCCGCCCCCTGCCAACACAGCCCCGCCCAAGTCCACCCACCCCAAGCCCCGCCCACACAGCCATTCCAGTGTCCCATTACTTGGCTATTTCTCCCCATTTACTGTAGACACTGTTCAAATCTGTGTGCATACTGTTTTATGCTTTAGTTCCACAATGATTACAGGCAGTTGGATTTAATTTACAACTTTTATTTCAAACATTATAGCCCAAACACTGAGACATTTACTAAACCTAAACAAAGCAATAGTCTTACAATGAAAACAGACTTGGCATTAAAGCTTCTCTACTTTTGAAACTCACATTCAATGAAACAGCATTGAAACCCACATTCAAAGAAAATGCATCTGGCCAGTGGCAGGTTATTTACCTTTGAACTGTTTTCAAGCAATAGGCATTTACAACTTTTATTTCAAACATTATAGCCCAAACACTGAGACATTTACTAAACCTAAACAAAGCAATAGTCTTACAATGAAAACAGACTTGGCATTAAAGCTTCTCTACTTTTGAAACTCACATTCAATGAAACAGCATTGAAACCCACATTCAAAGAAAATGCATCTGGCCAGTGGCAGGTTATTTACCTTTGAACTGTTTTCAAGCAATAGGCATTTACAACTTTTATTTCAAACATTATAGCCCAAACACTGAGACATTTACTAAACCTAAACAAAGCAATAGTCTTACAATGAAAACAGACTTGGCATTAAAGCTTCTCTACTTTTGAAACTCACATTCAATGAAACAGCATTGAAACCCACATTCAAAGAAAATGCATCTGGCCAGTGGCAGGTTATTTACCTTTGAACTGTTTTCAAGCAATAGGCTCCTTGCACACCGTTAGGGCCATGCAAAAGTTATTTGATTTACCTGATTGTATTAATTATAATATATAATTGAATTATATCCCTTGTATTATATAGCAACACTTGTTTGAGTGTCTCTGCTGAAGTAAAAGTAATCTGAATAATTCCACATTAAAGATATCTGAAACTAATGAAGATGTTGTTGCTAGAAAACAACTGTATATTTCAGTGTTTCATCTACAAATTCAGTGCCTGCTGCCGTCAAAGAATAAATTGCCTATGTTAAATTAAAAATGGTAAGCTGGTATATTGCAATAGAAAATGGATGACAAGCTGAAAAACAGGTTCATAGTTATTAGGCATCTCATCCAAAGGAGGACATCCTGAGGACTGCAGCATACAAATGTATATGCTGTAGGAATAGAACCTCAAGCCTTTACATTAAGATGCAAGTATTCTACTTGTGGTGCTACTAACATAGCTTTAAAACTTTATACCACAATAGAGATACCATTTGCTAAACAAAACAGTTGCACATTGTAAATAGACTTGGCATGAGCAGCAGTGAACTTAGCTTCCCTTAAAACTCACAGTTCCTTGAAAATGCACTTGAAAATTCCACCTAACTCTAACTTGGGCATTTCACTTTCTCTCTCACAAACATACCACACCCCTCAAGGCCTCAACCTTAGTGCAAGAAATCTGGACAAAGCCTAAAATAAATAGGGACAGATTATAAATATGGCTCTCAGAAACTTAGAAAATTGCAAGAGTAACAGGATTTGTGTTAGTATGCATTTTTCTAAATGACATGACATCTAAAACTGAAATGTCTCATTTAGCAACTTCAATCCTTTTTAGGAGGAATATGGGGCAAAAATCTGGACAGCTGAGGGGTATGCTACCTCCCTCTTATACACACACCAAATAATTCTGGTCAGACTTGAATTAGTTCTGGGAAGGTTGCACTGAACGGCACCGTGCTTGAGCTGAAGTGGGTGAAATCCTGGTAGCCAGTGATAACTGATCTGCAGCTCAGCAATGTGGAGCATTAAAGCATTTTTAGCTGAGCATTGTTTCATCACTACCTATTGTGTTTGCACATAAGCTGTAGTTATTTTAAACATTTGCCTTTTTTGATTACTACAGAGTACATTTACCCACCAGAGCTATTGTGTTTTGACTTCAGTGTGGAGCTAGTTGTTGCAGGGCTTGGCTTTTAAGTAAGGTAGCAATGCTTATTTACCATATACCATTAAAGCCACCCAACTACAAGTGTACTAACACACAGACACTGCTATAAGACACTGGTCTGCAATAAAATGTAATGAGCTTCTGAAAATACTGTAATCCTGTCCTTTTATTACAATGAATATAAAATACTTCGAAATAAGGTAAAAAAGCTCATAATCTTCGACCGACAAAACTACTTTTCCACACTTCAAAACAATAATAAAATCAAACCCTCAGAAATTTTGGAAAGGTATCTCTACTCTACTTAACCCCAGCAAACCAGATACCCCTACCCCAGACCCAAACGCTCCTGACCAAGACTTGGCTACCCAATTTAACTTTTCATTGAATCCATTTCCAAATTAACGTCATCTTTCTCTAACACCACTACATTCTCCAAAACTCCCTTACCATCCCCAACCATCTCTACCCTACTCTGCTACTACTTCCTCATTCCCATCTACTAACTCCCATCCCTCCACTCCTCCTACTCCTACTACTTCATCAGCTTCATCTGCCCCTAATTCTCCCTCTTCACACTCCTTTTTCTCATTTAAACCTATACCCACTTCTACTATAAAGAAACTCCTTATGAAACTGAAGCCATGCACCAATGCTCCTGATAACATCCCTTCTTACTTTCTTAGCAAAGCTGCTGAAGCAATCGCTACCCTATTAGCATTTTAATCAACCGCTCTATCCAAGAATGTATAGTACCCCAAGTCTGGAAAAGGGCCTTTATCATACCTCTACATAAAGGTGGCAACAACAACAATGTTACTAATTTCCCCATCGCTATTCTGTCCCCCATCTCTAAACTCCTAGAAAAGTGTATCCAACTACAACTCCTTCCACATCTCTTAGATAATCATCTACTAACTCCCGCACATGGATTCAGACCACATCATAGCACTATGACCGCCCTCCTCTCCTTCCTTGAAACTGTAAATAAAGCCCGCGACTCTGGCCAAATTGTTTCTACCCTACTACTCGACCTCTCTAAGGCCTTTGACACACTCACAGCCTGCTACTAACTAAACTTTCTAAACTTAACCTATCTCCCTCCTCCTTGAACTGGTTCTCCAGCTACTTATCTAACAGATCTCAAGCAGTCAAATGGAAAAAGGCCACCTCCTCATTTCTAAATACTCCTACTGGGGTACCCTAGGGCTCTATACTGGGTCCCCTTCTCTTCAATATATTTATAAATGATTTCCGCAACTCTATCCCATTCTCAGACATCATCCAATATGCCGATGATTCTGCTATTATCTGCTGCCACCTCTATCCCCTCACTCCTAAAACTGACTCAAGATGCTTTTACAACAACTGAGCAATGGATGAAAAGGAATCACCTAGCACTCAATGCCTTTAAAACCAAATTAATGTTATTCACCCCCTCTAAGGCAACTTCTTTCAATATAAACACATTCCACATCTCTAGACAAAATAATCTACCCCTGGAACTGGTGTCCGAGACCAAGTTACTTGGGGTCCAAATTGATAACCAGCTCAAATTCAACTCCCACCTACAGTTAAATATCAAGAAAACCCATCAAAAACTAGGTATGTTTTACCGACAAAATCATTACCTTTCACCTGCTACCAAAATCACCCTCTACCTCATTTCTTATCCCCTCCCTTCTCTATGGAGCTCCACTCCTAACTAATCTACAGACCTCTCTAAAAACACAACTTTCCTCTTGCTACAACAAAATTGCCAAGTTCGCTACCAACCACAAGTCCTCCACCCACCACTGTTCCTCTCTCCAAAAACTAAAATGGCTAGAGCTACCCAGTTATCTCACATATACTCAACTAAATCTTGCATATAAGCTCATTTTCAACCCCTCCCTTTGTCCCTCCCTTTCATCAGCCTTTAAAATGCACCTTCCTGCTAGAGTATTAAGGTCCAACAATCAAAATCTATTAGAAGTATATAAACCAACTCGTCCCCAGGCAAAAATCTTCTGTCTTATGGCCTTGCATGCCTTTGGAACTCCCTACCACCTTCCATTCGCACCACCCCCAACCATTTTATATTTAAAAGATCTCTTCACTCACATCTAGTATCCCAGTGGGAATGCTCTTGCTCCCACCCCACATAACTAACACTTGCAAACTCCATCTTCTTTCTTCCTCTGTTTCCTCCTGCAACTTTCCTAATTACCCACCCTAACTCATACATATTATTATTCCTACAATAATCGGAAAGAATATACTAGGCCACACTTCCTAAGTATTGCTTCCCTAATACGTTATTACTTCTCAGTACTTTTGTGCATTGCTTCCTAATATGTTATTATTCCTCAGTATTGTCATGAAATGCTTCCAAATATGTTGTTATTTCTCAGTGCTTTTGTGCTAAATTTCCCTTTAGTCTGTATTACCTATTAATTTCATCACTAGATTGTACTCACTCTAGTTTTTGTTGTATTATTTGCAAATTGTTATTTCTTGTATGATTAACTTCTGTGTAATTGTATAATTTGTATATCTATTAATAACCTACTTAGTTTTGGAGCTTTTCTCCCCAGGACTCCATTGAAAACGGGTTCATTTGGCCCAATGGACTATCCTGGCAAACCAACTGCAAATAAAATAAATAAATAAAATACTGTCATATGCATTTCAATACCCAAGGCTTATACATTATCTAGTCATGTAAATATTCTCTGCATGGCAACAACGAAAAGGCTTTCAATGCTGGTAATTCTTTAACAATATACTTACTAAAGCTTACTTGCATCTTACAATGTCCGATAAGCTTACTAAAGCTTACTTGCATCTTACAATCTCCGACAAGCTTACCTGATGTTCATTAAACCATGGCTACTTAAACAGAGCAACAGGGCACTGTGACAGCATACAGTTCCTGAATAAGAAGCATAAATCAACAGTACAAAAATCTGATAGAAAACCAGAACATTTTGCAAAATCAAGGACAGATGAAAAGCCACGGTCGTATTTGTGATCTACTTTGGATGGGGGAATACTCTGCACACTTACACTGCATAACTGCTCCTTGCCTTCCATGGACACATCCAGAGCCACTACAATGGGGAGTGGGGTGCAATAAGTATGTCACAATTTGAAATGTCTCTGGCTGACAGTGATGGATCTGACACTCATACCTCTCAACTTCAGAGCAAGAAATCTGGACAAAGTCATACATAGAACTAGAAGTGGGACACAAGCCCAAAGATAAGGCCAATTTTTAAATATTGCTCTTATAACTTAAATAGAACAGGTAGATCTTGCATTAGTACAAATTTTCTGAAGGGTATGAAATCTGAAACTCAAATGTCTGCCATTATTTTCTAACTTCAATCTTTAATGACTTGCCACTAATTTGCCAGAAAACCACAATTTTATGAAAAATGGACCAAAATGTGATGCAAAAATACCTGTCAAAAAGGGACACCTTTTTAATATTAACAGTTAACTTGAAGCAGCTAACAAAATAAGAGCATCCACATGCATTTCTGAAATAAAGGTAATCTATAAGTGATCATTACAGTTATATATAATTGTAAACCCTCCACATTTTCTTCCAAAATTGCCATTTTGGAGGAGGGATTATTAGGGAGAGCAACATTTTGAGCCAGAATTGGGGACAGTTGAGATGTTTGGATATTCCTAATCTACAAAGTGATTTGCACGTACCTCTCAACCTCTTAATGCAGGAAATCTGAACAAGGCCAAATATATTGGGGAACATACAAACACTACTAAAATTGCTCTTGTATAAACTTAAAGACAGTCTTGCATTAGCATGCATTTTTCTGAAGGTTATGACATCTGAAACTCAATGTCTGTCATTTAATGGCTTCATTCCTAAATGATTTGCTAGAAAACCACAAATTTGAGGAACAAACCAAAATAAGCAGCAAATATCTATTCATTCTGCAAAGATATGGACAACTGAGAGGTATAGTTCAACCGGGGCTGTCTGAGTTTGCTACCCTCCCTCACAAAATCATGGTCAAATGGAGCCTCCCCCCTGCAGCCATTCCAATGTCCCATTCCTTGGTTATTTTGCCCCATTTATCATAAACACTAATGTGCATACTGCTTTACTTCTGCGATGATTTAGGATTTCATTTGAAAGTTTTATTTTGCATTTTACAGCACAAACCCTAATACATATCTGTTAAAGCAATGCAGTCTCACAATGAAAATAGACTAACATTAAAACTTCTCTGCTCTTGAAACTCACATGCATTGAAACAGCACTGAAACCCACTTTCAGAGAAAATACATTTTGCCAATGGCAAATATTAACTCTGGGCTGTCTTCAAAATCATAGGCCCCTCGAACATAACATACACGTGCTCTTTGATACACCTTCCTGACTGTATTACATTATATTCTTTGTACAATACAGTAAAGTTGTTAGAGGGCATTTTAAATTTATTGTTTTGAACATTTTTCCAGTAAACAATGAAACAAAAAGCATCCACCAATGACAAAACTGCCCAATTCAGAACATTTCCATCATAAAAAGTCTACTCAAGTCCACCAGTATCAGTAAAAAATATACACAATCTCTGAAGTAGTAAACTCCACATTGAAAAAATTTGTAACTAATAAAGAGGTTGCTGCTAGCAAACACTTTATATGTCATTGTTTAATCTACAAATAAAGTGCCTGTTACCCTTGAAGAATAAATTGCTTTTGTTGCATGCAATAAAAAATGAAAAGCTAGTAATACCGCAATAGGGAATGGATAGCAAACTGTTAACAGGTTCATAGTTACTAGGTATCTTTGCCAAAAAGACTGCAGCATCCACTCCCTTTACAACACAATACAGCATCAGCAATGCATTTACCTACTGTGGGAGTAGAACCCACAGCCTTCAGCATCTAAAGCAAGTACACTATCTGTTGTGCTATTAACAATGCAAGCAGACTAAACATAAGCAGCACTAAACTTTTGCTCCCCTGCAGCTCTCAGCTCCTTGTAAAATCTACTCGACACTCAGCTGTATCTCTGAACTTTTCAGCACAAGAAATCTGGAAAAAGCCAAAATTTATTGGGGGACAAAAGGCCAAAAACCAGGGACACATTTTAAACATTGCTTGTATAATGTTTGAAAGTTGCTAGAATAAAATGCTGCGTTACCACCATACATTTCACTGCCACGCCTTGAACCCAGGGGACCCCGTGCAAAACAGTCAGAGCAACATACCACTACGCCAAATCAACTGTTTTGTGAAAGAGGAAGACTGAAACTTAAATAGCTACCATTTAGTGAATTCAGTTCTCACCATAGCACAGCTGTCAACCTCTTAGCACAAAATACCTGAACAAAGCCAATAATGGGTGACTACAACCACCAAACATTCAGTGAATTCAGTTCTCACCATAGCTCTCAACCTCTTAGCAAATAACACCCGGACAAAGCCAGTAATGGGAGAATATAGCCCCAAACATATTCAGTGAAATCAGTTCTTACCATAGCTCTCAACATTAGCAAAAACCTGGATGAAGCCAATAAATACCTGAACAAAGCCGATACTGGGTGAATACAGCCCCAAACATATTCAGTGAATTCATTTCTTACCATAACTCTCAACCCTAGCACAAAACCTGGATGAAGCCAATAATGGGGGGAATACAGTCCCAAACACTACCTAAACAAAGCCAATACTGGGTGAATACAGCCCCCAAACATATTCAGTGAATTCAGTTCTTACCATAACTCTCAACCCTAGCACAAAACCTGGACGAAGCCAATAATGGGGGGAATACAGTCCCAAACACAGGGATACATTTCAAATAGCCATCTTGTACACTTAGAAAATTGCTAGAATAAAAGCTTTTGTTACCATGCACTTTCTGAAAAATATGAAGTCTGATATTGAAGTGTGTCAATTTTTTTTTAACTTTTGTTAACCAGGAAAGTCTGACTTTGAAAAAAAAAGCTAATTTTTAGCAGAGGCCCAGGGAGAAACACTCCAGACAGCCAAGAATAAAACCAGAGAACATGTAGCTGTCAGGCAACAAGGACACAAATGCAGAAACCACAGATTTTATGAGGAACAGAAAAAGTATGAGGGAAAATCCTGCAACATTTTTACAAATGGTGGTGGGTAGGGAATTCAGGCTCTTGCCACTTACACACACACACACACACACACACACACACCTTTACCTGAAAGTGTCCCATCTTCCGTCCGTTTACTCCCGCTTGCTATTCCGTTTCAGGTCCCGCTCGAATCATCCCACTTGTAAACCCGTCTGTGTGGGTTCCCGCTCACAAACGTCTAAATGAGAGCGATGATGTCAGCACGCCCGCGACTGGACTCTTAGCACGGACTTCTTTCTTCTTAAAGAAGAACGCACGTAAAAAAAAAAAAAAAAAAAAAAAAAACTTTTTTTTAAATTATCTAGCCGATTCCAGGGGGGTGCAAGTGCACCCCCTTGCACCTGCCTGCGGGCGCCCTTGATTGTGTGTGTGTGTGTGTGTGTGTATGTGTATATATATTTTTGTTTGAACGTTTTCAATAAAATAAAAATTCTGCAAGATATGACATGGGCTCAAATGGTGATGACAAGAAACAATTGTACAGAAGATTAACCTGCCAAATGGTGCATGCATTGAATACAAAAGTTGGAACAATACATTTAACAAAAAGCTGTTGTACATAAATGGTGGGAAGAATAATCCCCTAAGAACATGATTCTTTCTATAATGTGTTTAAACATTAATGGTCTCACAGGTAAATACCAAAAAGAAAGAGTAGTGAATTATATTAAAAAATGTAGAGTGCAAGTAGCTATGCTCCAGGAGACAGACTTGGAAAGAACTGAAGATGTGAATTTGATAAAGAATGGTTTTCAGGATGGTTGTTCAGCAAAATATCTGGGACAGAGGAAGAAAGGGGTACTTATATTAATTGCAAGAGGAGCTCCAATAGTAATAAAAGAAAGTATAACAGACAATAATGGAAGATTTATAAGAAGGATTACACTGGCATGCATTTATATTCCACTGAAAACTGCTATAATGGAGCTTAAGAAAATTCTGGGAGAAATAATCAGCTTTCAACAAGGAATATTGCTTATAGTTGGGGACTAGAATATGATTTTCAACAGTGAGGATGTGTCTGGGAGGCCCAGAATGGAAAATGTAACAAAGGAGGATAGATTTTTAAAGAAATTTATGAAAACATTTGGCATAGAAGATGTGAATTTAGTACTAGTAGTTTACTTGTAGTTTGCAGTGAATTTACATATTATTCTCCAAGATACAAAAACTGGACTAAACTAGGCAGAACATGCATTTCAAAGTAACGTGCATTTAATTCAGGATCTTGTTATGCACTCTAACTATTTCAGATCATGCACCAATAATAACTAAAATAAAAATACAGGGCAATGAAATAAAAATGAGACACTGGTGCTTTCTCACCTGTCTGTTGAAAAGAGAGGAATTTAAGGAATGGGCAGTGGAAATTATTCAGGAGCTATTAGAGAGGGTAGAAATTTCTTCTGAAAATATAGCTAGGGAGTGGGATAAAATTAAAGTGGAATTTAAAAATACGGTGGAATCGGAGAGAGATGGTTAAGCAGTAACAAGAATTATTTAGAGAGACTGACAAGTGATAAAGTACTGTAAAATAGGGGGACTCTCACACTCGCAGAACAAGAAGAGGAGCAACTGCAGAATGCTAAATAGAAAATAAGGGAATACTTTGATAATATGAGTGAGTTTAAAAAGATTGCTGTTAAGCAACTGTTTTTTGATAATAACCTTAGAGTACAAAAACTTTTAGCACAACAATTCAGGCAACAGAAAATAGAAAGGGTTGTCACCAAGCTTAGGTAGCCTATAACAAGGAAGATAAGAAATCCTGTAGAAGTATTGGAAATACTTTGAAAATTCTATGACAGTCTGTATAAAGCATAGAAATATGGAAATCAAGAAAAGGTACAAATGGAAATGTTTATGGAAGAATTAAATATGCCCACACTAGAGGTAGAGAAGGCTCAATTACTAACAGGATAGCAGAAGATGAGATAAAAATGGTGTTGTATAACTAATCTACAGGAAAGTCCCCAGGAATAGATGGTATTCCTATGGCAGTTTGGAAGCTAGGAAGAAAAAAAACTGAAAAAGATCTGGAAGGTTTTGTTAAATGGTATTTTAAGTGCAGGAGAAGTACCAACATCCTGGAAGAAAGTGGTAGTAGCTGTTATACCTAAAGAGGATAAACATCCACCAGGCCCATTTCAATACTAAATCATGATTATAAAGTGTTTACATCTATAATGGCAAAAAGAATGGCAAAAGTGATGCCAAAATTGATAGATATGGATAAATGTGGTTTTGTGGAGGGGAGGCAAACATTTGATAACATTAACAGAACAGTGATGATCCAGAGGGAAGCAGAATGTAAGAAAATACCACTGCTGTTTGTAGGTCTTGATGCACAGAACACATTTGACAGAGTGAGCTGGGACTTTATGAGCAGAACAATGGAAGCACTTGCATTCCCTGAAAAATTATAAGGTTGATTAGGAGTATATATGAGGGAATTGGAGGCAAAAGCTAAGGTGGGTGGGGTCCTGTCTGATGGGGTGTCCACTCTCCCGTTTGTTGTTTGCATTATATTTAGAACCCATTGGCAAAGAAAATAAGGGGCTCAAAAATTCAGGGATATAATTTGTATGGTAGTCAAGAGAAGGTGGCTCTATTTACAAATGACATTATTTTATACCTGACAAAACCAGAAAGAGATATTACAGTGCTGTTGGACATATTGAGACAATTTAAAACCTTTTCAGGATGCAAAATTAATGAAGCCAAAACAAAAGCAATAGCGGTAAATTATGCACCCACATATGAATTGGTTCTGCAATATCCATACTTATGGGGACATAAAAAATGAAGTATTTAGGAGTATGGATTAAAAATTATACCGATGTGGCAGCTAAGGATATGTGGGAAGAGATCAAACAAACGATAATAGAAAAATTTAGAAAATGGAAGTTCTGTTATATGGATATTGATAGTAAGAAATAAGCAGTTAAAATGTTTTTAGTCCCTTTAGCCTTATATACAGGTCAGGCATATTTTTATCAACCAGAGGAGAAGTTATGTGGACAGTAATTAATAACGATTTGAATGATTTTATCTGGGAGGGGAAGACAGCAAGAGTCAAGTGGAATAAGTTTATTTTTCCAACAGAACAGGGCAGATTGGGAATACCCAATTTGAATGGGTATTTCAGAGCAACACAGTTAAGGCTCCTATACATAGCACAAGCAGAAAACTATAACTCAAAATAAAAAGACATGATGAAGAAACAGGGGGCAAGTTCAAATAATAGGGAGAGACTGGGATTTTGGATGCAAACCTTTAAGAAAAACAGCAATAATCATACAGAATGTTATATTTATAAAGTAGCAGAAAGTATTCTAAGAACTAAGTTAATATAGGAATGCAGAAAGGAGATTCTGCCGATAGGGTTGACTGCAATTGGGGAAATAGACAATAGGCAAGAGGGGGGTGGGGGTATATTGGAGAAAACTGGCAAAGGAAACCAAGGTATTGGGAGCAAATAACTAGAGAGGGAAATGTAATAGAATGGGAAGATGCCAAGAGCTTATTTGGACTGCAGGTTAGAGATTGCCTTCCATGTCAAAGATTGATATCGGAGTACAGGCAAAGAGAAAGAAATAGGGGGGTCCTAAATGAAAGACCAGGACTGGTAGAGTTATTAATAGAATCTAGAACAGAAGTAGCCATTAAGAACAGAATAATTAGTACAGCATATAAAACATTACATGATAACTATAAGAATCAATCAGAAGAGGTTAGGAAGAATTGGAAAGAGTGAGAGAGACTGGATAAGCAATTCACAAAGAAACAATGGGTAAATATATGTATGTCTCCAAAATATGCAACAAAATCTAGAAGATTTAGGATCTTTGCCTGGAAGTGTTTACATGGATATGTTATACCCCAATCAGGCTCCAAAGAATCTTTTCTCAGGTAGACAGCAAATGTTGAAGATGTAATGGGGAAGAAAGAGGTAACTGGGAACATATTTTCTGGGAGTGTAAAGAGCTGGCTGACTTTAAAGATTTCCTGCAGACTGCTTTGTTGGAGATGCTGGGTGAGCAAATTGGAGTGAATAGGGAAATGATTTTTTGAGCTATGATACAGAGTTGGATTTGCCTAGACAGAGTAAGGCCTTGCTGACTCTAATTGTGGTGGCTGCTAGAAAACAATAACTAGAAAATGGAAATCAAAGTCTACACCAACTTTACTAGATGTAACAAAGATAATAACGGAGATAAAACAGCTGGAACTGGGATCTTTAGAAAAGGGTAGGAGTAAATTACACAGGAAAAAATGAGAAATGTCGGACATGAAGAGGAGGAACGATGTTTAAAAGAAGCCAGGATCTGAATGAGCTATGCGATCATTGACTGACAATGACTGGATATATTAAAAGTGATGTATAATGTTTGCAGCTACAGTTGTGTTGATATGGTTTGTAAGGTGTAATGTTTGCAAATGAGATTGTGCCGCTATGATTTATTTTCATTTATATAAATGTAAGATTGTTTGTGTCACACATGATATCTTAATAAAGATGTTTCTTGTAAAGAAAAAATAACATGCAGAGGAGGAACAAGGTTTAAAAAGAAGGCAGGATTTGAATGAGCTAATGACTGGATATATTATAAGCGATATATAAGGTTTGCAGCTACAGTTGCGTCAGCATAGTTTGTAATGTATAATGTTTGCAACTGAAATTGTGCTGGGATAGTTTATGTTCATTTATATAAATGTAAGATTGCCTTTGTCATACATGATCATTTAATAAAGATTTCTTTTGTTTAAAAAAAAAAAGGTGTATGGATAGACGCACACTTCTTGTGCCTCCCTAGTATACAAGAATACAGCAAATGCAGAGAATTAAGGCTATGAGCTGTTAATGAATTGCTTCCTGTGGTACAGGGTTTGACTCAGTCAGTCTCCATTTGTCTACTGTGCAACCTTAAGCAAGTCACTTAACAGGGTTAGCTGGAAAATTGGGCTAGGCTCCTCAATGGTCTTCTGGACAACATGCTTAGTACTTACCTGTGAACCTAAACCAACTGTAGTGTACATGACTCCTGAAACCATTTGCAGCAAACAAACACAGGTCTGCATGTCACAGTGCATCACAGGGTATTGTGCCATGACGGGTGCAATCTATTTGCAGCCATGTTACACTTTCCCCTGTTCAGCAGTTAGCCCCTTTCCTACCCTATGTTGCTGACTACTGCTGTTGTACTTATTAGTTATCGTTCTGTACTTTGTTCCACCCTCTGCTTCAACAGGCTTTGAGCTTAGGCTCCTTGAAGGCCTCCTTGTAAGCTGTTTTTTATGCTTGAATGATTCTGTTTCTTGTCATAGGAATCTGTTTGGGAAGGAACCATGCTCTGCACTGACGTATTTTGTTCATTCTACAGAAATGCCACCTGCTAGACATTTTGTTGATGATATTAAACATAGCTTTCAGGTCTGCTATCCAAATCATGCAGCTTTGTTTCTTGCATTGTAACCCATTCTGGTTTTACCTTAGCTGATGTTATAAAGCCTTTGTTTTAATTGATACTATTTGAATTTGCAATTGATTTGCTTCATTTGTAGGAGTCCTGCTCTGTTGTACCTTATTTATCTTGTGAATGTATGGATGTTGGTTTATTACATTTCCTTTGTATTTTCTAGATTGAGACTTAGAAAAGGGGCCCTTTCAACCAACCTCACTTATGAGGTTACCAGCTAATTAAATAAATGCAGTTTTACAAAATAACTGTATTTTTCTGTGCTGTATATCTAGAGCTTTTATAATTACCATCCAGCTGCACAGGCTGTAGGCTTACCCATCTTTGTTTTGATTATAAGGCTGATTCAAAATGTCTTGTATATTGTAATACATTGAAATGTACAGACTTTGCTTTGCTAGCTAAATAACTTACTGTACTTTGTGGAAATGAGTTTTGAGTCTTTTACTGCAATTTATGATCAGTAACATTTATCATGTAAAGATAAATCTAAAATGTCTAGGTGGAATACAGTTTACAACCATCTACAGTTTTTATGTATAAAACTTAAAATAAATCAAATTAATTACCTAATATAACACAATGCAACCAAATGATGACAGTATGTTGGATATAATGAGGACATTGGGTATCTTTCTCTTAATTTATGGTACCCACTATTTCATGCATTCTCTTCCCCCTTGCTTAAAGACGTTTTAGAGTCCTCTTGACATGACACGTTGCAAGGTCAAGTGCTGACAACTGACAGTAAATAATTTCTTTCCCTGGCATTATGCTTGTTATCATGGGTTGTGTTAGCAGATTCCATGGGATGGTTTTGTATGTAACAGGCACTGCACAGCCTAAATGAAAGACTTTAATTTTGTCACTGCTCTCTGTGCCAGCATCCTGTTCACCTTCAGCCTCTGGATGCCCGCTGCATATTTGCCCTTGCTCTGTCTCTGCGTCTGATGGCTGGATAACGCTACTGTTGTCCTCACAACAGCTGTCAATCTCCCTAGTTTCTTCTGGAAAAGGTGTGCTGTTCTCATGCAGTTCCATGGCCGTGCATTAAAATCCATGAGCTTGTCATCCCAGGACACTGATGTTTGTTTTACTTCTAGATTCTTTGGACAGGATCTGAAAAATATTAATGTATGATCACTGCTAGGATTAAGCACAAAATGTTTTTACTGAGGGTATTAAAATGACAGATATACTGTTTGTACATTTATACACCTCTGCAATTGAAATTAACTTTTTGACATTGTTGTCATAGTGTAGCATGTTACTTTGACAAAGACCTCATGGGTAAGGCCCTACATTTTTGATTCCCTTGCCATTGTTGACCCATAGATAGCCATGTCCTTTTTTGTCATTCATTATCGTTTTCTTATATATGCCAGTTATACCCTCATATAAGGAGAGGCCAGGACTGGGCAGAGAAAGGTAGATGCCATCTTGTATACATATTTATGGGGTTTTTCCTATGCTGCCCTGCATCATTTGGAGAAAGGTATTTTTATGTTCCTGCATGCAAAATGTCATCTCAGACACAGATGAAAGCTGAAATATCTGATCCTTCATGCCGCCAACTTTTGTCTCCTGGTCTCAGCAGGTACCAGTGAAGTAGTAACTGGTACCCATGTTTCCATAAGAGGAACACAGGCAGATGGCTAGTCAGCTGCTCCCCCAACCTTTTAGCCCTTTATGACCTGAAATAATAACTGAATCCTGGTCACCAATGGTGCTCTTTGCTGGCATTGTTCCAATTTATGTTCTTTTTTTTTTAATAATCATCTTTATTGTATAACTCAGACAATAAATGTTGTACAATCATCCTATTGAGATCTAGTCAATATTATACACATGACAGACGAATTTCACAGTGGAAAAAGCCTGGACAGGAACTTTCTTAATTATAAATCTTATAGCATGATTTGGGAGAAATTAACACCAACAGAAAAAATACATTTAGTAATAATTTTAATCAGGATATAGTACATTCTACACATACTATTTATAAGAAACACACTGATAAGGACTGGATTCTCTCAAAATACTACACCTTATAGCATAATCTTTTTTAAACATTAGCATTTTGTCAAACAGTGCCTATCCCAGGATCATCTCCTGTACTTGTAATGGAGGCATTACACACATTACCTCCCTTTATGTGTATAATAATCTAGCCGTACATTATAATAACTACTGCATCAATGATGCCCATTCACTCAGTCTCAAAAATCCTTACCCTAGCTAACAGGCAGCCTACTATTCTTAGACAACTCAGTGCTGGGGCATCTTTAATTTCCACAGTTGCCCCAGACAAAGTAAATTCCTCTTGCAATGGTAAAACTTGTATATCAACAAGTTTAACTTACCTGGTCCTTCCATCATTTAACATATCACAGCTCTTTTACAACTAAATAACCCTCGGGACCTATCTAAATTTCTATAACCCAAATAATTATATACACCTCACTCTTTTATAGTCATTAATAAATCAATGAAATGCTGATTTACAAGACTGCCACTAACTTCATTTGATTGAATTCTCTGTCATTTTATAAAAAGAAGTGAACAACCTAGTATAATGTAAACTGAAAAACATTTCCCTTTCATCATGAAACAAAAATGGGTACAAAATATGTCTCAACAATCATGTCTAAAGGCTGACTGCAGACATCCCCTCATAACTGCATCACTCTGAAACAGAAAGGTAATGTATGCATGCATGTAATATAATATAATATAATATAATATAATATACCATGTACTCAAGTACCCAAGAATACAAATGAAATTCTCACTGGTGAATTCAATTATTTATTATATCACACATTCCTTCTTATATAATGAACATGCAAATTACCTTCACTGAACCTTTTTAAGTGTATATACAAGCCAGTCATAAATTCTGTAAGAATGTAAACCATCTCAAGGGATCATCATCCAAATCTTTTCATACAAATAATGCAACAGAAAACTGAGTTAACATTATCCCAGTGCCACAGCCTTCACTTCTGCATGTTTGTGTTCTGTTACTCAGAGATGGATACAAACACTAAAGGAATGTAACAGAATATCATGTAATACAAGTGTCACTAGTCTTATTTCTGCATCCTTAAGTTTTAGTACTCAGGCAGATGCCAACATTTCTGACAATATATTCTCTAAGGAATTTTTAAAAACTACCAACTTGTTGCACCCCCCCCCCTCAAAAAAATGTTTGCATTTGCCTCTTTCTTTTTCATCACAAGTGGAGAAATTGATGATTTCCTGAGGAAAAATTCTGTAAAGTTTGCTTGAAGTATTAAAAATACCTGAACAAACACGTCCATGCAAAAATACTTATTCTTCTGGACTTTGCTGCATACTTGTAAGACATACAGATATCCCATTCAAGCTGGTCGTGCTTGAAAGACAGACTATACACAATGTTGCAGAAGAAGACACTTTTTCTCCCCAAATCTATCAATAAGTTTTCCCATCTTTGTCAGAAGGGGATGGATTAGCATTTACCAGATGATTGGCAGCAGATGGGTTTACTAATGAAATCATAGCTGGGTCTGATCTGAGGTTAGAATATAAACACCTGTAAGACTGAAGAGCATTATACAGTACTTCTGTTTTCTTGGGGGCAGCCAGATGGCTATCAGGAAATTGCAGACTGTAGCAAATATATCCTCCAATGCCCGAAAAACAGGAGGAACCATCAAAGGTTCCAGAAATTCCAGTTGCAGTATATCATAATAGCTCTTAAGAGACAGGGTTGGCAGCGTGGCTTAATGGTTAAGGTGTTTGCCTTACAAGCACAAGGTGCAGGGTTTGAGTCTCACAAGGGATAATTGGCTAGGCTTAAATGGCTTGCAAGTGCAGTTAGCTTAGTACTAATCTATGAACCTATGGCTTCAACTGTTTATTGTGTTGATATGCAGCCATGACTGCATAACAGTTCATTTAGGTTGGGAGGGTGGCCTAATGGTTAAGGTGTTTGCCTTACAAACACAGGGTGCAGGGTTTGAGTCTCATAAGGGATAATTGCTAGGCTTAAAATGGCTCACAAGGGCAGTTAGCCTAGTACTAATCTATGAACTTATACTTTGAGGGTGGGAGGATAGCATAATGGTTAAGGTGTTTACCTTAAAGCCACAAGGTGCAGGGTTTGATTCTCACATGGGGTAACTGGCTAGGCTTCAAATGGCCCAAAAGGGCAGTTAGCCTAGTATTAATCTATAAACCTACAGTGGAGTATAGTTTTGTTCCTACTGAAACAACTAATTCATTCTGGGAATTGTTTCAGAAAAGAGACATCTTCAAAATGACTGCCAGATGTCACATTTTCCTCAGAGTCAAAATCAGAAACTTGAGGAGAAAAAACAGAATTTGTCCCTTCACAGATACTTTGTGGTTCAAAATCTTAAACATCTTCAGAACACAAAGCATCTCTTTTTCTTT
Organism: Protopterus annectens; assembly: GCF_019279795.1. Classification (NCBI taxonomy): domain Eukaryota; kingdom Metazoa; phylum Chordata; order Ceratodontiformes; family Protopteridae; genus Protopterus; species Protopterus annectens. The sequence continues at coordinate 515,356,380 of NC_056733.1, forward strand.
TACCACAATCAACAGAACTGGAAAGGTCAAGAGTCTGAACTAAACTCAGAGCTAAGCCCAGTAAGTCACTCCTGTCTAAATTAACTGACACAGAAGATGTATGCCTAACATTTTGCTTCTTTTTGACAGGAAATTATGAAGATGTAGACCTACTTCATGCAGGTAGTACCCACAACATGCAGTCTGTTACAAAATAAATAACTGATATAGGAATGACTGTACTGAATTTTGTCTAGTGTTCAGTTCAGTAATGAAGAGCTCTCCCTACTTGATAAAGGTTTGTCCTTTATTCCCTCTACAGAAGGTAATTTGAATGATGCCAATACAGAACTGAGACTGTTTGTGCATAATCTTGATTTAATATTATATATAAAAAACATGTTTCATCTAACTCAGATTTTGGTTATAAGCTGAAATGCAGCTGTACTTTTGTGCCCATCAGTACTGTAACAGTACAAGCCTTTTATAATATGTGTGAAAATGATATTTATGATCTATTTTTTGCCAGTAAACTAAAAGTAAATATTATCATCTTGGTGTTGAACAAAGGCAGGCATTACAGAAGTTAATGAGAATGGAAGGTATGATAATAACACAAGCAGTTAGGGGTGCAAAACTGTTATTATGGACACTAACAGGTATACTGAGTGCATGTACTTATTATTGGATGATTCTGTCACATTTAAAAGGATTAATTCAACAGCAAAATATGATGTAATATTTAGAGTTAAGGGATTATGATTTATTGATGGATAAATGTATTAGAGCAGAATTATATAATTTTCTATATGTGTCTAATCCAGACATTCCAGCTATTTATGGTTTACCCAAAATGCATAAAAATATTGAGGTACCACCAGTGAGACCAATAGTGTCTGGTGGCTAGTGGGTAACCACCCCCATTTCTAAGTTTCTTGATGAATAGCGTCATCTTGTGTTAATGTATAGCAAAAGTCATATAAGAAATATGAATTACTTTTTGTTTCAATTATATGAATGGACACAAAGAAACGAAACAATGAGCATTATGTTAGTCGCAATGGACATAAGGTCTCTTTTCATGGTTAATCCTAACAAATTAGGTATTGAGTTCATGAGAGAATTGCTATGTAAACATAGTAATGTCTCAACTGAGATAATAAAACTATACTCTTTAATGTTGGATATAATACTCAATAATAATATTTTTATGTTTAATAGGATCTTTCATCAGCAGTTGGGGTAGCTATGGGTACCCCCACTGCGAATAGTTGTGCTAACATAGTTCTCACTAACTGGGAAGATATGCATATTTATGGTACTGATACAGAATATTTGAATATAATTTAGTATTTTATTAAAGAATTGTGGATGATATCTTTCTTATTTGGGCTGGAAATTTGGACTTGTTACATCAGTTTGTTGCTGATTTACAAGGCACTACAGATTTTTTATGCTTTGATGTTAACAGCTTGACACACACAATTAGCTTTTTAGACATTGATGTATCTTTCAGCAATGATTGTTTTAATATGCACATTTACAGAAAAAAATGTTCAATCAACATGATATGTTTATTATGATAGTACACATCTAGATTTGTTTATAATAGTGTTGTTTGCATTCAGTTCCTGAGGGATAGCAGGCTGAACACAGAAGGTGATGGTTTTATGCAACAGATAGTATGACATCAGACTTTGTAACTACATGATACAGCACAGAGCTGTTAGAAAGGAATAGGAACTATGTTATTTCTAAATATGAAGATTTGAGTGCACCCTACTTCTACAATGCTAGAAGACTAGGAGTAATGAGGAAAGGCCTAAGGATAATAGCAAATATTACCTAGGATATGTTACAAAGTACAATAGGAACACAAACTTTATTAAACATTACGAAAAATAGGTTATTTTGAAATCTGACCCAAATATTAGTGAAATTATTAACATGCAACCACGTTTTATTTATAAGAAGGAAAGAAACTTAAAACAAAGACTCTGTTACAAAGATCAAGTATTTGATTCTTATAAGAATTTGCCTTTTAGTAAACAGGGAACTGTTCCCTTCCATAATTGTATCTATTGCCAGTATATTAGTTTAGATAAGGAATTTATATATCAGTAACAAAGGAGCCCTTTATATTTAAAGCTTCAGCAAATTGTCTAACAGAAAATGTGATATAGTTTGCAAACTGAGTAAAATATAAATGGTTTTACATAAGTAAAACTAACCAAAAAATTTAAAGAAAGAATTGGTTCTCGTCTGTCTGAGATTTGCAGACAGTGACTAATGCTCTTAGTAAACACATTATGCAGTTCAGTACTGAACATTCTTTTAAATTTAAGGTTTGCCTTAAAATGTTTTTAGACTATGTTTTAGGTAATATTATTTATGCAATGCATTTTTATTGGTCAGATGACAATTTCAAACATGATTGGCTTGTACTTTGTAATTAAACTAATATTGTTGATTTTATGTTGTATTGAGAAAGAATCTTGTGGATTCAAAAGCTTCATCATTAAAGTGTTTTACAGTCAGACTCCTAGCTTTTCTTTTTCTGTTATTGCATTGATTTTTGCTTGTTGGGGTTCATTTGGCTGCCAGCTAGAGTTTTTGCTTTGGCCATTCTGGGAATTGTTTCAGCCAAAGAGTCATCTTGAAAATGACTTCCAGATGCCACACTTTCCTCAGAGTCAGAATCAGAAACTTGAGGAGAAAAAACAGAATTTGTCCCTTCGCAGACAGTTTGTGGTTCAAAATCTTGAACATCTTCAGAACACAAAGAATCTCTTTTTTCTTTTACCAGAAACAACAGAACTGGAAGGCTCAAGAGTCTGAACTAAGTCTGAACTAAACCCTGAGCTAAGCCCAGTAAGTCACTCCTGTCTAATGTAACAGAGACAAGAAAAGATGTATGCCTAACATTTTGCTTCTTTTTGACAGGAAATTATGAAGAAGCAAATCTACTTTTGGCTGGCAAAGCCTCCCTAGGGACAGGCACCCCAGTCTGGCTAGGGAAAGAGGAATTCTCTGCTCCATCCTCTAGACAAACACAAATTATTCTACCTCACTCAACAAGAGGACTCCAACAGCTGCAGAGGATGTGTATAACCTCCTGTCCATGGTGGCTGTATGGACTACACCAGAGGGAGCTAAGGAAAAAGATGAATGGTCTAGGGAACCAGAAATGGCCACAGCAGTCATCCATCTCTGGCTGTGGCACTTTAGTAGCCTGCTGTAGTAGCAGCAGCTGCTTGTTATTTTTTTTGCCTCAAAGGAAGAACCAAGGAACTGGTAGGTTGTTCCATGGTAAATCTGAAAAAAGATGTTGAATTCCCTAAGGAAGTCTAACAGCAGTATTCTGTAAAACAGGTAAGTATTAAAAAAGTTATTTTTCACAAAGGATACAATGAAAACCACTTTAAATACTGACTTCAGCCTCCAAAATTAAAGTAACAAAACATTTACCAAGGAAAACATTGTTTTAACAAGTTTTCTCCAGAAAAGCAAAAATAGCTATCCTGAATAAAAATCACTAAAAGTCACATGGCTAACTGCAGAACCACTTTTTCCTAACTTAAAAATATGTATTCCACATAAAAATTTTTTTTCCCCTGAAGTGAACTTATCTGCCCAGTGACAGAACAGCGCTAGCTGACTGTTGATCCTTGAAAGCCTGTAAGAGGAGTACTCTTCAGCAGCAAGAAACTTCTGAAGGGCTTTGTGCTCTTTTTCTTTAGTTCTGTTTGAGCCGAATAATGGTTTGGATGATTGGAATTTGTCTGTAAAATGGCCAGCTGTTATATCTACAGCAAGATATAACCTGTATAGCTAAAGCTATTGCTGCAATGATCAATATGATGTACATCTTTTTTGTTATGTACAGTTACATCTTCAGTCCCTTCGTTATCATTCTAAACATTAATGACAAAATGGGAATTATGCTTTAGAGTCCTTCCACTGATTATGTAATGAATGGTCAACACGTTACGTGGTTGACATACAAACCATAAACCACAATATGTTGATTATTCACAATTCACATCAACACTCTGTACATCAAAAAAAAAGAAACAAATTTCCTTTTCAGATGCACTACCCATAATCCAATCGCATTCAAGTCAAAATGATCTGAGTAGTGGTAGTGTTATCTGAAGGGCTTTTTAAAGTTAAGATGTATGTTAGGGTTAGGGATATGGGCAGGGCTATGGTTAATGCACATTATTAAGATGGTTGAGAAAATGGAAGTGATCAAGAGTTTTGAGGAAAGCATTGTCTCTCCAATGACTCCCAAATATAGTCAAGCACTATTATTTTCCAAAGTGCCAATATTTTCTGCTACTCCATGACTGCATCTCAGGTGCCCCAAGTTCAAATAGTGTCTTGAGCACCTGTAGAAGCTGGCAGAAGTGGATGGTTGTGAGTGGCTGCTGTTTGCCAATCATGGAGGGGGGGTTTGGAGTGCTACATTAGTGACACCTATTGGGAGTAGTAGGTGTCTATCCTTTGGAGCTTTGGACTATTGAGCCCACTCTGCCATGGGCGATTGCACTGGAAGTTAAGGAAAACTCTCAATACAGCAGCTACAACAGAGCTTTGAAGAGCTACCACAGGGGAAGGGTGATGTCAGAGAAGGCTGTAGGCCATCCCTCTGGATCAGCAAGACTGGCCCACTCCCTACCACCCAACTCTTGCTGCTAGCAGCTGAGCTCATGGGGAATTCCTGGGCAGGAATGAATGGGCTGTAGGGCTGTTTCATGCACAGGAATCCCCAGCTCCCACAACCATGGAATAAATGGGCCTAGTGAGTCCAGAAAAGGAAGCCACTGGGCTGAGTTCTGCAGAAGAACATAAAAGTGATGAAAACTTTCCACACCAGCCTGAGTCCTGCCACGACCTACACTAGTGTTCTCTGAGATCATGCTGACACTGGGGGCTTCAGTTTTGGATGAGTTAATTGCTTCACCAGTTCATCCATGTATACCTTCTAATTCAACCACTGCATCAATACGACATTGCTTTGACTATAGAAAGTTTACTAGACAACTCTAATGCTGTACAGGAAACTGCGATTAAAACAGTGGAAACCTAAGCTGGTACCTTCATAGTCAGATGTTAGTCTGTGGCTAAAGTACAGAAAAATGAATCTTTACAGGTACCTACAAAGATTCATGAGAGTAATAGGGAAAAGTAAAGAACAGCCTCTCCTGACACATCTCGTGCTGATGAAGATGCTTAAATTAGGCATATTCATTTTCCTCCTTCTTCTTCATATTGTGAGAGGGAAAATTCTACCGTTTAGCACTCCGGACTTGCATCAGAAAACATTTAATTTATACAAGTCTTAAATGATACGAGTATATAGGTTCAGTACTAGGTAGGTGATTTGAACAACCATATGTAGCCTAGCCATATACCCTAGGATGAATTGCCAGTAGGTTTACACCCCTCCTTGTTAAGGGCCATGCTACTAATCCCTGGATGAATTTATGTGAATGATACATCAATCATTAGGACTTAACTTGAAGGAGGCTATGGTGTTATGTTGTTTAATATGCAAAAGATGTTTGTTCCATAGGTAAGGGAAGATTATGGGTAGTAAAGCAATCCCATCCAAGAAGTCCTGTTTACCTTATGATGTAAGCTGAGAGTTTGAGTAAGTGTCCGTAGCATTACCATTACTTTTGAGATGGACAAGTTGTAGCAAAACATAGTTTTTCTTAGCCTGAAAGGCAAGGCAGAGATCTCAGTGTAGAAATGTATTTCTTTGATTCTCTTGGTTAGTAAACATTGAAGTATTTCAAGCTGATATACATGTTTGTTATAATACATATCAATCTGAGTGCTGTATTTAATTATCGATATTATGAGAGAGGAATAAAGGGTGACTTCTTTGGAGTTTGAGGATATACCATTGATAATTAACTGGGCAATGGAAATGATTTCCTTACTGTAAGTGATACATGATGATTAAAGAACAATTAATTAGCAACAAAACTGCCTAGATCTTTTCAACTCTAAATGAGCCTTCATTTAAGTGTTAAGTGGAAAATACGTTTCCCAAATGTAACTGCGTTACATTTTTTTGCATTGTCTAATGCCATTCTTATAACACGAGGTACTAACTTTAGCCCTTCTTGGGGAATATTAGCATCTATGGGGGCATCATTAATGGCATCCAGTTTACAATAATATGCAAACTTGGTCTTCCAGTGCCCATGAACATCTGTTGTCACACCAGAGAAGTAGATACCAAAGTGAAGGGTGCCCAGCACAGAACCCTGTGGGATTTCACCAGTGACTAATCAGATGAGAAGTTGCCACCATCTCTCACACTATGTGAGTTTGGGTGAATTTGTCATTTGGCTGTTAGAGTATTCTTCTTCATTGAAAAAGCAACACTAAGAGGTAAAGGATCCAAATGGAGAAATGATAAAATCAGCCAGCAAAGGAGAGTAGTATTGCTGGAACTGAATTCATCCTCAAGTCTTGACTGTATTTTATATAGCATATATCATGGACAGAAGTAGGTTAAAAATAAAACAGACAGTTGGGTGCAGGATAAAAAAGTGCCCAATCCTGGTAGGTGCACTGGTGCCAGGACTGGAAAAAATTCAGTGTTGAATCCTCAAGGGATGGAAACATTCCTACAATTGGGTTAGGCCAGGCTCATGGGGTGGATGGCCCTTATGCTGTAGAAAGAAGTAGTAGTCCACAAAAATCACAAAAACTGATAGGCCAAAAAAGAGCCATAAAGATGATAAAGTGGACTATTGAGGGTAAAAAAGAAATTGAATAAATTATGTATTGTTATTATTATGCAAGAAGCCCAGAATTACTGCACAGATGATGTACAAAAAAGATTAAGAGAAAGAAAAATACTTGCTCAAGAAAAACTGTCAAAAGATTCAGTTGTAAATTTGTGTTCATTAATACAACAAGCTCATGAAAAAATATTATATAGACCAAGAAATCTTGGGCTGTTTGGAAAAAGAAATGACTGAGGAAGTGTAAGAATATAAAGAACAAAAATCTAGAGATTTTTGAAAGGTATAAAAAAGAAATATGGACATGGGAAAGAAAGAGAGATCTGATAGGGTGCAATATTTATGCAAACGAGAAAGCCAAATTAATTAGTATAGAAAAAGAAGCCCCAAAGATATTCAAAGATAAAAACAGGGAAAGGGACCCAGATATAGGAAGTTTCACAAAAAAAAATAATAATAATAAAATCACAAAGCAGGAATATAGAACAGAATATTAGTAAAGTACCCATTAAAAATAGAAGCTGAAGTTATGGAATACCTGTAAATTGAATGATTTAATGTAGAAAGCCTAACACAGGTTATATCACAGCATGATGGAACAATGAGTCCCCCAAGTAAGAAGAAACAGAGGAGCAGGAGACATCTGAAGAAATATCGACATGGGAAGGAAAAATATTTAATATGGTGCAATATTTATGCAAAGGAGAAAGCAAAACTAATCAATACAAAAAGAGCAGGATCAAAGGTATTTGTAGAGAAATACAGGCAAAGGTGTAGAACAGAGCGTGTCTGTACCTTTAAGAAGCATTTCCATATGTAAGCACATGCATATAAATAGTGAACATGTGCAGGCAGCAATGCCATTTTGACAGAACAGCCAGAGTGTTAACATGTATGAGTGTGGTAGTCAGTCTGTCTATAAGTTTATTTAAGTTTAAGTTACAATGCCACATTCCTGCTGTGTTTGTGTGTAATAAAGCTACTTGAACTGAACCCACAACCTCTTGTCTGTTTTATCCTGACTGGACGAGTGACATGGTGCCAGAACTGAGATTAAGAGAACAACTTCTTCAAGCCATGAGGTGCAGAGTTGAAGGTGAAGGCAGATTAAGCAGGTTGAGTGAAATGGAGCTCAGACAAACAAAAAAGGTCAGAAATTAACTTAAGGTAATAAAAAACTGCACAAATGATTTATTTGGCAAAGAAAATGAAACAGAGCATTTGTAAGGTACAAAAAGCATTATTAATCAAACGAAAGGCACAAAACACATTATTAATTAAACAAAATGTTCAAAACTACAATATTTGATAAAACTAGCAGAGATATTCATATGGGGCTCAGAATTACCTTTGGTTTGCATAATGAGCATGTTTAAAGTAAAATGGGTGCAAGTAAAGTATGAGCATGATAAGAGGTTAAAAGGGCATAATGAGTACAATAAAAAGGGCAAATTACACTTAAAGAGCAAGGCAACTGCATGTTTTTTAGTAAAAGACCATGTTTGGGTGCAAACTACTATTTTGCATGGGCCGAAGCCATTCAAAGCATAACTAGAGTTGTTCGAAGTATCTCAGAGTGTGCAAAGTGTTTGAAATAATTGCACTGTAATAAAGCAGACACTGCAAAGAGTTTGCTGTGTGTAAAATACAGTTATATTGCAAAGTGCAAAGTACAGCCATTTCAAAAAGTCTCTTGTGCTGTGTACATTTATTCACAGAGTGCCACCATTTCAAAGGATTTCTTATAATGTATAGAATTATTTTGCAAAGTACAGCCATTTTTAAATCTTCTTGTGCTGTGTACAGTTTATTTGCAAAGTGCATTCATCTTGAAGTGTTTCTTACTCTGAGCTTTTTCTGCTGTGTACAGTTTATTCACAAAGTACAGTCATTTTGAAGTATTTCTTTCACTGATGAGCGGTTTCACAAAGTACAGTCATTTCAGAGTGTTCTTGTGCTACAGAAATTTATTTGGCAAAGTGCAGTTATTTCAAAGAGTCTGTTGTGCTATTGTGCATAATTACAAGTACTGGCATAAATATTTGTGTATGTTCATACATAATTTCAAGCACCTTCACTACTGTGTGTTGATATGGCAGAGGCATTTTGCAGACCTTGTCCACTTGTGGTTGATCATAATATAGCAGAGAGTTGGAGAGTATCTGAGCAGGAATACAATATTTTCAAACAAGCAGCTTTTGCTGACAAAGATGCATGTAGACGGGCAATCATTTTTCTTAACTTAGCTGGGTCAGAGGCCATTGAAAGACAGCATTCCTATGTGTATACACCAGTAGTATATGCAGTAGAGGGGGAAGCTGCCATATTGTGGTACTGACTGAATCAAGAGAGGACCCCTGAGTGTTTAAATGTAAATTTAGAGAAATGTGCAACCCCAGACAAATGTTACATTACAGAGACACTTATTTTATGCAAGAGACCAAAAGTCAGGTGAAACTTTTGCAGCTTATAACACTCACTTGAGAAATAAGGCCAACATGTGCAGATTTGGTGACTTGAAAGAGAAGTTAATAAAAGACAGGCTTGTGTGTGGTGTTAATAGTGCTGCAGTGAGAAAGATTTTGCTTTGTGACAGTGATTTAACGTTAAGCAAAGCCATAGAGATTTGTCAAATCCATGAGTTCACAGCCAGGCATACAGTTATGATTGCAAATAATAAGAGCATGGTTTCAACAGCCTCTAGAGCAAGTGTAGGCAGCATGTAACACATGGGAAGCAGAAACAGGCCTAAGCATATGGCAGCTGCAACCCCTGTGGGTCTACCTGGGAAAGCCCGCAGCTTTCTAGCAAGTTCCAAGACTAGCTCAGTAAAAAGGACATGCTCAGTACAGTACAAGGGTGAGTCAACAAAACCCAAGTCAAGTCTTATTGTTAACTGTTGTAATTGTGGTGCCAATCATGAGTCTAAAAGAGAGAAGTGCTTAGCATTTGGTCAGCAATGCCACAAGTGTAAAAAATTGTATAATTTTCAAAAGTTTTGTAAATCAATCAAGCCTCATTCAGTTATTAAGAAAGGTCACTCAAAAAAGCAAGTTGATCATATGGAAAGCTGCAACTCTACTTTCTATGTAGATGGTGTATCAGTGGTCAGTGAAAAGATTAATGCAGTAGATTTACTGGCAAAGAATGAAGTATTTTGTACTGTCCTGATCAATGGTAAGCCCACAGAGCTCAAATTAGACACTGGTTCAGAGTGTAATATAACGTCAGCAGAAACATTTGCTAAAGTGAGGGGTGGTGAGCAACTTTATTTGGCCAGTTATGCGAAGCTTGTTGCTTATGAAAGTGAAGAGATTCAAACTGAAGGCTTAGTAGAGCTTTCATGCTATTTGTCTGGGAAAAGTTACAGCTTGCAATTTTATGTTGTCAGAAGACCTATGCAGTCATTATTAGGTCTCAGAGACAGTTTGAGAGTAAAACTGCTTTCTTTTACCAAAGAATTCCATCATGTAAGCACATGTCCCAGTTCCAGCTTTACTGATGCTATTTTCTCAGAGAATGCTGATGTTTTTGATGACAAGCTAGGCAAACTTCCAGTTGTGTGCTCCATGAAAGTAGACCCAGAGGTCAGTCCAGTGGTCAGACCAGCTGGGAGAGTTCCAATAGCTATGCAGGACAAAATCAAGATCCAGTTAGACAAAATGGTGCAGCAAGATGTGATTTGTCCAGTCACAGAACCAACTGACTGGGTGTCTTCCATGATAGCCGCTCATAAGAGAAATTGAGATGAAATTAGAATATGCATTGACCCAAGAGACTTGAACAAGGCATTAAATAGACTTCATTATCCTATGTGTGCAGTCAGAGAGATTGCTACCCTCATGCCAAATGCCACTGTTTTTTCTGTCTTAGATGCAGAGAGTTCATTTTGGCAAGTAATGCTTGATCGCAAATCTTCACTACTGACTACATTCTGTACCCCATTTGGTAGATACAGATTCCTCAGGATGCCTTTTGGAATAAATTCTGCCAGTGAAGTCTTTCAGCATGCAATGGAGCAAATTTTTTCAGGCTACCCATGTACAGTAATAGTTGATGATTTACTAGTTGGAGACAGTGGTGAAGCAGAGAATGACATAAACCTAAGGAAAGTTCTGAACAGAGCTTGGGAAGTGGACTTAAAGCTCAGTCCTTAGAAATGCAGATTCAGACTACTAGAAGGTACTTATTTAGTTCATTTATTTACCAGTACAGGCTTATGACCAGACCCTTCCAAGCAAGCAGCCATTCCTGAGATGCCAGCTCCAGACAATGTCCAAACCATACAACATTTTCTTGGTATGGTTAACTATTTGGGTAAATTTATCCCTGACTTTAGTGAGTTATCAGTGCCTTTAAAAGAACTGACACTCAAAAATGATGCCTGGTCAGGGTTAGAACAACACCAGAGAGCATTTGATAACCTCAAACAGCAAATTGCCAACCCATCTACATTAAGGTACTATGATGTCCACAAACCAGTAGTTACTTCCTGTGATGCTTCAAAGTTTGGTCTTGGTGAAGTTATTCTTCAAGAGGGCAGACCTGTTGCCTATGCATCTAGAACTCTTACCCAAAATGAAATGCAGTATGCTCAAATTGAGAAGGAACATTTGGCAATTGTGTTCACATGTTTGAAGTTCCATGATTACATTTATGGCCGAGCTATCCAGATAGAAACTGACCATCAAACTCTAGTCACTATTTTAAAGAAGCCTAAGCATTCAGCTCCAGCAAGACTAGAAAGAATGATGCTCAAATTGCAAAAGTATAATTTCAAAATGGTGTATATAAAAGGCAAGCTTCTTTATCTGGCTGATACCTTATCTATATCACCCAGAAATACCATGGAACACCTTGACACAGAGATTTTTGACTTTGATGTCATGGAAGTGCGTAATTTTTCTACTCCAAGACTTGAACTAAGAGATCATACAAAGACTGATCCAGTTTTGCAAAAGCTAAACCACTTCATCAATGTAGGATGGCCATCAAGCCAATCCTGCTTACTGCCAGAGGTGCAAGCTTATTTTCCATACAGAGATGAGATGCTGATGGAAGATGCTATCATTTTCAAAGGTCCAAAAGTTATTGTTCCTACTTCCTTACAGCATGAATACATTCAGATTTTGCATTGTGGCCACCCAGGTTCTGATTCCACCAAAAGAATAGCAAGAGGACTAGTATTTTGGCCTTCGCTATTGAAGACATTGTTAAAGTGCTTTCTTCTTGTTCAGTATGCAGCAGTACCAAACCGCATTTGCAAAAAGAGCCTCTTCAGCTAAGCCAAATTCCTGAACTACCTTGGTCAACAGTAGCCACTGACATATTTGAGTGGAACAATCAGTATTACTTAGTCTTGGTAGACTCTTATTTGAACTGATTTGAGATCAATTGGCTACCTAACCTAACGTCCAGTGCTGTTATTACTAAGATAAAACATAATTTCTCAGTCCATGGTAGTCCACACAAAGTTATTTCTGGAAACGGTACTCAGTTTACCAGTCAATTGTTTCAGAGATTTTCAAAAGAGTGGGACTTTAGCCATGTTACTAGTAGTACTGAATACCCACAGTCAAACAGCCTTGCTGAACGTGCAGTACAGAGTGCAAAGCAATTACTAGAGAGGTCAAAGCATGACATACTGATATCTTCTTGAATTTACTTAATCTCAGAAATATACCCCGTGACAACCTACTTGGCTCGCCTGCTCAGAGATGTCTATCTAGGCAAACCAGAACAATCTTGCCTATTAGTTCTAGTTTGTTGGTGCCTAGTGCTAAAAACAACACAGCAGTCAAAGCCCAATTTTTTAAGAACCGTTCTTCTCAGAAGTCCAGCTATGATAAAATGAGCAGATTTCTTCATCCGTTAAAAGAAGGAGAGACAGTGAGGATGCAAACAGCAAAAGGCTTTGATTGAATTGGTCAAGTGAGAGGTATATGTGCTGAGCTAAGAATCTGAGTGTATAGAATACATGAAAAAACGCAGACATCTTCTTTCTGAATCAGAAATGATATTGCGGCATCGTACCTATGATAAAGACTCTAGATCTCAGAGCAACCCTGACAATGTTCTTACTGAAAAACATGTCTCAGTATCCATTCCCATTCCTGATGATGTCGCAGTTGTCCCCAAAGTTGAACATTCCTTGAAGACAGTCCCCATTGCTAAATCCAATTCTGACTTTTATGTTACATGATCAGGTTGTATTTCTAAACCTAGTGTGAAATACATAGCAACTTGGACATGATTGTTTTATCTGTGTCTAATTTTGTATGATTGCATGTCAAAGAATCAGTTCAGTATATGCATGTCAGAAGATCATTTCTGTGAATTTCATGTCATTTAGTATACGAATCATTTCTCAGAGGGAGGATGTAGAACAGAGTGTGTTTCTGTACCTTTAAGAAGCATTTCCAGATGCAAGCACGTGCATATAAATAGTGAGCACGTGCAGGCAGCAGTGCCATTTTGAAAGAACAGTGAGAGTGTTAACATATGAGTGTGGTAGTCAGTCTCTTTATAAATTTAACTATTTAAGTTACAAAGCCTCATTTCTGATGTTTGTGTGTAACAAAGCTGCTTGAACTGACCCCACAACCGCTTGTCTGTTTTATCTTGAGTGGATGAGCGACAAAAGGCATCTGGATATGCAAAAGTTTACAATATAAAAAAATAAGAAAACAAAGAGGAAAAGTAGAAAGAAGGATTAGTAATGGAGAAGTTAAGGAAATAGAAACTGAGGTTATGGATTACCAGCAAAGTGAAAGGTTTAGTGTAGAAAATCTAACTCCGATAACATTGCAGCAGTATAGAGCAATAGACACGCAAATTAAGGAAAAACCAGTAGAGTGGGAAACATCTGATCTATTGCCATATGAAGATACTTTGGAGCCTTCAGTAGGAAACCAGTATAAAAGTTCAGTTGGAGTTGCCCAGCAAGGGAAGGACCAGGAAACTGTGGCATCTCTGATACAGTCAATGTTGTGGAGTGATAGGCCTGATAGATATTGTATAAAAGTAAAGTCATCTTCCCTCATAGTAACTGCATGATATTTTTTAGAAACAATATATGATACAAAGCCTGCAAAATATGCAGAAAGAAATATGCAGCAAACAAGTGTGATTATCCTAGCAAAAATGTGTTTGCAGGACAAGATATGCTATGAGATTAAAACATTAGTAACAGATGGCTATGATAACAGAGACTTGCTGAAATAGCAGGATAAGCTAAACACATACAAAGATTCAATTGACAGAATGGATCTAACGAAGGGAAATGGCTAACAGTGCAAAAATAAATGGCTGTCTTGTCACAAGAGTACACCCTGGTCTCAGAAACTGATAAGGAAACAAAACTGGTGAGGTTCACAATATTCTCAGAAATTAATTAAGACAGAGAAACTGGCATGGTCTACAGTAAAGCCTTGGATATGCCAAGAGTGTTTCAAGAATATTTCAACTTTTGACTGTAAAAAAGTGACTGAAAACAACTGGTAGGGAGAACATTTGATCATAAACTGAGTCATTTGAGGAAGTGCAGTGTCTCTGTCACTAATCCATATTCTAAAGAAAATGTTAATATCTCGACAGTAGTGTTTTGTCGGCCGTATTAATAAATTATGTTAAGTATGAATACAGTTGTACAGTGTCTTGGTCTGTTTGCTATTTTAAAAATGGTGAGCCAGACTAGATTTGAATGTTTTATAATATATTTGTACCAGTCCATACAGCAAACACTTGGTTATCCTGTTGGCACCAACATCAATACAGTCGGTGTTGACCAGCTCAGCAGCATCTACTACTTCCAAGTTTTGGTGAAGGAGAGATTTCATCTCTGCATCTGCTCCAAGATGTTTCACCATCATTTTCAACAGAGGGGGAATTTCCAGCTTTTGGTTTTAGTTGACAGCCTCATCACCTATTAGCCATTTATGAAATATAGTAAGCCTCTTTCTAAAATAACATGGATGCCATCAAGGTCTTAAGTGTAAAATGCCCACACACTGTGGCAATAGACTTAAATAAAACAACAGATAATGTTTGGGCATTACTACTCCAATGGTATGAACAAGCTAGCAGCAACGCTAAAAGTAATAAAGCATTGTTTAGTACTAGAAAACGTGATAAAGTTTATCTTTGTAAATAGATAGTGTTATGAGCAATATTTGCAAAAATATAGAACACCTGTTGAATTCATAAACTGTGCAGATAAATGTCCACAATTGTGTATAACATGTCATAAAACTGTGTTGCAAAAGATAACAGCAAAATTTACACAGGACAGGTTAGATATGATATATGAAACAAAAGGTAATTTTTTAATGACTCTCCACTTTTTTATAGGGAATTTCAGTCATTTTTAGATAAAAAAAACAAAAGTTTAGAGTTTGGGGAGACAGCAGAAATATTTAAGACTTACTGTCACAATGGGATGACATTACCAACAATAAGGAACTTTCAGGCAAAGAACAGGAAGACAATTTAAGAAAGATTAATGAAAAATAAATGGAAATGTTAAAAATGCATGACGGAAATCAAGAAACATGTACAAGGTGTTATTGTCATTTTGGAAAGGGCTGAAGCAGCAATACATGCTGCCACCGAGGTTTAATCAGGTGGGGAGATTCTTTACAAGGAGTCCTCCCTATTGTTCTGATAATAGTTCCTAGAAATTTGACTTCTTGTGATGAAACTATATTGTCAAATTTCTAGGAACTAGTATCAGAACAACAGGGAGGACTCCTTGTAAAGAAAGAGTGCAAGGAATTCTGGAGCTGCCAAAACCCTTGACAATTCCCGATTTATACAAATTCATGTGAATCATGAACTACAACAGAAAATTTATAGATGATTATGCAGTGGCTGCAGCTCCTCTGTATAAAATGCTGTCAGCAAAAAGATGAATTAACTTTAAAGTGTAGTCACATTGGCGAAGAAGCACTAAAATGTTAAAACATATGCTAACACAGGCAATGGAGCTAATAGCTCCCACCAATAAATTGCAAGCAGGAAAAGATAACTTTTGGTAGTGCTATTGCAGTCATGGTCTCATGGAATATCTCCAGGAATAGAGAGATGTTTGAGACCAATTACCTTTTGCAGCCAAAAAATGACTCTGGTGGAAAAAGGCTATCATCCCTGCATTCAGCAGCTTTTGGCTATACACTGGGGAATAAAACAGACAGAATACTTCACAATGTTTTCAGGGATCATAGTACAAACTCTGCATCAGACAATAAAAACTCTAAGTAACAGTGAGAAGAACAAAATTACTGAGGGGGTTAGTTAGACTGTTTTTTCAAAATGACTGGCTACATTCAGTACTAGAGATGTATACACAGAGACAGGGAACAAGTGTTACCTATCCAATTTTACTGGATATGAAAGAAAGCCACATGACTGCATGGCAGATCTGGAAAAGCCAGATGAGTCAACATTAAAAAGTAGATCATGACCACCACATTCTGACTGTGTATGTGGATGGTGCCCAATTCTGGAAGGACTGGAAATATTATACTGGATTTGCAGTAGTGACTCTGAAGAAGGGAGACAAACCGATTCTAGTCAAATTACCAGGGTACATGTTGGCACAGGGTGCAGAACTGGAAGCTGTAAAATTTGTTCTGCAGCATTTCCATCCAGTGAATATCTACAGAAACAGTGCCTCTGTGGTAAATTTATTGAGACTACATGTGGCAAAGTGGGCAAGGAGATGTTTCAATAACAATGCAGGAAAACCTTTATTGGAAAACACAATTGCAAGGAAAATTCAGTATTTTAAAACTGAGAGGCTATCAAAGGACAAACAATGAAGATACAAGAGAGAATGCTTTGGCTGATGCCAAAGCAAAGGAAGCCACTGAAAAGGGAGAGCCCTTATACTCTGAAGAAACTGAAGGGGGACTCCAGTTCTTCCAGGTACAGTCCCTAGAGGAGGGTGAACAAATAGATGTGGATTTGGAAAAACTTCAGAAGGAAAAGGGAACACCAGAAGAATTGGAGCAATGTGAGTTAGAAAGCAATAGGGTAGACAGACATTTCTATGTTTTTCATACAGAAATAGGGCTAGGGTTACCATATTTTTTGTATCATTTAGCAAAACTACTAGTGAGGTTTAATCACCAGATTCTGGGGCATATAGGGATTGAGAAATGATGGCCAGTACTGAAAGAAAAGTATTGTAATCCAAGTATGAGAAAATTGTGTAAAGTAGTGCAAAATGAATGCCTGATATGTCTTCAGGTAAATGCAAAATGTCAAAAGCCACAGTTGCACAGAGTGCCTGCAGCAGATGGACCATGGTATGCAATACAAACTGACTATGTAAGACCTCTGCCTCCGGCAAAGGATGGATATTGCTATTTGCTGGTGGTGGTAGGTGTATTTTCAAAATGGGTGGAGGCAATTATGACCAAAGGAATGACAGCCAAATTGACAGTAGAAGCACTATGGAAAAACGTGTGTTGTCACTGGGGGTGGCCCAGGGTGATAGAATCAGACAATGGACCACAGTTTATCAGTAAAATGATGAAAGAATTATGTGACATGTTATGAATTCAACAAATATTCCATATACCATACCATTCATAATCAAATGGGATAGTGGAAAGAATGAACAGATCTTTAAAGAACAGGTTTAAAAAGCTGTGCATTGAAAAAAAAATGATTGGGTAAAACATTTACCTAACATTCTGATGGGAATCAGATCAACACCCAATAGCAAAATGGGAATATCCCCATTCAAGGTGATGACAGGCAGGAGGATCCCCCTACAGTTCCCTTTTGATTTGGAGGTTCATAGTGAGAGGCCACTGCTGGATGGAACACCTGCAGGAAATATGCCAAGGCACACAGGGTACTATGCTCACTGTAAAAGGGCATTGCAATCCTGGCTCTGGCATAACTTTTTCTTTCAGTATGACCATTTACTGTTTTTAGCTTTCCCTATGCATATATACATAGAGAAAAATACCCCTTGAAAACTTGATTTTCTTCAAGAGGGGTAAAGCTAGGTGACTAAAACTCTACAGGCACACAGGGCACTATGTATCCTCCAAAAGGGCCCTGGATTCCTAGCTCTGGCATAAAGTCTTCTTTCAGTATGACCGCTTACTGTTTTTAGCTTTCCAATACATATTTATACCTAGAGAAATGACTGCTATGAGGATGATGGTCCTACAAAATAGGATGGCACTTAATTTCTTACTTGCTTCCCAGGAAGGTACATGTTCTCTGATAGGCAAGGAATGCTGTACATATATTCCAGACAAGTCAGAATCCATATGGGAACACTGGATAGGATATCTGAAGTATCTGTAAAATCCAGGAAGACTTGGAAGAGTGACTGGAGTGACCGGCTAAGTGGATTGTTTTCCTGATGGTGGAGAACCATCATCTCAGCTTTAATAGCATTTGTAGGAATTCTTTTTTTTTGCTTATGATAACATATCGATAAAACTGTTGGCACTGAAAATCGTATAAACAATGAAGAAATGCTTTTGTTGTAAAAATTCAAATATTTGATTTTTAAAATAAAAGGGGGACTTGATAGATACTGTATAAAAGTAAAGTTGTCTTCCCTCATAGTAACAGCATGATATTTTTAGAAATGGCATATAATATAAAGCCTGCAAAGTATGCAGAAAGAAATATGCAGCAAACAAGTGTGGTTAGCCAAGCAAAAAATGTGTTTGCAGGACAACAGGATATGCTGTGGGTTTAAACATTAGTAACAGATGGCTATGATGATAGAGGCTTGCTGATATGCCAAGAATGTTTCAAGAAGATTTGAACTTAGACTATATAAAAGTGACTGAAAACAACTGTTTGGGAGAACATTTGATCAAGAACTGAGAGTTGTTTGAGGAAGTGCAATGTATCTATCAGTAATCCATGTTATAAAGAAAATGTTAATATCTCAGCAGTAATGTTTGGTCTGTCATATTAATACATATTATATTAAGTACAAATACAGTTGTACAGTGTCTTGGTCTGTTGTTTGCTATTTTAGCAAGGCCAGTGAGTACTGTGCCCTCAGTATAGACAAAAACAATCTAAGGAAAGAGTGATTAATTTAATAGAGATGGATTGGCATATTAAGATCAATGGAAGAAATAGACTACAAAATGTCAGTAAGACCCAAAGTGTTAGAAGTTTGATAAAACAAATGAACACAGTAATCAGGACTATTCATAAAAATTCATGTGATATAACAGAAGTAAATAGGACATATTATTGTGCAGTTAAATTAATAACAGATAAAGTCTTAACAGAAAAAACACAGGACAGTAAGGGAAAAGAAAGGGAGAAATCAAATGCCATCATGGAAGTATCAAATGAAAATAGCTCCTCGTGGTCCCCTGCAGAGTTCCTAAGCCAGCAGAGAGCAGAAAAAGCAACTTTCTTGATCATAAGTATTTTTTAAACTTTTTAGTTTGCATTTTTCGATCTTTTGAGCTTTTCGACTACTGTTTGTGCCTATATTACTGTTTTATTACCTTATTTTCCTGTTTTTGTGAGCTTATATTGTTGATTGCACTTGTGGGCTAAAGTATTGCTTAAAAGTAACAAACAGGCTAATACACTCAAGTGTACCAGCCTTTGATAGCAATTTAGTCGAAAACAAAGCATTTACTGCATTTTTTTCTGTCTGTTTACAAAAAAACAAAAAATATTTCTCCTTTCCTAAACTTTCCTAGCTAGTTGTTCCAGTGATCAGATTTTGCTGATCCCTGGGCTTTGTATTTGGTTTCTGTGTTCCTCCATTTTCTTGTGTGGCCAGAGGTAGTTTCTTTACTCAGCAGTGGGAGTGGGGAGTACTGAGCTGCTTGTTTGTCCTCAGAGGAGTGGTTAGAAGCAGCAACTAGTAATTCGTCGGCCATTTTGGGTCATTTCCTGTTTTTTCCAGCCCCCTGCTATAAAGCACACTTTGGCAAGCTTTTCTGGCATTAGAGAACTAGGCATAGCTCCTCGTGGTCCCCTGCAGAGTTCCTAAGCCAGCAGAGAGCAGAAAAAGCAACTTTCTTGATCATAAGTATTTTTAAACTTTTTAGTTTGCATTTTCGATCTTTTGAGCTTTTCGACTACTGTTTGTGCCTATATTACTGTTTTATTACCTTATTTTCCTGTTTTTGTGAGCTTATATTGTTGATTGCACTTGTGGGCTAAAGTATTGCTTAAAAGTAACAAACAGGCTAATACACTCAAGTGTACCAGCCTTTGATAGCAATTTAGTCGAAAACAAAGCATTTACTGCATTTTTCCTGTCTTTTTGAAAAAACAAAAAAACAAAAATATTTCTCCTTTCCTAAACTTTGCTTGCTAGTTGTTCCAGTGATCAGATTTTGATGATCCCTGGGCTTTGTATTTGGTTTCTGTGTTCCTCCGTTTTCTCGTGTGGCCAGAGGTAGTTTCTTTACTCACCAGTGGGAGTGGGGAGTACTGAGCTGCTTGTTTGTCCTCAGAGGAGTGGTTAGAAGCAGCAACTAGTAATTCGTCAGCCATTTTGGGTCATTTCCTGTTTTTTCCAGCCCCCTGCTATAAAGCACGCGTTAGCGCGATTTAGCGCGGAGCTGCTACCGTTGCACACTAGGGCAGCGTCGGTTAATCAGATTTAAACTATTAGGGCTACCTAAAGTCCACTCTTCAAATTGTCCCTTAAAACTACCTTCCTCAAAGTATACTACTGTTCTATTTAGTGTATCCTACAACTATAAATTATTTCTACTTGACTCCCAAGTAGACTATTCTCTATCTGTATAGCGAAGCACTTGCTCCTACAGTACTTATCACCTCGATACAGCACTCTTGTTATAGAAAGTACCCCAAAAAAGCAAACCCCATTTCTCGGTCACCCACATCCCCCAGAACCTTTTCTTAAGTTTTTCTGTCTATTCCTCTTAGCATGTCGAGGGATCAGTTGCTAATGTCCTCTCCTGCTCAGCTGGTGAACCTGGGAATATTGAGGCAATAATTGCCTCATGTACACAGACAACCCTCTCCTCCTCCCACAAAACACAAATACATGCGAGAGATGCAACTATACGGCCAAACTGGAGGCTGAGCTCTCTCAACATAGGACTGGCATGACCAGACAGGAGGAGAAGGTAACCACACACACTATAGACCCAGTCTCACATAATACCATCACAACCTCAAATCATACACATAAACACACAAAGACATACTCGGAGGCTCTGATCAAAAATCTACCAAAACAGCAGAGGCCACCAAAGCAGACACCCAAACAACTACCACCTTAGAACACAACACCTGCAACACATAGACCACACAGTCAGAGTGTCAAGCAGTCACAGCCTTTAAGGCCAAACACAATGCCAGACACACTAGTCATTGGTGACTCCATAGTCAGACACACTGACGTCCCGCTCACCAGACTGAGTAAGGAGAAGGTCACAGTAAGCTGCCTGTTGGGTGCTAGAATCCGCCACATAACGCATGCACTCAGGTCTCTCAACAGCAGGTACAAGTACGACTCAATCATTGTCCACGCTGGTGTTAACGACCTGAGATGTACCTCCTTGGACTACATGAAAAGAGACATAGAGGAGCTCTCTGATTATGTAACCCAAGCAGGTATGACCCTGACCAAGAATGATGCCACAATACAGAGATAAGATGATCAGCTTTAACAATTGGCTTAAACTCTGGTGTCATTCAAAGGGGATCCAATGTCTGTCTGCCTGGGATGACATGCTGGACAAGCCATGCTGCTTTGCAAGGGACGGCTTGCACTTGTCACCCCTGGGATTCCGGATTTTGGCAAAGGCTCTTGCCACCCCCATAGTGCCTTTTTTAGGCAAGGCTCAAATTCTAAACCTACCACCCTAGAACAAAACAAAGAAAAAAAACTAAGGGTAATGCTGCTCAATGCCAGAAGTCTCAACCTCAAGATGCACTCACTCGAGGCCCTTCTCAGTATGGAGAACATCGATGTCTGTGCTGTGACAGAAACCTGGTTCAAGGCTCCTGAGAGCACCCCAGCACTATCAGGTTTTACCTCATATCATGCGTTCCGGCCCCAAAACCCAGACAATACCAAGAAAGGAGGAGGGGTATCCATATTCATCAAGGACACCCACACCTCAAGATTGGTGGCATCGCACGATGCATCGGAAACCATCCAGGTGCAATTAACCATAGGCAAGACTGCTCTGCAATTTGTAGCATGTTACAGGCCACCCTCGCAAACTCAGGAACCTCATATGGCCTTCCTGAAAACACTGGAGGATAAATGTATCTCCGAACACCATCATACTAGGTGACTTCAACTACCCTAATATAGACTGGGAACACTACTCAAGTCCAAACACTCTAGCCCAAAAGTTCCTGGAATTCATAAACTCAAATGCCATGGAACAACTAGTCACCATCCCCACAAGAGGAGAAAACATACTTGATCTCATCATCACGAACATGGGAGCACAATGTTCAACGCCGGAAGTATACCCTCACTGGTGAGATCTGATCACAAACTAATCTCGCTGGAGGTCCTCATCCCCCCACCGAAATGAAAAAGACCACAGTAAAGAACTTCTCGAAAGCCGACTTCACACTTCTAAAGACTAGTGTGGTCTCCTTTAAGGCCCCTGAGCCGGCGGTTAACATTACTCAAACCGCTGAATCACTTACAAATGCCTTCTACCAGCACCTGCAGGGCTGCATGGATCAGGCAATCCCAAGCAAAACAAAGACTCTTTGTACCAAAGGCAAGCGTCCAGTCTGGTGGACCCCAGCCATAAACAAACTCTACAACAAAAGGAGAAAGCTACTACAAGATAGAGCAAAATCCTTAAAAGGTAAGACACCATTGATCACTATAAGTAAAAAGCTAGGAGCTCTCATAAAATCATCCAAAGCTAATTTTGAGAAAAAAATAGCTAAGGACTCTAAAGACAACCATAAGGCATTCTTTAGCTATGTCAGAAACCTAGGAGGAAACTCCCAGATATGCTCAGAATTAGTTCAAAATGATGTGAAGATTACTGATCCTACAGACATTGCCAACATACTGGCTGACAGGTTCAGTGCAAACTTCTCCCCTCCCTCCCCCCCTAAAGGAGAGATATCTATACCAAATGATTGTAGCCCCCCAAACATCTCTAACGCCCAGGTGAGAACTGCTCTCTCCAAGGCAAAGAACACAGCATCCATGGGACCTGATGGTGTTCCCGGCTGTGTGCTCCATGAACTCAACGAGGAATTAAACCCACAGTTAGGACAGCTGTTTAATCTTAGTCTCACCTCCGGATACGTACCCAGGGAGTGGCGCACAGTGACTGTGGTCCCACTCCACCGACCCTGGAAATTACCGTCCCATTAGCTTGACAAGCCTTATCTGCAAAGCCATGGAGAGGATCATAATGGATCTCATAAATAAAGACATAGGGAACTTGCAGACTTTGGATCCAACCCAGTTTGGCTTTGTCAAAGGCAGATCATGCCTTTTAAACTTGGTTGACTTTTTCGAAACAGTCACCAAGGCCATTGATGAGGGAAAGGCAGTCCATACAGCCTACCTAGACCTGGCGAAGGCTTTTGATACAATACCTCACTCGGGTATCATTGAAAAACTCATCAACTTAAATGTAAACCCATACATTACAAGATGGGTTGCAAACTGGCTGAGTGACAGAACCCACAGGGTCAGAGTTGCTGGCGCCATGTCAGACTCAAAGCCTGTCACAAGTGGTGTCCCACAGGGCTCAGTCCTGGGCCCACTCTTGTTTGGCATCTACTTTTCTGAAGTATAAGCAAACACAGGAGGGTTATGGCTGACAAAGTTTGCAGATGACTGCAAACTGGGCGCCGTAGTTGAAAACACATCCAACACAGATATCCTTCAGAAGGGTCTCACAGAAATGGATAACTGGTGCCAGAGCCATGGCCTAAAGTTAAATGCCAAGAAATGCATAGTCATACCCTTCGGGAAAAATAAGGTTACCCCTAGCTACCATATAGGTGGCAATCCCCTGAACACAGAAGAAGTTATTAGGGTTGACAGTAGCCTTTCATTCGACACTCATATTGCTAAAGTAGTTAGGAAGACCTTCTACATTGCCCACCTTATCATGAAGGGATTCACATCTAGATCAAGGGAAGTCATAGTCTCCCTATACTCATCACTCATCAGACCAATGAACAATGCCCCATTCGGAATGTATCTGACCCGACACTTGCAGCAGCTGGAGAGGCCACAAAAGTTCCTCACCAAAAGGATAAAGGGTCTCAAAAATCTGTCTTATGCTGCCTGACTGAAAGAACTCCAGTTATATTCAGTTGCTTACCGCTTGCTCAGAGGTGACCTATGCCTGACATACAAGGCCATGTCAAACCCAGATTTGATGAACATGCTTCATCTCAAAAAATCTAGATCCCTCAGAGCCACAAGGGCAGGAGACTTAAACCTCGACACGGTTATTAATAGGACGTGCTGGAGGGATAGATTCATCACCCAAAGACTCCCTATGCTGTGGAACAAAATCCCGGTTTATGTGAGGCAGAGCACCTCGCTGGCCTTGTTCAAGAGGACTCTTGACCAATGGATGGGAGATCGCAGATACACCCCAGGGGTTACCTCAGTGTCACTGCTCGGCAGAGGCACAGCAAAATAATGGGCATAGTTTCTCCAAACTAAAGGGGTGGCGTAAGCCACAAAACTATGGGCTAGGCTTATAAATGCCCTCGGGCAGATAGCCTAGTATGAACCTATGAACCTATAAAACAATTAAGACAAGAAGTGTTACTGTTAGAAGAGTACAGAAGAGGAAACAGATCAACAAAAATACTCAGAAAGATAGATGTGATAAAAGCAAAGCACAGTGTCAGAACAGATCAGACCTATCATACAATATTGCAAATAATAAACTAAAGATATCAGCACAGGCAGGAAAAACTTAGAAGATATGCAGATAAATATAAAAGAAAAGTACACAGTAAGCAATTTACTGATGACCCAAAAATGTTTTATAAAGAATTTGGAAACAAGGAAAAAGGAATAGAAAAAACACCAAAGAAAGAAGAAATAGACACATTTTGGTGAAATATCTATGAAGATCATGTGGAACATAGCAAAGATGCTGAATGGATAGAAGATGTAAAAGAAAGAATAAGAAGCTCAAATGTACAGGATATGAAATGGGATGAAATAATGGCCAGTGAAACTGAAAGAAATTAAAAAAAAGCCACTAAATGGAAAACCCCAGGCCCAGATGCAGTACCTAACTTCTGGCTAAAAGTATTAACATCTTTACATGAAGATTTAGCCATGACTAAGAAATATTTATATGTTCACCCCAAATAGACACCAAACTAGTTAACAACAGAAAAAACAATACTCCTCCTTAAGAGTGAACTTGCAAGCTATCCTAAAAGCTATAGACCAATAACTTGCCTTCTGATAATGTATAAACTATGCACTGAAATTGATGCCGGCAGAGTTTATAGTCATTTAGAAGAACACAATAGATGAAAAGGGTAACAAAAGAAAGTCATATGGAAAAATGGATCATTTCTTGCTAAAGTAATAATGGAGAACTCTAAAAAGGGGAAGAATCTAAGTATGGCATGGATAGACTACAAAAAAGAATTTAACAGCATCCCACATTCATGGGTAAAGGAGTGCTTACAAATGTATAAGATAAACCCCACACTGATCAATTATATTACAGCAGCCATGAAAGAATGGCAAACCACATTGCAGTTAAGTCACGATAAAGGACAAATTATTTTTCCAGGGATTAAAATTAAAAGGGAGGTATTCCAGGGTAATTCTTTGTCACTGTTGCTTTTTTGTCTTGCCCTTAATCCATTAAACTGTCTACTTAACAGATTAGGTCATGACTACAGTTTGACTCCCAGAAAACAAAGTGTAAAGGCTTCTCATTTTCTTTTTATGGATGATTTAAAACTGTATAGTTCATCAGATGAGGAACTGAAAGCACAACTACAAGTGGTCAAAACTTTCTCAGACTACCTAAGAATGTCATTTGGTTTTGGTAAATGTCCAAAAGCAACCTTTAAAGCAGGAAAGCTGCAGCAAGAGAGAGTGTATAAATGTTTTGGAATTAATGAAAATCAACAATAAAACATGAACAAATGCAAATAAGACTTGGTAAGGAATATTTTAGAAGACTAAAATTAATACTGAAAACAGCTCTGACATCTTGGAACAAATCCAAGCTATAAACCAATTTGCTCTTCCTGTCCTAACATACAGTTTTGGAGTGATTGACTGGCTCCAAAATGTATTCGACCAGTTGGACAAGAAAATAAGAAAAATGCTTAATGCTTATCAAATGATTTATAAAACTCAGTTTATACTAAGAATATATATAGTCCCCATTCTGAAGGAGGCATAGGCCTCTTCGAAATTAATTACATGTGCAGATCTGCAATCATAGGACTGCATAGATTTCTGCTGACCTCACAACATCCAAACATAGTGAAAGTTTTAAAATATGAGGAGAATAAGTCTAAAATGACTTCCTTGCTTAGTTTAGCAAAAGCATATTGGTGTCAAGTGGGAATGGAAATCAAACCAGAAGTAGATGAATGTGCCAAAAAAAATAAAGAAAGAATATAAGGTGAAGGATCAGATGAGAAGAGAAGAAATGTGGAAAATGAATACATGTAGTTGCAAGTACAGAAAACTCTTGGAACAACCTCATGTTGATCAGGACTGAAAGCAGGAATGGTTAAGGAGAGGTGAATTTAAACCAAAAGTTGAAAGGTTTATATTGGTGGCCCAGGATAGTGGACTATGTACAGAATTTACAAAGTCCATTGAAGATGCGGGAGAAGGAGACAGATACAGGTTTTGTAAAACAGAACTGGAAACAGTCGTACATCTTGTTGCTGGATGTGATACACTAATGGCAGAAGGACTGTATACTGAAAGGCATAATAATGTGGCAAGATTGTTGCACTGGGGATTGTGCAAACACTATAATACTGAAGTAGCTTAGAAGCACTGGAAATGCCCACAAAACATTATAGAAAATGCTGAAGTTTATATCACATGGGATCACCCATTACCAACAGTTCAAAAAATAGATACGAGAAAACCAGATGCAGTAGTCCATGAAAAGAAGACAAAAGTAGCATTAGTCACTGAAACTGCTACACCTAGTGACTATAGTGTCTTATGTACAGAGACACACAAATTCATAAAATACCAGGATTTACAGGCAGAAATGAGGACAGTGTGGAAGAACAATACCCAGACAGTTCCAATAGTAGTAGGAGCAATGGGTCTTAAAAAGAATTTACAAGCATAAACTGTGGTGGTGGTGCTGCGGTAGCATTGTCACCTCCCAATAAGATGTTGTCCTATTCGATTCTCAGCTAGAGTGTCTTCTGTGTGGAGACATGCGTGAATGGGCATACCTTTGTTGAAGGTTGTGCGTCAGGGCCGGCAACTCGACATGTAAAAATCTACTGCCAATCATTTGCGGACTGGAGTTTCGCTGTGGTGAACCCTAACCGGGAAAAGCCGAAAGACACAACAACAACAACTTAGTCATGTTACCGATACATGTAACTCAGTATGAATTACAGGAGGAGTCATTCTTGGACACATTGCAGGTGCTGCAAAGAGCACTTCTGGCTAACATCAAAGATTGAACCAATACTAATTTCATGAACTTTAATCATACTTTCTCTTAGGAATGGGGTCCGTTACAGTTTAAGGATAATTTTAAAGCAGACTGCCAGCCTCCTGATGGACAGGCTACTTCGAGAAGGCTAATAGGAAGTATAAAACACCATTCGGACAGAGGGATTTATATAACACATATGAGTCTGATCCAGCTACATCTTTATCTACATCTAATCAGGGCTGAAAAACTAAAAACTCTGGTAGCTGATGCAGAGGACTAAAGCTCTGACTTTTTTAATGAGCTGCTTCCTGTGGCAAGGGTGCAAAATTTGAATCTTGCCACCTTCATTTATGGGAATCATGGTAAGACCTAAAAAGGTCCCTTGGGTTGATAACCTAGTATTCTACTCTGAGAGTCAGATCCTGCTACATCTTCATCTACATCTAAACAGAGTGGTACAAACTATGCGCCTTGCAATTATGCATTTTGATGAGGATTCAAGGCCATTAGATAACCATGGAAAATGGTTTACATAGGTAGCTCCTTAGTATCTAAAACACTTAATTATTTAGCTCTTGGTGTCAAGTTATTAGATATTCCAAGCTAAAATTCTAAAGATAATAACATGAAGATCGAACTCATTAACACCCATAGCCTAAAAAAACAAACAAAAAAAAAAAAAAACAAAGATGCCTAGGTGTATACCTTGCCTTTGAAAGAATCAGAGTATGTATTGTCAGAGAGACTTGGTTTGTACAAATGGTTCCCACATACTACAACCACCTGGCTACAACTGTTTCCATGCATTCCTGTCTAACAAGCAAAGATGTGGTATATCCATTTTCATAATTCAATCCTTGAAAAATAGGGTCATTGAAATATATTGCCATAAAGTACACCACTCCCAGGTTACAATAACAAAACATTCTGGAAATTTATAAAATTATCACAGCTTTTCATTGTCACCTCAAGAATAAGTCCACTTCCTTGATTAACATATAACCCTCTGATAACATAAAATACTTTTCTCCCTGGCAACTCAAATTGTACCTTCATTGACTGTGAAGGTTACGCCTCAACTAGTAACTGGCTGCAAAAAATGCTAAATTTAATTAATAATCTTAAAGAGCAGGTAAAAATCCTAATGTTGCAAAACTGTACTGGGTATCATCTTGAAAAAACATGCCTGACAGTTTCACTATGGCAAATGTTGTCTCCCCCATCTTTTGTTCAGTTCACAGTGATATGAAATTCCTCATAAATGCCAAACAAAACTAATGTAGATTATACTGTCTTTTAAGTTTTTTTTTTTCAAAATAGGAGTTACGGTGACCTGAACAAATTACCTTGTGTCCATCATCTGTGACTTTATATTAAGCAAACCCTCCCTCACAACCTACTGGTAAGACAGAAATAGCCTAGTATACACTCGTACACATATTCTTAATAGACCATTATAATTAGCCATGACATTGATAGATTTAGTCCTAAATCTCAAGAACAAAGTTGCTGAATTTTTGTTTTGTCACATTTGACTCCTACAGTAATGGTACTTTCTTGTGTTCTGTGCAGACCACTGACCTAGTGCTAGGGGGGATTTGCTCCCACACTCCACTAGTATATAGATTTTCCAAGGTTGCACCTTTTATGGAGAATGGCAGATCAGTCTTGACAAAATGTCAATTTGATGCGTTTTCTTTCAGTAATTAGGGCCATACCCATCCCTGATATTTGGAAATGGGCTATTATGGTCTCTCTCTCTCTCCCCACAAGGGAGTTCCTTCTACAGACCCCAATAATTACAAACCAATCAACTTTTGTGCACAATGTAGAAGTTTATGGAGAGAATCATAACTAGTGTTATTTAGGCAGACACAGCTAACCTCCTTCTCTCTTTCCTAATCCAGGATATATTTTTCAGAGTTGGTTGTTGTATGCTTAACCACATAAATCTTTGAAGGTTACATTATTACCATGGCTGCAAGTCTGTTTGTTCATGCAGCTTACCTTAATATGGCTAAAGCATTTAATAATGTGCTTCATGATGAAATCATACATAAACTCAGAAATCTAAAGATAAATGAAGCCATAATTATTTGGGTTCCCAGTTAACTACATGGTCATATTCAACAAGTAGTAACAGGTTCATAGGTTCATACTAGGCTATCTACCCTAGGGCATTTATAAGCCTAGCCAGAGTGTGTTTGGCTTTCGCCACCCATTTTAAATTAATTTTGCTATGCCCTTTTTCGAGGTTAGTATACTGTGCCTCTGTCTAACAGTGACACAGAAGTGATACCCGGGGTAAACCTACAATCTCCCATCCACTCATCAAGATTCCTCTTGAAGAGAGTCAATGAGGGACTCTGCCTAACCTGGACTGGGATTTTATTCCAGAGTGAAGGGAGCCTCTGGGTTATGAATCTGTCCCTCCAGCATGTCCTATTTATTTCAGTGATGAGGTTCAAGTCTCTCGAGCGCGTGGCTCGATGGGATTTGGATTTTCTGAGGTGCAGCATGTCCATTAATTCCGGGTTGGACATTGCTTTATACGTCAGGCACAGATCGCCTCTGAGCAGGTGGTATGCCACTGAGTAGAGCTGGAGTTTCTTTAACCGGGCAGCATATGGCATCTGTTTGAGCCCTTTGATCCTCTTGGTGAGGTACTTTTGGGGTCTTTCCAGTTGCTGCAGGTGTCTGGTAAGGTACATCCCAAAAGGGGCATTGTACTCAATTATGGTCCTGATGAGGGATGAGTAAAGAGGCACAATGACCTCCCCTGATCTACATGTGAATCCTTTCATGATTAGGTGGGCTATATAAAATGTTTTTCTAACCACTTTGGCCACGTGGTTGTCAAATGAGAGATTGCTATCAACTTGGGTCCCCAGGTCCCTAATTACTTCTTCTGTACTTAATGGATTACCACCTATGTGGTAATTTCTGGGCATTTTGTTTTTGCCAACGGGGATGACTATACACTTTTTGGCATTTAGCTTGAGGCCATGGCTCTGGCACCAGTTGTCTGTTTCTATGAGGCCCTTTTGGAGGATGCTTGTGTCGGTTGGAGAGTCGATTATGGTGCGCAGTTTGCAGTCTTCTGTGAACTTGGTCAGCCACAGTCCTTCCGTGTTGGCCTGTACCTCCGAGAAATATATACCGAACAAGAGAGGTCCCAGGACTGAGCCTTGTGGGATGCCACTTGTAACTGGTTTGGAGTCTGACATGGCTCCAGCAATTCTAACCATGTGGGTTCTGTCCTTGAGCCAGTTTGCAACCCATCTAGTGACATAGGGGTTTATATTTAAGCAGGTGAACTTATCTATAATGCCCGAGTGGGGTATTGTATCAAAGGCTTTTGCGAGGTCCAGGTAGGCTGTGTGGACCACCTTCCCCTTGTCAATGGCCTTGGTGACGGTTTCAAAGAAATTGACCAGGTTTAAGAGGCAGGATCTGCCCTTAACAAAGCCGAACTGGGTAGGATCCAGTGTCTGTAGGTCCCCAATATCTTTATTTATGAGGTCCATGATGATCCTTTCCATAGCTTTGCAGACCAAGCTAGTCAGGCTTATGGGGCGATAGTTTTCAGGATCCATTGAGGCACCACCTTTGTGGAGAGGGACCACTGTTGCTGTACGCCACTCTTTGGATGCATATCCTGTAGTAAGGCTGAGATTGAACAGTAGTTTTATGTTTGGGTTTAGCTCTTCTTGGAGTCCATGTAGGATGTAGCCTGGGACACCGTCTGGTCCCATTGATGCTGTGTTTTTTGCTTTGGAGAGGGTGGCTCTTACCTGAGCATCTGAGATGTCAGGGGGGCAGCACTCTGCTGGGATAGATATTTGCCCTTTTGGTGGGGAGGGGGGGAGAGAAGTTTGCGCTGAACCTGTCAGCTAGGATGTTGGCAATGTCTGTGGGTTCGGTGTATTTTTTGTCATTTTGGACTAATTCTGAGTATCTCTGGGAATTCCCACCCAGGTTCCTAACATAACTAAAGAAAGCCTTGTGATTATCCTTAGCGTCCTGTGCAATTTTTCTCTCGAAGCTGGCCTTAGACGATTTTATGAGTGCCAGTAGTTTTTTGCTAATACTGATCAGAGATGCCTTCCCTTTTTGGGATTTTGCTCTATCATGTAGTAGCTTCCTCCTCCTATTGTATAGTTTGTTTATGGCTGGGGTCCACCAGACAGGACGTCTGCCTTTGGAGGATTGGGTCTTGGTTTTATTTGGGATTGCATGATCCATGCATTCCTGAAGGTGTTCATAGAATGCGTTTATAAAGGATTCTGCGGTCTGGGCCGTATTTTCCACAGGCCTGGGGGCTTTGAAGGATTCCACCTCGGTTTTGAGGAGTGTGAAGTTTGCTTTAGAGAAGTTTTTCACTGTGGTTTTCTGGGCAGGGGGTGGGGTCGGGATGTGAATATCCAGTGAGATTAGTTTATGGTCTGATCTTACCAGTGAGGGATACACTTCTGGTCTGGAGCATAGAGTCCCCATGTTGGTGATGATCAGGTCCAGTATGTTTTCCCCTCTTGTGGGAGTGGTAGCAAGTTGTTCCATAGCATTTGAGTTTATAAATTCTAGGAATCTTTGGGCTAGGGTGTTGGAGCTAGAGTAATGCTCCCAGTCTATGTTTGGGTAGTTGAAGTCGCCCAATATAATGGTGTTTGGAGAGACCTTCATATTTTCCAGTGTTCTCAGGAAGGCCAAGTGGGGTTCCTGGGTTTGGGAGGGTGGTCTGTAGCAGGCTATAAACTGGAAGGCAGTTTTACCCACTGTTAGCTGCACATGGATAGTCTCTGATGCTTCGTGCTGTGCCACCAACCTGGAGGTGTGGGTATCTTTGACGAATATTGATACTCCCCCTCCTTTTGTGGTTCGGTCCAAGTTTTGGGGCCGAAAAGCATGGTATGAGGTATAACTTGGTAGTGCTGGGGTGCTCTTGGGAGCCTTGAACCAGGTTTCTGTTACTGCACAGATATCGATGTTCTCCATGCTAAGGAGAGTTTCGAGTGCGTGCATCTTGAGGTTTAGACTTCTGGCGTTGAGTAGCATTACTCTTAGTTTCTTATCCCTTGTGATACCTATGGAGGTGGGTTTGTCTTTTGAGCCTTGCCTAAAAAAGGCACTATGGGGGTAGCGAGAGCCTTTGCCAATATCCAAAAGCTCAGGGGTGACAGGTGTAAGCCGTCCCTAGCGAAGCATCGTGGCTTGTCTAGCATGTCATCCCAGGCTGACAGGCATTGAATCCCCTTTGAATGACACCAATACTTAAGCCAGTTGTTGAAATTGATCATATTGTCGCATCATTCTTGGTGAGGGTAAGATGCTACTCAAGGTCAGGGTCATACCAGCCTGGGCTACATGCTCAGAGAGCTCCTCTATGTCTCTTTTCATGTAGTCCAGGGAGGTACGTCTCAGGTCATTCACACCAGCATGGACAATGACTGAGTCATATTTGTACTTGCCTAGGAGTGACCTGAGTGCTTGTGTTATGTGGCGGATCCTAGCGCCCGACAGGCAGCTCACCATGACCTTCTCCTTGTTCAGCCTGGTGAGCGGGACGTCAGTGTGCCTGACGATAGAGTCACCTATTACAAGTGTATCAGGTGTGTTGTTTAGCCTTAAGGGCTGTGACTGTTCGGCACACTGGCTTTGTGAGCTATGTGTTGCACGTGTTTTGTTTTGGGGTAGCAGTTGCTTGGGTGTCTGCTTTGGAGGTCTCTGCTGCTTAGGCAGATTTTTATTTAGAGCCTCCGAGTATGTTTTTGTGTGTTTATGTGTTTGGTTTGCTGTTGTGGTAGGTCTATGTGAGACTGGAATTGTAGTGAGTGTGGTTTCCTTCTCCTCCTGACTGGTTACGCCAGTACTGAGTTGAGAGAGCTTGGCCTCCAGTTTGGCTACATGGTTGCATCTCTCACATGTGTTGGAATTTGTTGGGAGGAGGAGAGGGTTGTCTGTGTACATGAGGCAGTTGTAACATTGCCTCAAGATTCCCAGATTCACCAGCTGGACCGGAGAGGAGATTGACAACTGACCTTTGGACATGCTAGAATAGTATTGGGAATTCCTTTATAATTGAAAAAAGGGCCAATGGGGAACAAGGTACTCAAGGGGAGTTTGTGTGGGTGTAGTGCTTTTAATTTTATTAGTGCTGACTTATATAATTGCTTTAGTGAGCAAGTGCCAGGTAACTTAAATGCAATGTGTTACAGGTAACTTAAATGCAAAAACGACAAACAGTAACTTTCTTTCAAGTGAAACAAGGAAATAAGTACAGTAAGCAATGCAGATATCACTAGGGATCCACAGAAGTGCTGAAAAGCCATGTTTTAGGTGGAATTAGCTTTTCAGGGAAATAACAAGCAAACAAACAACAAGCATACAAACAAAGCTAGATTCAGCAGGCCTGGATCTAGTCTATGCTACAGCAAACAAGGTGTACCAATTACAGTAAGAAGCAGTTCAAATATGCAGGCACTATAAGCTTTTAACCAGAAATTCCCAGCTCAGAAGGGCAGAGTCCAGCCTCTCCTCCCACAAGAGTGCAGACCACGAACCCTCTTAATGTAAAATAACTGGCCTGAAGCCCAAGTGCTTAAACCAGAACTAATACACTTTTAGAATAACAGACACTGAGCCCTCAATCAGCAGTTCCCAACTTAGAAGGATGTAAGCTACCTGTCCTGCCACCACAGTGCAGGCCACAAACCTTCCTAATGTAAAGCAACTGGTCTGAAGCCCAAGTGCTTAATCCAAAAGACTTAGAATGATAGCTACACTTTAATCAAGTTACTACCAAGCAGTAATAAATACAATTGAATACTTTAAAGAATGCCTGGATTAGTGCTCAAGTTATACAAACAAAGCTAGATTCAGCAGGCCTGGATCTAGTCTATGCTACAGCAAACAAGGTGTACCAATTTCAGTAAGAAGCAGTTCAAATATGCAGGCACTATAAGCCTTTAACCAGAAATTCCCAGCTCAGAAGGGCAGAGTCCAGCCTCTCCTCCCACAAGAGTGCAGACCACGAACCCTCTTAATGTAAAATAACTGGCCTGAAGCCCAAGTGCTTAAACCAGAATTAATACACTTTTAGAATAACAGACACTGAGCCCTCAATCAGCAGTTCCCAACTTAGAAGGATGTAAGCTACCTGTTCTGCCACTACAGTGCAGACCACAAACCTTCCTAATGTAAAACAACTGGTCTGAAGCCCAAGTGCTTAAACTAAAAGGCTTAGAATGAGTTACACCAAGCAGTAATAAATACAATTGAGTACTTTTAAGATGACGCAAAAACAAAATAAAGTAGGAAGAAGCACAAATACAGTAAAAGCAGATACATTTTTTTTTTTTTTTTTTTACAGGAGTACTCACATTATCACCATCACCTGTCACTAAGGACATTTCTCAAGGTTCGGAGCTGGGGACAACCCTTTTTCTCAAGCATCAAAATGACTCCACTATCTGGTTGACCAAATATACAGATGACTGCAAACATGTCCTTAATTCCACTGACATCACATCCTTTCAAATGACATTTAACATTAGACATGAATGCTGAAACAGAAACTACCTTGCTTTCAATTTAAAAAAAAAAAAAAAAGTACAAGCATACTGTCATTTGTCAGAGTACCTATCATCAACATTATACATCATCTATGGATGACAAATAAAAGTTAATAAAATAGTAAAAGACCTTGGAGTCCTTGTAGGTCTTATCTTTCAGCTTTTCCTGGTTAGGGGTCACCACAGCGGAACTCCGGTCCACAAATGATTGGCAGTAGATTTTCATGAACGTCAAGGTGCCAGCTCGACGTCCAACCTTCAATGAAGGCATGCCCATTTATGCATGTCTTTCGAATGTCATCCAACTGTGGGGAGGAAATGTAGACTCCACACAGAAGGCACTCCCCACACTCCAGCCGAGAATCGAACGGGAGAACCTCTTGCTGTGAGGCAACAACACTACCGCTCCACCACCACGGCATATACCTTGGAGTCCTTGTAGGTAGTGACCTTTTATTTGATACCCATATATCCACTACCATCTACAAAGCCTATAGAGTTTCCCACCTGATTCTTTTTAGCATTAATAGCTATAGCAGATAAGTGTCTCCTATATACAGCTATTATCAGACAAATTATATTGTACTTTATCCTGTTTAGAAAGGCTTCGAGGCTTATATCATCACTAAAGATTATAGCATCTCTTTCTTTTCTGTATCGTGTCACCTTCATAGAGGATACCTGTGCATGACATATAATTATTAAAGGACTCTTTACTGTTTGAAACATTTTGCTTTAAGAATCTGCTGCATGACTTGAGCACAAGAGGCACTCATCCTCACCACAAACTAGTACCAACATGCTGAAATGTGCATATGATGCTGCTGGTAATACATCTGGGGCTGCAGTGCCAATGCTTGTCTTGAGAAGACTTGCATAACTTAAAACTGAACTTGTTACGAGGATGGTAGAGGTAAACTACTTAATGCTTTGGTGATATTGTAATTGTTATTTGATCAGACATTGGAATATATTGTTGATTTAAAAAAACTCATAAACCTAGAGTTTCTTTAAAAATGGTATGTTCCTTTCTTCTCATTATCAAAGGACTTTCTCAGCGTTTTGCAGGAAAAGCAGTGCATGTGGAAACAGTAAGCTAGTAATACAAGTGTCATGAAGAAAGAAATGTATAGTCAAAGACCTGCAAAATGACTGCTGCCTTCCTTTTACCCTTTCCCCTGTCCCAGTACCCTTGGGGCGCAAGTTTGAGTCCTTTTTTCTGCTCGACAACAGATTACTACAAGCAAATTAGTTCTGCAGGTAGTTTAACAGAGCTGTGCAATGGAATTTTTTTTCTTATTTAGTTGACATTTGTTTACTGGGAAAGTTCAACTGGGTCATGGGCCTGGGGAGAAAAGCTCCAGATACATACGGTTAATAGAATGAAAAACTACACAGACATAATAAAGTCATAACATTCAAGCTCAAATATGAAAAGAACACAGTTTGTCAGAACAAGAACTTAAACATAATATAGTCATAAAATTCAAGCACAAAATTTGAAAAACTACACATTAGTTTGTCAGAATAAAAACTCAACATATAATAAAGTCATAGCGTTCAATCATAAATTATATAGAAAGCCTGATAATAGGAAGATGCAGCATTATTTACATAATAGATTATCGTAACTATTATTAATATTCTATAGGTCACGAATTATGGCAACAGATTATATTGAAGGTGTAAGATAGTATGAGTAGAGAAGGGCAGGGGGTGTGATAGAGGGGATAGGAGGAATAGATGTGGAAAAGGTATGAGTATACCCTCAGGGGAGTATGTGTAGAGGAGGGGAGGGTACGGTAAGTTAGTAGTGGGGACAGAGAGAGAAAAGGTAGAAAAGGTATAAGAATCCCTCAGCCTGGGCTCATACAGGAGCAAATCCAAGCTTTGTTGAAGTATTCTTTATAGAGGTTTTCAAGGGGTGTAGGTTAGTAGCAGTTTTGATAGTTAAAGGAAGGGAGTTCCATAGTTTTGCCACAGAGAAGGAGTAAAGGCTTAGGCCATGGGTTTGGTTAGGTTTATTAGTAGTGAGGAGGTGTTTGTCTTCAGATCTGAGATGTTTATTTGTGATATAAAAGTTGATTAATGGGCTAAGAATATGAAATGCAGCTTGTTGAGCAACAACCCCTTAATAAACACAACTTCACAACTAATAAGTCAACTACTAGTAAAGACGGCAATACCGAGAATATCTTTGGATTAAACAGGTGAAGGCCATTTATTCCATTCTGTTTCTTGTACCAAAGAAGAACAAGACCTAAAGACTAGTTTTAGATTTATCAGCTTTGAGTAATTTCATACAAAAAACATTAAGGATGGTGAGTCTAAACACTTTACTTCCTTTCACAGAGCACAACTATTACATGGTATCCCTGGATAAGGAAGATACATGTTTTCATGTTCCAGTGAGACTTTCTCATAAAAAAATAATTAATCAATCAGATAATTAATTAATTATGATCCAAATATCATAACACATTTTCAGGTTTTAATTCTACCAGTTCGACTATCCAGAGTGCCAAAAGTATTTGGAAAACGTTTAACTCCAGTGTTTGCTCATCTTAGAAAACAAAATATTACCTTCTCCTCTGTGTAAATGATGGTTTCACAGTGACAAAAACAAAGAATAGCTTTACTCTTTCAGTCTCACAAAATAAAAGTAAGTTGTTAAAGATCTTCTTTGACTCATTACCATCACTGGCTTTTCTTGAGGCAGTCATATATTTGTTCAGATGAAGGTTTCCCTACATGGGGCAATCACATATAGATTCAAATAGTCCTGACAGGTTTTCCTTATCAACAAATGATCACATCAAAACAATTTTTGAGAGCTCTGGGGCATGTCTTCTTGTATCTTATGAATGACTGCATATGTGGAAAACTCACTGGTACTTCAAAACTCTGTGGTACCAGCCAGAGATTTATTGGACATGATTTCTGTTACTAATTACAGAGAGAATTATTCCTATAGTGCACAGATATAGCAAACCTAACCATTGGGAACACACACCTTCCATCTAAGCTGTAATGTTTGCTAATAGATCTTTCAGATTACGTTTAGTAGAATATCCACTTCAGCAACCTGTTAATTCAAGTCAATATGTCTCAGCATCAGAGATTTCTCCAGATCAAATATGAAAGAGGTTAAAAAGCAGCTCACAGGGTCCTGATAGTTTCAGGAAACTTTTTTTTCTTTTTTCAATTAGATGCTGTGCAATTCTCATGCATGATGCTCTATTATTCTCTGGTGGCCAGTCTTTATTAATGCTCCTCACATTTGTTATTTATATTTCCCATCAGCAGGAAAAAATGCTTATTAAAACATCAGGCTCGACCCAAATCCAGAAGTTACAACCTTTCTTATTTTACATGTGTTTCCACTTATTTCTAACTCCCTTTCTGTATCTTCTTGTTAAACACCACCCTTCCTGCTTCATTCAAACTCACAATTCTCTTGGTCTCATCTTAGTATCCCCCCAGGTTCTTATATCATTTATGTCTGGTCACCCATTATTAGATTGCAGTGCATCTACTTTTTCCTGTGCAGTCTGTTTGGCCTATAGTTCATAATTTCTGTTTCCATTTCCTTTATATCATTCATTAGTCTTATCACTTCTACGATATTATGTTTATCAAGGCCCCATAAATCTTACTTTTTACCCTTTTACCAACTGCATCCCTCATTTTGGCCTCTGTCAACAATTGTTTTATTCAGGGTCATACCTCCCAAAAATCTTGTATATTGCCTCCCACCACCCTTTTTTCACAGCACTATTAATCTCAAAATACAGCTTAGGTAATCCAATTGTCCATAACTCCAATTTCTATAGTCCTTTGTCTTCATTATTTTCAACATCTTGCTATAAAGCTGTCCCCAACTGTTTTTTCAGACCCTGAACCAAAGCTTGTGACCAGATATTTAACTTTTTGCTGTGGTATTATCACATCCATGTCCAAGCATCTTCAATTAGCATTCAGAAATATAATCTAAGATTGCTCTCAGTTGGGCTGTGTTGTAATATTTCTGAAAATGCTGCATTACTAAGCCTTGCAAACTGAGAACCAGAACAAAGCTAAATGAAATGAATGGAACCAGCAAGCAACAGTCCACGCCAGTTGTCTAGCTGGTAGTTTTGTTTGAGTTTCTGGCAGCCATTTTCTGCTGATTGTCTTCATTATTATTGAGAGTACCAAGGTCTCCTGAACTTCTGTACTACGAGTGATTGGGTAATAGCAGGGGCTGAGTAGTAGTCTAATCTTCCAACTCTTCCATTCTTACTGCTATATAAACCTTGTGTCTTGTAAAGGTTCTGCTTGTATTGCTCAGGCTCTGGATTGCATTGCATAAGCGGAAATTCCTTAAGATTCCAAGAGCAGGATAAGTTATTTCTTACACTTATTTCACTGAACTGCACTTCTGAAATGCTTA
Source organism: Protopterus annectens (assembly GCF_019279795.1). NCBI lineage: Eukaryota > Metazoa > Chordata > Ceratodontiformes > Protopteridae > Protopterus > Protopterus annectens. The sequence goes on from NC_056733.1 coordinate 515,395,753, forward strand.
TAATTGTGCTATACAGTTGATGTACTACATTTTTCACTGTTATAAAGCTTTTTTTATTGTTTCACTGCATTTATGTACTGTTTTATACTGTTTTAACATTACTTAACTGTAAACTGCTTTTTCATACTGAGAGGTGTATTTTCTGTTTGTGAGTGCTCTATCCGAGCTTTTCTGTGCATTTTTGATAATTGTCTGTTTACAGTTAAAAGCATTCTCGAGTCTGCTCCTTGATCTGTTTAAAACTTTCATTTAGTGGCTACAGCTAGGAACTGTAATCATTTTTTCCATCCACCCTCCCTAGTGTTGTGTGTTCTTATACTTGGTGGCTTTGCAATTGCCCGCCCATACTGTATATTTGATCTGTGACACTCCTCCCAGTCTAGTATCATTAGTTCACCCAATCTAATAGAGAACATTTGTGAAGGCCAACCCACTCAGATTCTTAACGTTGAATTCACTTCTGTTACAGCTTTCTCCATTTCCACTTTACTGGAAAAAAAAAAATTCTAAGCTTGCTTCCCCCCTTTCCTGTGGCAGGTCTTGTCCAGATACAGATTTGCTGTGTCTAGGACTGTTTGTGAGCTCCTAAGCCCCCCCACTTAACTGGGGTTAAACTATTCCTGGCGCCATAAAGTCTGTTCTTCAAAATTTCCCTTGCAACTAGCCAGCTTTTTAGTTTTAGCACTCATCTGTTTCTTTGAGCTCAGCACTTGTTCAGAACTCATTGTAAGCACTAAATAAGTTACAAATTACTACAGCACTCAACTTTCCTCACTTGCCTAGAGGTAAACAGTTTATAGTACTTAATAAATAAGCACCTATTCAGGCATGTCTAAAGGTCAGCTCCCGGTGTTTTCTCCTGTCTACCTGATGAATCTGGGCATCTTGGGACAATGCAGCAATTGCCTCATGTACACAGACAACCTCCTCCTCCTACCACCCAACACTACGACCTGTGAGAGATGCACTTATATAGCCAAACTGGAAGCAAAGCTCTCTTCACCAAAGACTGGCCTAGACAGTCAAGAGGAGAAGGTAAACACTTGCACCGCACCACACTCATCACATAGTCCCTCAAAACCTACACCACCAAAACACACACACAGAAGCCCAAAACACACACCTACATTCACAGAAGCTCTCAGTACAAATCTGCCCAAACAACAGAGACCTCCAAAGCAGAAATGCAAGCAACCTCCACCCCCCCAACACAACCCAAATGACACATAGCCCACATACTCAGTGTGCCACTCAACTACAGCTCATAAGGTATAACATACCCAACACTCTAGTCATAGGTGACTCTATAGTCAGGCACACTGTTGTTCCACATGCCAGGCTAAACAAGGAAAAAGTTACTGTCAGCTGCCAGGATCCGCCACATAACGCACATACTCAGGTCACTCCACAACAAGTACAAATATGACCCTGTCATTGTCCATGTTGGTGTGAATGACCTGAGACATACCTCCCTGGACTACATGAAAAGAGACATGGAGGAGCTCTCTGATCTTGTAGCCCAGGCAGGTATGACCCTAGCCCTGAGTAGCATCCTGCCATCACCCAGAATGATACCACAGTACAAGGACAAAATGATTGACTTTAACCATTGGCTAAGCTTCTGGTGTCATTCTAAGGGAATCTAGTATCTGTCTGCCTGGGATGACATGATCGACAGACCACGCTGCTTTGCCAGAGATGGCCTGCACCTGTCGCTCTTGGGATTCCGGATACTGGCAAAGGCTCTTGTCACCCCTATAGTGCCTTTTTTAGGCAAGGTTCAAATGACAAATTCACCATCGTAACAGGTACAAGCAAGCAAAATCTGAGGTCAATGCTAGAAGTCTAAACCTCAAAATGCACTCACTCGAGGCACTCCTTAAAATGGAGAACACTGACATCTATGCAGTGACAGAGACCTGGTTCAAAGCTTCAGAGAGCACCCCTGCATTACCAGGCTATAATTCATACCACACCTTTCGGCCACCAAACCCGGACTGAAGCACTAAAAGTGGAGGCGTGTCCATATTCATTAAGGATATCCACACATCCAAGATAGTTGCTCAGCATAATGCATCCGAGATTATCCAAGTTCAACTAACTCTGGGCAAAACCGCAATCCAGATTGTAGCTTGCTACAGACCCCCCACCATGCCCCAGGATTCCCACTCCTCTTTTCTTGATACACTGGAAAATATTAAGGTACAACCCAACACTCTAATAATGGGTGATTTCAACTACCCTACCATTAACTGGGAAAACTACTCATGTACCAACTCTTTTGCTCAACGTTTTAAATCATCAATTCCAATGCCTTGGATCAACTTATCCACACCCCCACCAGGGGCAGCAATATTCTAGACCTGATCATTACCAACATGGGTGACCGGTGTTCCACACCAGAGGTCAGCTCCTTGTTGTTCAGATCCGACCACAAGCTAATCACCCTAGACATCCACATCCCGCTCCCAAACCTCATTAGGAAAACAACCGTAAAAAATGTCTCCAAAACCAACTTCACGCTTCTTAAGACAGAAGTGGCAAACTTCACGACACCCATGCAGATGGACAATAGAGGTATGACTGCTAAATCCTACACAAATGCACTTTATAAGCACTTACACGAGTGCATGGATCATGCTATCTCTAACAGAACCAAGATGCTATCCTCCAAAAAAAGGAAGCCAGTATGGTGGTCTTCTGCCATAAACAAACTCTACAACAGAAGAAAGAAACTGTTGCAAAAAAGAGTAAAATCCCACGATTGGAGGAACTCCCTGATCAGCCTCAGTAAGAAGCTGAGATCCCTCATAAAATCCTCCAAAGCTAGTTATGAAAACAAAATTACCACTGATTCTAAAGACAACCACAAAGCATTCTATAGCTATGTCAAGAATCTCAATGGCAACACTCAGATCTGCTCTGAGTTACAGCACAATGACACTAAATATACAGAACCAACTGATATTTTCAACATCCTGGCAGATAGGTTCAGTGCTATCTTTTCCCCCCTTTCACCCCCTAAAGGGCCCATCTTTATACCAGAAGAATGCAAAGTTCCTGTAATCACGGATGCACAGGTAAAAACCTCACTATCCAAAGCCAAGAACACAGCATCCGTGGGACCTAACAACATCTCAGGCTGCCTTCTACATGAACTACAGAATGAACTGGCACCCCACCTAAGTACCATGTTCAATCATAGCCTCACCTCAGGCTTTGTGCCCATTGAATGGCGCACTGTGACAGTTATCCCACTTCACAAAGGGGGGGCCACAACAGACCTCGGGAACTACTGCCCCATTAGCCTGACCAGCCTCGTCTGCAAGGCCATGGAACGTATCATCATGGAACTCAAAAACAAAGACATTGAAGATCTCCAAACTCTGGGCCCCACACAGTTTGGGTTTGTAAAAGGCAGATCATGTCTCCTAAACCTGATAGACTTCTTTGAAGTAGTCACCAAAGCCATAGATGAGGGTAAGGTGGTTCACACAGCCAATCTAGATCTCGCCAAGGCGTTCAACACCATCCCTCACTCTGGAATTATAGATAAACTCACTAAACTAGGGATAAATCCCTATGTCACAAGATGGGTTGCCAACTGGCTTACTGACAGAACCCACACTGTGAAAGTAGCAAACTCCAAATCAGACTTCAGACCAGTGACAAGTAGAGTACCACAGGGTTCAGTCTTGGGTCCTCTCCTGTTTGGTATCTATTGCTCTGAAGTACAGGCTAACACAGAAGGTCTTTGGATAACTAAATTTGCAGATGACTGCAAACTAGGAGCCATAATCAAGACTCCTAACGATGTGGACATCCTACAAAAGGGCCTCACTGAGACAGATGCCTGCTGTCAAAGTCATGGTCTCAAGCTCAATGACTAAAAGTGCATTGTCATCCCCTTTGGTAAAAACTCTATACCCATGAACTACCACATAGACGGTAGTCGACTTAACACCAAAAGTGTAATAAGAGACCTTGGAACACAGGTGGACAGTAGTCTCTCCTTTGATAATCACATTGCCACAGTGGTCAGGAAATCCTTCTATGTGGCACACCTCTTCACAAAAGGTTTCTCATCCAGAAAAAAAAGAGGTCATTGTTCCCCTCTACTCATCACTCATTAGACCCATTATAGAGTACAACGCCCCTTTTGGTATGTACCTCACAAGACATCTACAACAACTGGAAAGGCCGCAAAAATACCTCACAAAGAGGATTACTGGCCTCAAACAGATGCCTTACGCAGACCGTCTCAAAAAACTCCAGCTTCTCCGTCGCTTATCGCCTACTCAGAGGTGATCTCTGCCTAACATACAAAGCTATGTCAAACCCAGAGCTGTTGAACATGCTCCACTTAAAGAAATCCCAATACCTCTGAGCTACACGCTCTAGGGACCTAAACCTTGTCACCACAATAAACAGAACATGCTGGAGGGATAGATTCCTGTCCCAGAGACTTCCCATACTCTGGAACAGACTACCTATCTATGTCAAACAGAGCTCCTCATTAGCACTCTTCAAGAAAAATCTTGATGATTGGATGGGTAATAGGAAATTCACCCCTGGGATCACTTCTGTGGTTCTGCTTGACAGGGACACAGGAAAATAATTTTCTTGGGTGGCAAAACCAGGGTACCTTTTTGGCTAGGCTTGTATAGGCCCTAGGGCCAATAGCCTAGCACCTACCTATGAACCTACCTATGAACCTATTACTAAGCCCCCATCTCCCCTGGAAGAATGATCTTTTTCTAATTTACCCTTGCTTTTTTGATGCTCCCCAAGCACCCTTCCTATAAATGTCTGTGCCATATACATTATTAGAAGAGCTTTAAACATTTTTATTGCCTGAATCCTCTGATCCAGGTCTACTCTCATCAACTTCTATATTTTTATCATATTCAATATCTTTTCTTTTACTTCCCCCATGATGTTTTGTTAACTTTTAAATTCTACATTATCCATACCCCTAGATATTTTAACTTGAAATGACCACAGAGATATGGATATTCCTGTACCATTCTGTGTAATGGAACGCTATTTGCACACATTGTTTTTGTTTTCTCTTCATTTATTTTGAACTCTGAAAGATGTTTGAATTGACTCATTATGCTAAATATTTTTGGGATATCCTCCTCTGGATTTGTAACATACAGATCATATAATTTGCAAACAACTGTGTCACTCTAGTATTAACTTTTATCATAGCATTTCCTGCATTAGTTATATAAATTCCATAATGAAAGCCATTCTATATAAAACATCCCATAAATATCCCTAATGCATCCTATCAAATGCCTTTTTTTTTGCATCTATTCCTGATAATACCAACATGTTGTCTTTTTCTGCTTCTGTGTTTATCATGTGGGCTTCAAGATATCAAATGTTTGCCTCTTTTTCACAAACCCATACTGATCCATATTAATCAGGCTTGGGAGAATCCTTATCAGTCTTCCCACCAATATAGATACAAAGGCTTTATAATCATGATTCAATATTGAAATTGGATGGTACAAATTCAGATATCACTGAAATTGCTGCCCTCTTCCAAGATTCAGGAATTCTACTCCCTTCCAAAATTAAATTAAACATGTTTTTTTTTCAAACTTGGCTATACCACCCTTACATTTCTTCCATATTTCTATTTTAAACCCATCTTACTCTGCAGATTTGCCTACCACCTGCTTTGCTATCTATCCTTCTTTTATTTTGCACAGTTATAAGCCTTGTTAGCTCTTGACTAATTTTGGTATCACCATTTCTTCCAAGAAGTCTTCAAATATCACCAGCCAAACTTCTTGGTCGATCTGGAGCTTATATAAATGTCTGTAAAGGGCGAGAAACACGATGTCTGTAGTATTTCCTAAACATACTATCTCCCCTGGTTGCACATTACCAGTGTTTACCTTTCTTATTAACCATGTAAACAAATTGTCACCTGTAACTTACAATGTATTGTAGTCTCATAATGTCTTTAACAGTCTTTTTTTATTTGTCTGTATATCTGAAAAGCCTTCAGTGTGGTCATTCATCTTCAAGAACTTCTTCCTGTTCCAGGATGTTGGTCTCCATCTGATCATTTATCATCCTCTTCCTCGCCTTTTTCTGAGTCCTTCTCTTCTTCTTTTTGCCCATCCTGCGTCTTGTTAAGAAATGAGTAGAAAGGCTTACCTGACCATCTTTTACCTGTACTCCCTTCCTTTTGCTCTCTTTGTAGTAAAGTCTCAACCATACCTGTTGTATGATTAACCTGTTGGAAATTGTGTGTCTCTCACTGACTCCTTGAAGGCTGGTTCTGTTTTAGTATTCGTCGAGAAAAAGACTTTAATTATGGCTAGATATTTCAATCTAAATCTCATATTTGCACTTTTACACTTCCTCACATGTGGTACAAAATTGTCCGTTTCAGCCTGGTGCCCAATGAAAGACTTTGATCAACATATACTCTCCACTGCTCTATCATCAGGACATGAAATAAGTGACTTAGCAACTGTTCCTTACGTTGATATTATTGTACATTCATCACAGTAGGCCTCAGGAAATGAGCTAAGAGACCTTCTGCCATGCATACCTTATGTGGTCTATTTAACTATAATTTTTTTCTTAAGTAATCTCAGTCCACTTAATTGCTACACTATGAAGGCTTTACAGTCTTTGCCTTTGATCCCTTCTGGCACAATCACTATTCTCAAAACTTCCATTCTTTCACGATCTTCAATTTCATGGAATTTCTCCCTCATTTCTTTTTGGGCAGCCTCCACTTAGGCTAGAAACACTGTGTGTTCACTTTAGTACAGAGCTTTGGTTTCATTAAAGTGTCCAAATGAAGTATTTTCCATTTCCTCAAGCCATTTGTCTAATTTTTCAATATACTACCAGCAAGGAATCAATTATTTTTATCACTGTATCCAACTTTTCATGTAACTCAGTCATCCCTTCCAGTTTTCACTGACCAGGCATTCTTATTGCGTTTTTCAAATCTGTATCCTAATGACCTACTGCTCGTGGTAAAAAAAAAAAAAAAAAAAAAAAAATTATTTACCATAACATTCCATCTGTGTTGTTCATTTTCATTCTTCCTCAACTGTTGGGTACAGATCTGACTTGGCTGTTACTAAAGCTTGGGCCACCAAAACGCTCTTGAGCTCCTCCCTTACCCATAATGCACCAACCACTAATATACCTCAGATCTTGTTTACTGTTTCACAAAAAGTAGAAAGAACTACTATAACTTTCCTGACAGAACAAAAACATATCTGGAGTTCAGTATTAAGGACAGTGGTGTCCTTATAGTCTCTCATTCTTCTGGAAGTTCATAATGAGAAGAGTTGGGTGTTGGTGGGTGGGAAGTTCAGGAAGAATAAAAATGGACAACACAGATGGAACCTTATGATAAGTGCATAACTTTTTATCTGATGTCAGTTTTCATTCTATCCTCAACTGTTGGGACAGAGTCCCCAGCTACCTAAAACCCTGGGTGAACTCTAAGGAAGGATATTCCTGAGTATTGTTGAGCCCAAGGCTGCTCTTCCCCTCGAGACCAGGTCCAGTTTGTAATGAATGATAAAGGTATGAGGGTTTGCCCAAGTCACAGCTGCACATATACCATCCATGGAAGCTCTAAACAGAAACACTGAGGAAGTAGTCATGGACATTGTTGAGTGGACTCTTAGAGGTTTTGTTCAGGCTAGACCCAACTTGTTATAGATAAATGATATGCAATCCATCAGTCATCTGGCTAAAGTTACTTTTGCAACTGGGTTGCCCAGTTTAAAATCTTCAAAGGATACAAATAATTGATCTGTTTTCCCAATTTCTTTTGTCCTATGTAAGTAAAAATGTAATTGACTGTGACTATCCAATAAATGCAACACATATTCTCCTTTGTTTGCAAATTTAGGAAAGAAGACTGACAAATTAGATTTATTGATATTGGATTCTGACACCATCTTAGGAAGGAAAGACTCATTGGTACATAATGTGACTCTATTCTTATGAAAGATCAAGTAGGGAGATTTAGGTGACAATGCTTGAAGTTCTAAATTTCTTCTTGCAGAGGTAATGGCCATTAGAAAGATAGTTTTCCAGGTCAGGAACTTAAATTCGCATTTAGCTACTGGTTCAAAGGGGGAATGAATTAAAGCCTGCAGTATCAAGTTCATATCCCATGGTGGAGTAGGATTTTTATATGGCTGTCTCAGCAGGAGAGTGCCTCTTAAAATGCTTTACAAAGTTTAGAAGAAGCCACAGAAGAATTCTCAAACCTAATATGAAAATTAGAGATTGCTGCTAACTGAACTTTAATCGTTGAGGAGCTAGTGTCCTCATTAAAAATTGTTGCCAAAAATTAAAAATTCAAGTATACTATGTACAGGAGCTGAGAAGGAGTCAATGTGTTTTTGTTGTGCCCAACAGATGAACCTTTTCCATTTACTTGTATAAAGTTCTCTTGTAGAAGGTTTATGGGAAGATAAACAAATATGACAGATGGGAGAAGAGAACATCAGTTGTCTGGCTATTAATGGAAATGGAGAAGCCACACTGTCAGCTTGAGGTTTGAGATATTTGGATAAATCATACCTGTTGGGTGAGAGAGGAGGTCAGGAGTTGGATCCAGAATCCAAAGTTGGTAAAGGAGATGAGGCCATAGAAAGGGGAAACAAATCTGTTGAGGCCAGTAAGGTACAATGAGGATTACTTTGCTCTTCAACCTAGCAGCTTTCTGCAAGAATCTTGGAATTAATGGAATTGGCAGGCATGCATACAGTAGAGGGGGGGGGGTGCAATCATAGAGTAGAGCATCTCTCAGTGATTCCCCCAGAGGGGGAATTAGGGCAAAGTAGCTGCTGCATTTGTTGTTTAGGGGAGAAGCAAAATGATCACTGCAAGGTTGGCTCCATTGATGGAAAATAATTTTTGTCGCTTTCTTGTTGAGAGACTACTCATAAGGCAGAAGAACTGACCTGCTCAATTTGTCTGCTATCACACTGGACTTCCCCGGAATGTGCACTTCTGTAAGAAAGTGGTTGGATGAGATTTCCCATTTCCACACTCTGAGTGCTTCTCGACACAAGGGATAAGATCTGGTTCCTCCTTGTTTGTTGATATACCAAACTACTGATGTATTGCCTCTTTGAATCACAACTCCCTCTAATAGGAGAGCATCCAGGAAGGTCTGCAACCCTAAAGGCATTACTCTCATTTCTAGGACATTGATATGCAAATTGGCTTCTTTGGGGAACCAAGTGCCTTGGACTATTTTCCCCAGGACTTGCCCCCCCCCACCCAATCTGGGTAAGTGGCTGTGGTCACTATGGCCTTGGATTGAGGGAGAATGAAAGGATGGCCTTGTAGAATCAGATTTGACTGAGTCCACCACCAAAGGTATTTCTTACATGTCTGAGTGACTGTTATTTGTGCTGACATGTGCTGGTAAAGAATCGACCACTGTGTTGCTAACATCCATTGGAGAATTCTCATATGAAATCTTGGTAGAGGGGCCAAGATTACAGCAGCTGACCTTGACCCCAAGGCTTGAATGATTAACCGGGCTGAAATTTTGGTATTGTAAAATTATTTTCCTTACCTGGAAACCAATAATCTAAGATAATCTAATAAATAATCTAATTAAGAGAGGAAGAGAAGCTGTCACTGATATCATGTTAAAGACTGCTGCTATGAATTCCATGGTTTGAGAGGTTTGAGTAGGTTTTAACTGAGACTTCCTGAAATTTATGGTTATTCTTGAGAATAAGTCTAGATCACCTGATCTCTTGCTGTTATTAGTAGATGCCTGGTTGGGGCGGTAATGAGCCAGTCATCTAGATATGTAAACATTCAAAATCCCTGTAGTCTCAAGTGAGCCACTACAACTGCCTTGCATTTGTTGAACACCCTGGGGGTTGTGGTGAGGCCAAAGGGCAGTGCTCTGGACTGAGAGTGTCTTTCTCCCAGCTGGAAGCATATAGACTTTCTGGATTGTCTGTTCATTTTAACATGATAGTACACATCCTGAAGGTTTATCAAGCACAGCCAGTCGTCCTGTCCAAGAAAGGGTAGAATGGACTGAACCGTGACCATCTGAAACTTTGTGCATCAAACTGACTTGTTCAAGTTGGTGAGATCCAAAATTGGTCTTTAGTCCCCTGTTTTCTTTGGCACTAAAAAGAATCTTGAGTAAATTCCAGATTCTCTCTGGTCTGGTGGGGCCTCTTGGATGACATTTTTTCTAGCAGCTTTTGTATTTCTAGTGCTGCATCTTTCCTCTGATTGGGTGGAACACTGGGAATTTTGCATACAGTTGTAGTTGGAAGGGAAAAGGAAATTATATAGCCTCTGGAAATAATCCCGTACACCAAAGTATGTCTTGTTAAATCTAGCCAGGCCCTCTGGTGCAGGGATAGTTGACCCCTGATTGCATTCAGAGGGGGACAATTGGGCCTCCTTTCAGGAGTCCTGATAGGGTTTATCAGAAATAGAATCACTGGACCCTTGGTTTTGCAGCCTCCCCTGCCTCTTGGGCATAATTGCATTGTCCAGTTGAGTTCCCCCCTCTGCCCCTGAGGGAACTATCTCCACGTATATCCTGGAAAGGACCGTTGGACTTCCTGAAACACATTTTTTGTCCACCCCATTGATTCCTAGAAAAAGATCTTTGAGGGGTAGAAAAATGTATGCCCACTGCACAGGAATCTTTCCATCTTTTTCACACTTGGATAGTTTGTCCTTCACTTTTGGGCCAAACAATGAATTGCTGTCAAAGAGAGCATTGATGAACAAGGACTTGAAAGGCTCCACAAAATCACATGAGTACATCCAGACATAGATCCTGATGGAAATGCCTGAACCTACTGTCCTTGAACCATCCTTGGCTGCATGCAAGATAAGCCTCATAGAGGAATTTGAAATAGATTGAAGGGTAGCCAACTGAGAGGCTATAGAAGACTGAACCTTGGCAGTAGTGGTCCCATAAAGGGATTTTGAAAGCTTTTTGATCAAATCCCTTTGTAGTCTCATAAAATGTGCCAGATAATTTGGTGAACTGATGGCAAAGGTTGCTGAAGCATAGACACGCTTCCCAAACCTGTCCATCAGCCTAGACTCCCTGTTAGGGGGATGGACAGAGGAGCTTTGCTCAGCATGTTTCTTTTTGGTGGCTGCTGCCACAACCATAGCATCCACTGGCACCCTTTCTCCAAAATTCCTTCCCAACTGGTGGAGCCAGAATCTAATCTGACCTCTTAGGGATTGGCTCAACTGAGTTAGGTTCCTTCCATGACTGCCTATAGACCAAATCAACGAGATCATCAGCAGGCAGAGTAACCCAAGAGGTAGAGTGGCTAGCTCCAGAAGCTTCTAAAAATACTGATTCCTTTGGTGAAGGTTTGCTGGAGGGCCAACCACCTTTTTGCTTAAGGATCTCAAGAATGTCTCCAAATGAGATGTCTTCTGGATGTGATTGTGGGGACCCTTCTTCTTCATTGAATCAGTATCCTCGATGACTGACTCTTGCAGAGAGTCCAAGTGCCTCCTCTTGCCCTTCCTCTGTGGTGGGACTTCCTCAGTGGGATGTTCTGGTGAAGTGTCAGAAGAGATTGTAATACCCTGTTGGGTGGTCTGGATGCCTTGAGCTGGCTATTCCTGTGGTGTACAATGATGTGGCTCTAAGTGCAGAGAGATCTGGGAACTAGACTGGAGATCCAAAGTGGTTGGATCTGTCCTTCCTGTTGGAACAGAGAAAACCCTCTTCACTACCTTGAATGCAGATCACTCCAGAGAGAAAGAAGACAATGGTTCTGAGAAGGCAGGCTTCTGGACCACTGCCTCCCTCTGCCCCATGAGCAACCCCCCTGAGGCATAAGTCAGAGCTGAGCTATCCAAAGCCAAAGTTCCAAGGGGCAGACACAGCTCCAAAACCATTGGAGTCGATTCCAGTGTCGTGAACCTGACAAGGTAGCTTTGGCTCCAAGAGTAATCTGGATCTGAAGAAGTCGGAGCCAGTGCACTCAGAGAAGTCTTTGGATCTGAAGATAAAGGCATCTTCAGATCTGAGCCAGACAGACCAGGAAGGTTCAGATCCAGAAACTCTGAAACAACCAGTGGTATCAGAGAACGAGCAGATAATGGTGGTGTACAGATGGATGGGCACCCTGACCCAAGGAGGTAAGAGCTGGGAGAACACAAGATGAGGCGAATGATGGTGACCTGGAATGACATCTCTCCTGGAAGGGAGAGGGAACCCTAGAAGGTACTGAATCCAATGTCAGAGAATATCTTGTTCTCGGTAGTACCTTCAGATCCAAAGAGCTTGGATTCAAAGATTATTTCATCAGGTGCAAAGGAGAGAGGATCTCAGCAGGCTTTGGATTTGGTCTTGTTTTTTTCTCTGGTGTTTCTGAAAAAGGAGCTGAAGAAGTAGCTGGCCTTGGAGACTCAGTTAAGGTGTCCTTAATTTTAGTTTTGGGAGATTGAGCTGCAGAGATACGCCCTCTGAATGAAGTTGAAAGCAATCCCTTTAAAATTAGTTTATTTTTCTACCAGCTATGACCCTAGGATTGACATTTTTGCAACTAGAACAATCTTCTTGAAGGTGTTGAGGGCCTAAACAATAAACACAAAGTATTCATCTGAAAGTGGTAATTTATGCCCACACTTTTGACACGTCTTGAAGCTGACAGGCCCTTTCTCAGACAGGATGACTTTCAAGAGAAAATAGAAAAGGATGAAAGTTTTCTTTAATGTAATAAAGAGAAAAGGGAAGGGAAATACCAGCAATGGTATGAAGCACTACACAGACATATACAACAGAATGAAGTTATAGATTGTAAGTAAAAAAATGTCAGCATTGGTAAAAGAGAATTACACTGAGTGTGAAAGGTAAGGGAAAATATATTAAACATGTATAAAGGAAGAGGAACAATAAAGGAAAAGCATTTATCTCAATAAAAGCTTGAGAGCTTAGGCTGACCGTATCTTTTCTGGAAAAGCAGCAAAGAGATCTGGGGTATGTTAGGCGATGGTGCATTATAAGTAATGGAGGAGCTTGAGAGCTTTTTGGTGGCCATGAGCTTTAGTAATGGCCAAGCTGGATCTGAGGATCAGATCTGAACCCAACAGTTGAGGATAGACTGTAAACTGACAACATTAGCACCTATATCTTCTTCTGTCTCTCACCCACTAGGTCTGGTCTGTCTCTTCTTTTTTCTGGTTATACAGACAAATCCTTTACTTTACAATACTGCTGTCACAATTATCTTATGGTTATATTGACTTTTTTCCCTTATATCAAATACCAAGGAAGAGATGATTGTAAAACTCCAACCTTTCAATGACATGGCATACCTGAAGTCCCTTTCAAGAGACATTTTCTGCCAGGACATATATAAAAATAAGATCTTTTCCTGTCTTGTTTCTCACAGTATAGTGTAGAAAACATGTTTTTCCTTCACTTGAGCTCAGATCTTAATGCAATAGTTTCCCTCCTTTCCTCAGATTCAGAAATTGCTTTACAATGCAAAACAATGCTAGTCTGACTATGATTGCTTTTTGGTGGTAAGACAACCAAGTTATCATCTCCTAATTAGTATAATCAGTCATGTGACATGGCCACTACCGCTACAGAAATCCTTGTAGACACAATAACAGGACAAAGTTTTGCATTCTAATCTCAGAACTGAATTAATGTACCAGGAGGATAGAATTCTGATTTAAGACGATACATTATTTACCTTTAAATTTTTACATATCTTGAAGGAGGTAATCTGATCTAATGTAAATGTGGCATTCAGCCATGGAAGAGATTTATTTCTTGTGCGTTTTTAGGTCTGGACTACATTGTCCCATCTCAACACTTTTGGATTGTCTGATCCTTTCTTTTGATTCTGAATTAGCATATCCCTTTAATAAGGTCTATCTAACAGGAACATTTGGTTGCTTGCCAATTTTTCTGAAGGTTGTAGAGAATGTCCATCCTTGAATAAAACTCCTTTCCCACCTGAGGAGGGGAAACTGGTTCTATCACTCTTGGGACAGTTTGTGATGAAGGATAGGTGAAAATAAGAGTCTGGTATGCAGGATGAGGAACTACCCCTGGAATGGAGGAATTTCTTCCCATTGCCACCTGTAACCTTGATAAAAGATCTTCAGAATCCATTTATCTGAAACTACATGTTGCCAAAGAGAAAAGTGGAGATTCAGAATTTCTGGAGGAACAAAGGGATGCCAGGTTGGGGGAGGGGAACAAAGCCTCTTATTCATTCTGAATTATTGGACTGTCCTTCATTTTGGGAGTTTCTAAAATTCTTCTTGGAACCCTCTTTTCATTTCTTCTTAAACATCTGTTTACTTGCTTTTTTATTGAGACAGTTGTTTCTTACCAAAACTGGATGAGGAGTTAGAGAATCCCTTGGAAAATTTGGAAAAGGAGGGCTGAAAAATCTTAGTGAGTCCCTGTATCAGCTTACTCCTTTGTCACATGTTGTGATCACCTCTGAAGTGCAAGGGCCAAAACCTAAATCTCTATCCAAAGGATAATTTAATAGCTCATTTTAACATAATCTGGGAGGTTGGGAGAACTCAGCCTTGCAATCCTCCTCAGAACAGTCCCATTGGCCATAGCCCTTTACAAAGTATCAACAGAGTCATACACACACTGTATACAATGAGTAATGACTTGAGCAACAGAAGAAATTAAAGTATTTAAAGCAGATTTTGGTACTTACATATTATTGCAAACAGATTGGGGACCAGGCATAACTCCTGATGTTATCGCAAAATGAGAGTTTTGTGAAGTGAACAGGGGGTGTGGATTGCAAATCACTATTGCTTCACCTTGTCTGTGACACAAGAACAGGAATTTGTATCCAATTCATCTTCCCGGGACCGTCCTTTACCGCAGCGCCTTAATACCGGGCAGATGAAAACATGCAGCACTTTTTACATTACCAAGCACAAATTCTTCCACAGTCAAAAAGAGTCAGGACTGGGTTCACTGTTACTGAATATTCCTGAAGGAAAACCAATTAACCCCAATGCACAAGTCATTGCAACACATGATAAAACACGGGGATTCTACCCTGTCTTGAGCCAGAGCCTGTTAGACAATATCACGGTGCTGTAAAACCAAAAAAATAAAAAAAACCCACACTTTAAAAATAAGACATGAAAGCACGAAAGAAAAACAGCTTCCATGCCTTATTTCAGCTCTACAAATAGTCACAACAAAATAAAACCTTTAAAAATGCACATGCAAAGAAACACATTAATGAAAAGCCTGAGTACCCGGTGTTAGAGGCAAGCTGGAACTGTATGCCTTAACCAATTCTTAGCCTCAGTCACAGCAGTAAAGGACGCAACCCGGAAGGTGGAATTGAGCCAGTATTCCTGTCCCTTTTGCAGAACCGAGGTGATAGGAAAGTGATTTGGACTTTAAACAACCCTTGCCAGTACAGGATAAATGACTTTCGGCATAACATTAGGATGACTTCCAAATCTGGTTACAATAGTACGTTATCCGCTACTTCTCACAAGAAAAAAAACGGTACTTATGTATTATCGCAACCAGATTTTCGCGGTTGCGAAATGCGCATACCTCCACAGATCCGAGTGCATGAAACACTTCAAACTGTTATTCTACTTCCTTACAACTGCCCGAAAACTTTCCATTACTTTTAGGAACGGGGACAAATTGAGAAACCCTCTCCCTGCCTTGCGTGCATTGCAGATGCAAGCTTGAGTTATAATTGCTGCTATCATCCTGTCGGTTGGGTTCTTAAGTGTGTTGAATATCATTTCATAAGAGTGTCTAATATCACAGTTTGGACGATGAATTAAAAACATTTTCAGATGCTGTTACTCTCACCAGTGTATATGCACCGACTGTAGGATTTTGATTGTTGGGGGGAAGAGACTGCATGAAAACTCAAACAAAATTGTTTTCCCTAAACAGCAAAGTGAAGCTGAACAGCCAATTACTGATATCCTTGTCCTGAAGAAATACCAAGTATGAGTAATGATAGGGCAGACCTACTTATAATTCAAATGTTATTCTAATTCCGGTACTTGCGTATTATCGCAACCACATTCTACATGACTCAGTATGCAGTTCTGCGTGGTAAGATGGTCAAACGGCATGACAGTCAGTACCAGCGGTATAGTGTAATGGAGTGAGCTGGCTGTTTGCTTGGTATATAGTAGTGGAAGTACCACAGTCAAATGTGTAAGGCCAACACCCTTTGGGATTCCCCCTTGTAACGTTGTGCAGGTGTATGGCCTCTCAATGGCACCATGGACGTTTAGCGTTTCAGGCTGTTGGTGGTTGAACAAGACATTCTTTTGCCTCAGCAGTGAAGTGGGCAGACGATATCCCATCACTTTGCTTGTATGTTCTCTACTGCTTAACAGTGAATTATTAAATAAGTTATTCTGGCAGCCTTGCACTCGGAATACTGCAGCGGCGTGGCTGCTGAGCTTATTCATGTGCTCCCCACAGTAAGAGACCTGGCATTGCCATCACAGCTTAGCAAACAGTTCACCGCTTCTTCTGTGGTGGAAGTGTTATGGCAATCGCTGTGAATTTACATTCAAAACATTTGTTTAGCTTTGCAGCTTCAGCTTCACGACAATTATATTCTACTAGGTTAAAATTCAAGCCACTAAGACAAAACACTGTTTTGTATGTATTTGAACAGGCATCGTAGTAACATTTACAGCACAGAAGAAATGGACAACCGATGATTTATGTAATTTTCCATTACGCCCCATAAAGTAAATAGTGTTGTAAAGAGTACATTGTAAAAATGTGGATTTTGTTACCCAGAAAAAAGATATCTTGAAGGGCTGATAGAAAACATAGTGATAGTCAGTCCTTTCCAATGTGGTTGCGATAATACGTAAGTACCCTAATTCCTTATTACTGCCCCAAAACTTTACATTACCTTTAGGAACAGGAACAATTTGTAATGTAAAGTTTTTGGGGCAGTCCTAAAGAATTGGAATAACAGTTTGAATCATTTTCATGTGTCTGTGTTTTTCTTCTCAGCATTCCTTTCCTACCAGTTAAACTACTCCTTTCCTTAGTAAGACAGCAGCCCTTGCCAATTGAAGCATACGTGTGTAATGCACGCAAAACAGTAAGAAGACTTGCACGATCGTTTCTCTTCCTGATTGGAAGCCAAACTGACTTTTCATCAGTAAGGGAGTAAAATAACACCTTCCCGCACTGATTTTCATTGCAGCATGTGAATTTTGCAACTGCGAAAATCTGGTTGTGATAATACGTAAGTACAGGAAAAACTGCAGACAAAACATTCCTCATAGGTTCATAGGTTCATACTAGGCTATCTGCCCAAGGGCATTTATAAGCCTAGCCCATAGTTATGTGGCTTTCGCCACCCCTTTAGTTTGAATAAAAACTATGCCTATCATTTTTCTGTGCCTCTGTCAAGCAGTGACACTGAAGTAATCCCTGGGGTATATCTGCGATCTCCCATCCATTGGTCAAGATTCCTCTTGAACAAGGCCAGCGAGGTGCTCTGCCTCACATGTACTGGGATTTTGTTCCACAGCATAGGGAGTCTCTGGGTGATGAATCTGTCCCTCCAGCACGTTCCATTTATAACCGTGTCAAGGTTTAAGTCTCCCGCCCTTGTGGTTCTGAGGGATCTAGATTTTTTGAGGTGAAGCATATTCATCAAATCTGGGTTTGACATGGCCTTATATGTCAGGCACAGGTCACCTCTGAGCAAGCGGTATGAGACTGAATAGAGCTGGAGTTCTTTCAGTCGGGCAGCATAAGACCTATTTTTGAGACCCTTTATCCTTTTGGTGAGGAACTTTTGGGGCCTTTCAAGCTGCAGCAGGTGTCTGGTCAGATACATTCCGAACGGGCATTGTACTCAATCATAGGTCTAATGAGTGATGAGTACAGGGGGACGATGACCTCCCTTGATCTAGATGTGAATCCCTTCATGATCAGGTGGGCGATATAGAAGGTTTTCCTAACTACTTTAGCAACATGAGTGTCAAACGAAGGCTACTGTCAACTTGGGTCCCCAGATCCCTGATGACTTTTTCTGTGCTCAGTGGATTGCCACCTATATGGTAGCTAGGGGTAACCTTGTTTTTCCCGAAGGGTATGACTATGCATTTTTGGCGTTTAACTTCAGGCCATGGCTCTGGCACCAGTTATCCGTTTCTGTGAGGCCCTTCTGGAGGATATCTGTGTCAGATGTGTTTTCGACTATAGCGGCCAGTTTGCAGTCATCTGCAAACTTTGTCAGCCATAACCCTCCTGTGTTTGCTTGTACTTCAGAAAAGTAGATGCCGAACAAGAGTGGACCCAGGACTGAGCCCTGTGGGACACCACTTGTGACAGGCTTTGAGTCTGACATGGCTCCAGCAACTCTGACCCTGTGGGTTCTGTCACTTAGCCAGTTTGC
This sequence comes from Protopterus annectens, assembly GCF_019279795.1. Classification (NCBI taxonomy): domain Eukaryota; kingdom Metazoa; phylum Chordata; order Ceratodontiformes; family Protopteridae; genus Protopterus; species Protopterus annectens. The sequence continues at coordinate 515,414,196 of NC_056733.1, forward strand.
AACCCATCTTGTGATGTATGGGTTTACATTCAAGCTGATGAGTTTTTCGATGATACCTGAGTGGGGTATTGTGTCGAAGGCCTTTGCCAGGTCGAGGTAGGCTGTATGGACTGCCTTTCCCTCATCAATGGCCTTGGTGACTGTCTCGAAAAAGTCAACCAAGTTTAAGAGGCAGGATCTGCCTTTGACAAAGCCAAACTGGGTTGGATCCAAAGTCTGCAAGTTCCCTATGTCTTTATTTATGAGTTCCATTATGATCCTCTCCATGGCTTTGCAGATAAGGCTTGTCAAGCTAATGGGGCGGTAATTTCCAGGGTCTGTGGAGGCACCGCCCTTATGAAGTGGGACCACCTTTCACAATTAGTCAGAACAAACCTGAACATATGAGTTTGACAATTCAAAATTCTGAAAATCAAAGTTGCAGAAGCATAAACTTTTTTCCTTATCAATAATCTTCCCATCCTTATCAGAAAGTGTTAGTATTGGAATTGACTAGTTAGCAGTAGTAGGATTAATTAAAACTATAGATGCTGGATCAGATTTACGAAGAGTGTATAAAAACTTAAAAGACTGAGGCACTTTATACATCCTATCTGCCTTTTTAGGAGGAGCAAGCTAACTGTCTGAAAAATTGCAGGCAGTAACACACAAATGACATGCCTGCAGATTCTGTCAATTCCTTCTGTAACAGTTCATAGTAGTTTTTGAAGGGATGAGAAACTTCAGTATTCTCCCAACTGAAAATACTGATACATTCTTGAAATAGAGTCAGAAAAAGAGAACCCCCATAAGGAGAATCAGAAACTGAGCTATTCTCTGATTCTGAATCAGAAATCTGAGGTGAAAACCCTGTATCTGTCCCTTCATCCTCCTGTCCAGATTAAAATCTTGAATCTCTTCAGGAAAGGAAGTATTCCTTTTTTTATACCAGAAACTACCTTACAAGACGGATCAATAGCCTGAATTAAACCCTGAGCTAGACCCAATAAACTACTCCTGTCTAAGAAAAGTTGAGGAGGAGTAGATACATAGTTAGTTTTCTGCTTCTTTTGACAGGGAAAATCAAGCCAACAGTGATGTTATTGACTGCAACAGCTTCTGTAGAGATGGGCACGTCATTCTGACAAAACAGGGAAGCCTTCCTTGTTCCTTTCCCAGGACAACAAGAGTGGCTCTCCCTTGCTCATTGATGGAACCCCAACAGCTGGAGAGGATGTGGCTAACCCCCCACCCAGTCCATAGTGTCTGTACGTGCTACACCAGACAGATCCGGGTAAAAGACGAGTGGTCTGAGGTACAACAAATGGCCACAGCAGAGTCACACACCTGAGGCACATTGCTAGACTGTTGTGGTATAGACAGGCTTGTTTTATGGCCAAGTCAAAAATGGTACCTGTTTCCAAAAACAAGCAGCAAACAAGGGTAAAAAATAAAAAGTCTTAGTAACTTTTCCCCAGAAAAACAAAGTAAAAAGCACTTTAAAACACTCTGCCAGACCCACAAAGTGAAATAAGCACAATTTCTCCACAGAAAGTTCAGTACAATCTTGTGACAGTCAGTTAAAGCACAAACTCGTAGCTTTAAAATAACTTTCATGAAGAGTAAAATATAACTAGTAAGCAAAATTATTAAATGGAATTTTTTTCCCCAAAGGGTACTCATTTGCACAGCACAAGCCCATTATCAATCCCTGAAAAGCCTTAGAGGAGTGTGCTGTTCGATGGCAGTAAAGCTCTGAAGGGCTTAACACTCAAGCTTGTCATTTGGTCACCTCCTCATGAGCTGCCTGATATTTTGGTCACATGGAACTTGCTCTGAAGCATTGGAAGCTGGTAGGCTATTATATACTTGGCAGGATATAACCCCTATATCTAAGGCTACTGCAGCAGTGATCAGTAGGATGAATATATTACAATTCAGAGTGGAAAAAGTAACACTTGAGGCTTATAAAAGGTTGCAAACATTAAAATATTTTGGTTGAGCTGCTAGAAACTAAAAACCATTCTACTATAATTAATGAATAATAATCCCATCTTCTCATGGCATGGCTGGCCAAATCAAGAAAAATTAGAAAATGTGGTAAAACTCTCAAAGGTAGCAATGAGCATCAAAGCAATCTTTGCAAACCATAAAACAATCTTTGCAGATAGTTATATTTACGGAATTATTTTACAACAGTACCCCCCCCCCCTCCGTGCGCAGTAGCAAGGCCCGCCCAAACCCCGCCTAACAGGCTGCCCACATGAATAAACATGAAGATGGTGAGGAAGTCTGCATGAATATTTATTTATTACCGGCATGTGGTAAACATTAACATTTTTGTTTTGGCAATATTTACAATCTCTCTTTATTTGCGCATCCTTTAACCCAGTTGTCGTGGAGAAACTGTCGAGAGTTTGCCCTTAGGCAAATGGAAATGTCTTGCTACTTAACTTAAAAAGGACCACTTCATTTAATTGCATTTAACTCTGGAGCCTCGATGTTTCAGTACAACTCACAAGTTACAGCATCTCCTACACGAAATGAAATGTTATGGTATTGAGGAACAGAAAAATGTATGATGCAAAAACCTAAAACATTCATTCAGAAATCGTACTACTAAAATGTAAAAATCACCGCATAGAATCAGAGGCAGCAGCACTTAAACTTTCACAGTAAACAATCATGGCGTACTAGGCACAGTACAGTCAGCATAGTGGGTTAGGGCATGTTAAGGCACGTAGTTCAAAACAAAAGCAAAAAAAACATAGCAAAAGTAAGTGGGACAGATCTTACACCATACAAACTTGAATCTGTCAAAATGTGTTTTTTAAAAAAGTGGAATTAGACTTGCTGGCTCAGAGCGTATTATTTTGTACTTTTTATCATTTTCTACATTGTTTTATTTTTTTTAAAATGTTGCCACTGCCTAACAGGCTATTATTTAAGTTCTATTTGATTTTCTCGTTATTGGTCGAATGTCATTGTTAAAATGAATGAACATAACATAATCTGAATCTATCTCTGCCTTCAAGAGTTTATGGCAAAGACATCCAGTTATCCATATAGCTCACAAATATTACTTTTTTCCCTGTGCTTTTTGCAGGGGGGCCAGCCCCCTTGCACCCCCCCATGTATATAAACACAAATATACAAACTCCGAGATCGCACTTCAAACTACTCTTGATGTCATAGGCAAATCTGCATGACATGTCAATCATGCATCATTTTCATGCTACATCATGACCATTAGGCATGTCGATCACTATGGCCATGCCCATTCCTGCGTGAAACGGCTGGAGAGGTACTGTTGTAAAACATCGGCATATTTACTAAGTAATTATGTATGGAGAGCAGCCATATTTTTTGTTGTTGGGTCTTTTGGCTTTTTTTAGGGGTCGCCACAGCGGAATTCCGGTCTGGTAATGATTGGCAGTAGATTTTTACGTGCCGAGTTGCCAGCTCTGACGTACAACCTTCAACAAAGGTACGCCCATTCATGCATATCTCCACACAGAAGATGCTCTAGCTGAGAATTGAACAGGACAGCGTCTTACTGTGAGGTGACAACGCTACCGCAGCACCACCACCACAGTGGAGAGCAGCCATATGAAGTGCGTAAATAAACTTCATCCAATTTCACTGGCAGATGTTCGTGTATGCAATAGCAAAAGTGAGAAATCACAGTTGAAAAATGTTATAGAGGCTGTGGAATATCAGGTTTTCAGTACTGAATTTCAGAGGATCTGCTGTAAAACAAAGGCAATAATTTTGATGGTATCTGGAGCAGTTATGTGGTAGTTTGATGACAAGTAAATGTTGTCTTGGATGAAAATAATAATAATATTATTGTTGTCTTTCGGTTTTTCCCGGTTAGGGGTCGCCACAGCGGAACTCCGGTCCGCTGATGATTGGCAGTAGATTTTCATGAATGCCGAGGTGCCAATGTTCAACCTTCAACGAAGGCACGTCCATTTATGCATGTCTTTCGAATGCCCACCCAACCGCGGGGAGGACATGCAGACTCCACACAGAAGGCACTCCCCGGACTCTAGTCGTGAATCGAACAGAAGAACCTCTTGCTGTGAGGCAACAACGCTACCGCTGCACCACCGTGGAAGGTTGATGAAAATAATAATAATAATAATAATAATAATAATAATAATAATAAATGTTCTGAATAAAACACTCTTTAAATGGCAGGCATTCTTCCTGTGTTCCTGCAGCCCAGGTCACTTAGATATGGCCCTTGGAAAAGTGCATTCCTCTGTGCCTTAATGTAAGCAATTGCCCTTTAATCTTCAGTTAACTGTAAAATGTGTTACTACAGAAATACAGGTAGTACTTACTTGTTGCTCTCTGTAGATTGCTCCACTGCAAGTCAATTACACCCCAAAACACACAAAAATAACCATTAAATGGGTCAGGAAAAAAAACCCTAACTGTTAATGAAAATGAAAAGCCTACAACTGTTTAAAGTGCTTATGTTTCAAAACCTTCTTTCTAGAATCTGTGGCAGGTCACCATGGTGATGAGGATGTCTAGCCCTCACACTTTGCATTGTGTTCTAGCTGAGCAGATGAGAATTCCATCTTGCAGGTGTGTGTGTTTTTTTTTTAATGGTGAAATATGTAAACCTTTTTTGATAGCAGTCATAACAATGTAAGGTAGCTTGTAGACTAACAGAGGTATATTAATTTAACAACCAAAAAATATAACTGACTAAGTAACTAAAACGTGCCTTTCACACTAGTTTAGTACATCATCACAGAAGCTGTAATGTTCTTAGTGTAAAGCATGCCATTTTGCTTAACTCAGCCCCCACTCCATGCAGGTCACTGAAAACACTTCATTAACTTTTTAACTGTAATGACCACATTTCATATTGTAGGTAAAACAACATTTAATTTATTCATTGTTATACTTAATGGTAGACAACAAAAACTTTTCTTTTTGTTGAAGCTGTACATTTATATCACATAAACAGAATTTCACTAGATGTAGCTTATGTCCAGAAATACATGTATACTTCACATGTAGTCTACTAAAACATCATACACTATGTATAAAATAAACACTATTAATCCTGAATCAAAAACACCCTTCTTCTGAAACATATTAATACATATTTCATTAAAAACATTCCTCTTCATCCATACTGCAGTCTTTCTAAGACTACTTTACAATGCTATAATTACAGCATTATGCTGCTATCCATAGGTTCATAGGTGTGTACTAGGCTAATGGCCCTGGTGCCTTTACAAGCCTAGCCCATAGAATTGCCCTGGCATTGTGCTGCCCGACATTAGTTCCCAGTGCTGGGTCTACTTTATTCCCGCAAAAGCCGAATTGGTCGAATACAATTTGCACGACACATAACGAGCAAAACGCAAGTACGTCGAATGCACTAAACCGAGAAAGTGGAAATATCGAATTTGCATAGTTGGCCTGTCTGCGGAATAGCTCCGTAAGGTAAGTGTGCGATAGTTACGGACCTTAGGGTTAGGGTGCGGGTTAAGGTAAGTGCATAGATAGGTAATGTATGTAAGGTTTAGTGTAGGGTTTTGTTATGTGTATGTGTGTGGAATATTTAGTTTGTTTTGGTATAGCTTAGTAGGGTAAGTGTGCGGTAGTTACGGACCTTAGGGTTAGGGAGAGGTTAAGGATAGTGCATAGATAATTGTGTGTGTAGGGTTTAGTGTAGGGTTAGAAGTAGGGTTTTGGTGCTTTACTTTAGGGTTAGAAGTAGGGTTTTGGTTAGTGTGTGTATGTGTTGTTTTTTACTGTATTTCGGTAGGTAGTATGTTGCAGGCGGTGGGGTTGGCCAACTATGAGAGATCGAGATTTCAAATTTTGCGGTTTAGTGCATTTGACGTATTCGTGTTTCACACATTATGGTTCGTGCGAATTGTATTCGACCGATTCGGCTTTCGCGAGAATAAAATAAACCCCAGAGTACCTCTATTAAGTAGAGCCAGTAGAGTGATTCCCAGGGTGAACTTTCTATTTCTCATCCACTCATCAAGATTTCTCTTGAAGAGGGCCAGTGAGGTGCTCTGGTTGACATGTATGGGAAGTCTATTCCAGAGCATGGGCATTCTCTAGGTTATGAACCTGTCCTCCAGCATGTTCTGTTGATTGTGATAATGAGGTTGAGGTCTCTGGAGCATGTGGTGCTGAGGGATTGGGATTTCTTTAGATGTAGCATTTTTAACAGAGCTGGGTCAGACATGGCTTTGTAAGTCAAGCAGAGATTGCCTCTTAGTAGATGATATAAGCAGAGAATAGCTGATGCTTTCTTACGTCTGTCTGTGTAGGACATGTGTTTAAGGCCTAGGATCCTCTTTGTGAGGTACTTTTGTGGCCTGTCCAGCTGTTGCAGGTGTCTAGTGAGGTACATGCCAAATTGGCATTATACTCTATGACTGATCTAATGAAGGAAGAGTAGAGAGAAATGATGACCTCTTTCTTCCTGGATGCAAAACCCTTGGTAATGAGATGTGCCACATAGAAGGACTTTTTGACCACAGTGGCAATGTGGTGGTCGAAGGAGAGGTTGCTGTCAACCTGTGTTCCCAGATCTCTTGTAACGCCTTCAGTGTTCAGTGGGCTCCCACTGATGTGGTAATTAATGGGAACTGAGTTTTTCCCAAAGGGGATGACGATACATTTTTTGGTATTAAACTTAAGGCCATGGTTTCGACACCAGTCATTGGTCTCAGTGAGGCCTTTCTGTAGGATATCTGCATCACATGGGGAGTTAATAATGGCTCCCAGCTTGCAGTTGTCTGTGAACTTGCCCAGCCAGAATTCCTCCGTGTTGGCCTGGACTTCTGAGATGTAGATACCTAACAGGAAAGGACCCAGGACCGATCCCTGTGGGACTCCACTCGTGACTGGTTGGCAGTCTGACTCGGAGTCCGCTACTTTCACACTGTGGGTTCTATGTGTGAACCAATTTGCAACCCACCTAACGATATAGGGGTTGGTGCCTAGTTTGATGAGTTTATCAATAATTCCTGAGTGAGGAATGGCATCAAAGGCCTTGGCCAGATCAAGGTAGGCTGTATGAACTGCCTTATCTTCATCCATAGCTCTGGTGACTGACTCAAAGAAGTCAACCAGGTTGAGCAGGCATGATCTACCTTTCACAAAACCAAATTGCGTGGGATCTAGAGTTTGGAGATTCCCTATATCCTTGTTAATTAGGTCCATGATGATGCACTCCATAGCCTTACATATCAGACTCGTCAGGCTAATGGGGCAATAATTTCCAGGGTCTGTAGTCACTCCTTCTATATGGAGAGGGATGACTGTAGCAGTGCGCCATTCAGTAGGGACAAAGCCTGAGGTGAGGCTGTGAGTGAATAGGGCACACAGATGTGGTGCCAGTTCACTTTGTAATTCATGTAGAACACAGCCAGGGATATTGTCGAGTCCCATATAAACTGTATTCTTGGCCTTGGACAATGCAGTTTTAACCTGTGCTGCAGTAATGCTGGGTACCTGGCATTCTTCCAGTATTGAGATTGGTCCTTTGGGGGGGGGGGGGGTAAAGTTGGCACTGAATCTGTCGGCCAGTATGTTGGCAATATCTGTTGGCTCAGTATAAGAGGTTCCATTGTGCAGTAACTCAGAGCAAATCTGGGTATTCACACGAAAAACATAAAGTCCAAGGGAAACAAAGAAAAACACATTCAGTTACAATGAACCTCGGCAGTTTGCCTTCAAGGATCAAAGAAATACAATTTAAACCAACATTTATATTCAGTCAAACAGCTATTAACATGATCCAATCATCCAATAAATCATTTAAAGGCATCACAGCTTATTATACAAAACATACCATATAAATATATTCTAAATATATTTTAAATAAATATGCTTTCAACATATATTCTTTAATACAAAACTGTCCTAACAAATTCATGAATAAACTTTAGATTTAAAAATTCTAATTACCAAGTTCCTGATGTAATCCTAAGGGAAATAAAGCCTGAAATTTGAATATCATCCTGGTTTCTAACTCCAATAATTTACTAATATAGTCGCCCCCTCTGGGTAAAAAGGGTTTAGCAAGTACAGAAAAAAAAAAATCACAATCAGAACCACCATGTATTTCACAGAAGTGTTTGGCTACAGGACTTAAATTATTTTGATTCCTTACATCCCTAAGATGTTCAAGAATCCGGATCCTCACCATACCCTTAGTTTGACCTATATACCATTTGATATTAGGACAACTGCCGCCTAAAATATACACAACCCCTGTTGCTCTACAATTAAAAAATACCTAGAATTGAATAGTTTCCCATTAATAAGGGAACCAGATAAATTCTTCACCCTAGTACATATACTACAATGACCACAGGGAAATGTCCCTAATGGCAAAGCAGTACTGTACTTAGCTACAAAATCATAATTCAAAATCTCTTTTAAATTGTTTCCCCTACTAAATGAAAAAGTGACATATCTGGGAAATAAATGGCCTGTATTTTCATCTTCAACAATAATATACCAAAATCTTTTGACAATACTTATTTAAGTTTCAGAAAAAGGTGAATATCTAGTAATATAATATAATTTTTACACACTTCAGTAGAAATAATAGAAAATAATAGAAATAACTCTCCCAAATATGTTTTTACTTCTAGTTTTCTGTGCCCTTAAAGTAACACCCTCAACCACGCATTGCTTTGAATGATTAAGTCTTTCTTCATCATATCCTGTATTTCTTAGCCTCATTTCGACTTTATCAAGTTCAACTAGTTTTAAATTTTCATCAAATACCCTCTTATATTCCCCATATTGTAGGGAGTCCAACAAATGCTCAGGATGCATACTAGTTGCATGCATAAACATATTCACAGAAGTTTGTTTCCTATATGGCCTATATCCTATAGCCTTTCCATCCCCACAGAGTGTCACATCAAGAAAGTTTATCTCCTTCCTATTCATCTCATAAGAGAAACTTAAGCCATGGTCATTGCAATTTAAAGTTCTAAAAAATTCTAGAAGTTCTCCTACATCACCTTCACAGATGAAAATAAGATCATCTATAAATCTCCTATAGAACAAAACTTTGTTCTTTTAAAACAGAGTTGGCTATATACATTTTTTTCAAAATATCCCATGTATAACACAGCATATGAGGTTGCAAATGAGGCCCCTATAGCTGTCCCCTTAAGCTGCAGAAAAATTCTCCCCTAAATGAGAAGTTATTATGAGTCAAACAAAATTCCAGAAGGCTAATCAAAAACATTGTTTGAGGACCCTCACCAATGCATCTATCACAGCTTCCAAACCCCATCTGTGTCTTATATTGGTGTATAGTGATTTTACATCGATGGAAACACAATAATAATTAGCCTACCATTGAATATTTCCTACCCCATTCAGTAGCTCCTGGGTATTAAAATATGTGCAGGCACCTTACACAAATACTTTTTAGATGAAAATCAAGGAATTTGCCAACATGACTTAAATAAGAACCAACCCCTGAAATTATAGTCCTTCCAGGCAGCTTTACCAAATTCTTATGAATTTTTGGTAATGCATACATTGTTGGGGTTATAGGTTTCTTGATATACAATTTATTAACATCACTTCTATCAAAGAAACCCAAATGCTCACCTCTTTTTTGTTTTGTGTTTTTCTTTGTTTTCAAATCTACGTATTGCCATAGAGATTCTTGATATAACTATAGAAGGCTTTGCGGTTGTTTTTGGTCTCTGCCGCAATTTTGCCTTCATAGTTGGTTTTGGAGGTTTTGATGAGGGATTTCAACTTTTTGTTGAGGCTAATAAGGGAATTTTTCCAGTCTTGGGACTTCACCTTTTTGTACAACAGTTTCTTCCTTCTGTTGTAGAGATTATTAATGGCAGGGAACCACCAGATTGGCTTCCTTTTTTGGAGGGGAGCATCTTGGTTCTGTTGGGTATGGCTAGTTCCATGCATTTATGTACGTGTTCATACAGTGCATCGGGGTGTGAATTGGCAGTCAGGCATCTATTTCTATTGGCATGAGTGCTGTGAAGTTAGCCACCTCTGTTTTTAGGAGTCCAAAGTCAGCTTTGGAGAAGTTTTTCATGGTGGATACTTTTTCAGAGGATGTGGATGAGATGTGGATTTCAATGGTGATTAGTTTGTGGTCGAATCTAGCCAGGGAGGAGTTGACTATTGGTGTAGAGCAACGGTTGCTCATGTTAGTAATAACCAGGTCAAGGATGTTGCTTCCTCTAGTGAGGGTAAGAATGAGCTGGTCCAGGGCATTGAAATTGATGAATTCCAGGAAGTGTTGGGCCAGTGCATTGGTGCATGAGTAGTTTTCCCAATTGATATGGAGGGGTAATTGAAGTCACCTAGTATGAGAGTGTAGGGTTGGATCTTAATAGTTTCCAGGGTGCTTAGGAATGTGGAGTGAGAGTCTTGGGACATGGTTGGGGACCTATAGCAGACTATGACCTGAATCGCCATCTTACCCAATGTTAGTTGTACCTGGAGTATCTCAGATGCATTATGCTGGGCTACTAGTCTGGAGGTGTGCATATCCTTTATGAATATAGAGACACCACCGCCTTTGGAGCTTCGGTCCATGTTCTGGGGTGGAAAGGTGTGGAATGAGTTATAGCCTGGTAGCACAGGGATGCTTTCTGCTGCTTTAAAGCAGGTCTGTTACAGTACAAATGTTGATGCTCTCCATTTTGAGGAGCGCTTAGAGCTAGTGCATCTTGAGATTTAGACTTTTAGCATTGAACAGCATGACCCTCAGATCACATTTATTTATAGCTGTTCTGTGGTAATTTGGTCTTTGGCACACTGCCTAGAAAGGCAATATAGGGGTGGCAAGAGCCTTAGCCAGTACCTGGAAACCCAGGGGTGACAGATGCAGGCCAACTCTGGCAAAGCATTGAGGTCTGTCAGTCATGTCATCCCAAGAAGACAGATAATGGATCCCCTTAGAATGACACCAGAAACTTAGCCAATTGTTGAAGTCAATCATTTTCTGTTTGTACTGCGGTATCATTCTGGGTGGCAGTAGGATGCTGCTCAGGGCTAGGGTCATACCTGCATGGGCCACATAATCCTAGAGCTCCTCCATGTCTCTTTTCATGTAGTCTAGAGAGGTGCATCTCAGGTCATTCACACTCACATGGACAATGACAGAGTCATACTTGTACTTGTTATGAGTGACCTGAGTGCATGTGTTATGTGTCAGATTCTGGCACCTGATAGACAGCTGACTGTTACCTTCTCCTTATTCAACCTAATGAGTGGGACATCAGTGTGCCTCACTATTGAGTCACCTATGATTATTGTATTGGGCAAGCTGTTTTGCCTTAGGGGCTTAAGTTGAGGGGCACACTGTGTAGATGAGCTATGTTTCTTGTGGTTTGTGCTGTGTTGTGGTGGTTGAGTGATTTCTGCCTTGGAGGTCTCTGCTGTTTGGGTAGATTTCTATTGAGAGCATCTGTGAAGGTGGATGTGTGGTTTGTGTTTTTATGTGAGGGCTGTGATGGTGGGTGTTCTGGAAGGCTGTGTGTTCCATGTGGTGTGGTGCAAGTGTTGACTTTCTCCTCTTAACCAGCTATTCCAGTCTTAGATGGAGAGTGCATGGCTTCCAGTTTGGAGATGTAAGCGCATTTCTCACAAGTTTGAGTGTTGGGAGGTAAGAGAAGAGGGTTGTCTGTATACATAAGGCACTTGCTATACTGCTTCAGAATGCCCAAGTTCACCAGGTTAATAGGAGAAAGCACAAAAGCTGACCTTTAGACATGCTAGGAAGGATGGTCATCATTACTAAGTGCTGGAGGTGTTTTCTTATAGGACGTCTAGTGCTGATAGCACTTATGTGTGCTACAATAATTGCTAAGAAAAGCCTGATGAAGTGCTAGGTAAATAAACTAATTAAAGTGCAAGAGAAAAGAGATCTAGCAAGATCTAAGCGAAAAATTGAAGAGCAGACTTTCTGGCACCGGTAATATACTTTAAATGCAGTGCAAGTTAGCACACTTGTGTGTGTAGCAGTATTAAAGCAAATACAGTTAAAATAAATGCAGTTAAATAAAAAAGAACTTAAATTAAGTGCAGAAAGCAGCATAATTAGAAAAAAAATGAAAATGGAGGCACTTAAAGTCTCTTTCTCCTTTCTGTTGCTCTTGTAGTCTGCAGGACGCCAAAACAGGATCCACAGAGCTTAAACAAGTGCAAACCTGTGCAAACACAGGCTTTTAAACCAGAGAGTTAAAAGGGATAGAAAAACTGCCCAAACGGCCAATAAACTACAATTTCAGTGCCAGAAACCACTCCTATTGTTGTAGATAGGCTACCTAGTGCTTACCACTCTCACTGATAGGCTTCCTTCTAACACAGAAAGGTCTGGGGAACTCAGAAACTTACAAAGCAGTCCTGGATACTGCAGATCTGTATCTGGACTACTCTAGTAACAGGAAAGGCGGAAAACAAGCTTAGAACTTTTTTTTCAGAAAAAAAACAGTTAACGTGTAGCTTAAATACCTCAAAAAGGATTTAAAATCATGTAGCTGAAGCTCTGGATGCTGCAGACCTGTATTTAGACTATGCTACTCAGTTTTAAGGTTAAAAACTCAGTAAGAAAAAACTCACAATGAAGCACAGATTAATCACTTATAGTCAAAAGAATAGCACTTGCAGTATGAAAAAATAAAGTTAAACAGCAACGAAATGCAGCAAAATGCAGTTAAACAGTAATGAATTGCAGTAGTTAGCAATGAAATATAGTTAATCAGTAGATTGCTTTGAAACAATAGATCACAAATCACAGCAGTAACAGACAGCACTAATAAAGCAGCGATTCAGTAGAATACTGTCATCAGTTTAGTGGGGCTACCAACAAGCAGTAATAAATATGTCAAACAGCAAAATGAAGTAGAAAGAGGTACATTTTTTTTTTTAGTAGAAACTGGAAAGGCAGAAGATAATTAAGCAATAACCCATGCCTGGGTGTGGGTAATGCTGGATTTACCCACTGTTGGTGTGGTTTGGTCAGAGTACAGGCCAACACTAAGGGACTGTGGCTAACAAAGTTCGCAGATGACTGCAAACTGGGAGCCATTATTGAATCCCCAAATGATGTGGATACTCTACAAAAGAGCCTTACAAAAACCAATGTTTGGTGCCAGAGCCATGGGCTCAAGCTCCATACCAAGAAATGTATAGTTATCCCCTTTGGGAAAAAGCATGTACCCGTGAATTATCACATAGGTGGCAATTCACTAAACACCGAAAGTGTGATAAGAGACTTAGAGACACAGGTGGACAGTGGTCTCACCTTCAATAACCACATCGCCACAACAGTCAGGAAATCCTTCTATGTGGCACACCTCATCACTAAGGGCTTTTCATCCAGAAAAAAGGAGGTCATTGTTCCATTGTACTCATCCCTCATTAGACCCATTATAGAATACAATACCCCATTTGGTATGTACCTCTCAAGACATCTGCAACAACTGGAAAGGCCGCAGAAATACCTCACTAAAAGAATCACAGGCCTAAAGCAGATGCCCTATGCTGACTGCCTTAAAAAACGACAGCTATACTCTGTCACATATCGTCGACTCCGAGGTGATCTCTGCTTAACATACAACCATGTCAAATCCAGAGCTGTTGGACATGCTGCACTTAAAGAAATCTCAATCCCTCAGATCCACATGCTCCAGGGATCTAAATCCTGTCATCACAATAAACAAAACATGCTGGAGGGATAGGTTCCTGACCCAGAGACTCCCCAGACTCTGGCATAGATTGTCCATACATGTCAAGCAGAGCACCTCTTTGGCCCTCTTCAAAAGGAACCTTGATGATTGGATGGGAGAAAGGAAATTCACCCCGGGGATCACGTCAGTCGCCCTGCTAGACAGGGGTCCAGGGAAGTAAATAGTGTGGGAATACATAGCCAGGGAATTGTTATGGCTAGGCTTGTATAGGCCCTAGGGCCAATAGCCTAGTACCAACCTATGAACAACCATGGGCAAATCCAGCATTACCCACACCCAGAAGTGGGTTATTGCTATTATGCAATGACATTATTTAAGAAAAAAAAATACTTTTCTTAAATAATGGCATTATATAATGCCTCCGTGCTGCCCTTCCACAGCTGTCCTGTATTCTTGGGCAGTTCTGATGTACTGCGCATGCGTATGCTTATGCAGTACATCAGAGCTGTGTGTGGAATCAATGGAGAAAGGAAGATCTCCTTTGCTTTTTAAAAGTGTCTCACTATGTTAAAAGAGTTTAACATAGCGAGATAGCTTTAAGAAAGCAACTGAGATCTTCCTTTCTCTGTTGCTTTTTTAAGGCTGTCTTGCTATGTTAAACCCATTTAACATAGTGAAATTACAGCAATGGAGCTCTTCTGTTCTCCGTTGCTCTCTCAAAAAAAAAGACATACTAATGGAAAAAGTCCGGGTGACTGGACCTTTTTCCATTAGTGTAAGTCTGATTTACAATGGGCATGCTGACCAATCAGCGTGCATGTTTTGGAATATTGATGGGGGGAGGTCATTGTATAATGAGATATAATTCAAGGTTCAGAAGTTAAAGGGGTAGGCCTTTACTAAGTACTGACTATAAACAGTAGAATGAGCTGATGTAATGTGACTGTAGGGAGTGTCCAGTATCAACTTATAACAGAGGTGGGCAACTCAAAGCCGCCAAACAGTTGTCCAGATTACATAGATATGTAGTAAAACAGAAGAGCAGAAGACAGTTGAAAATAAACACCTATCTTTTTCCAATATCACAGCAGGGCAAAAAGGCAGAAGGCCAGTCTCTCTGCAGCTTTGAACAACTTGAGCAAACAAGTATTTCTGGTTTAAAACACTGGCTATTAAAGGCAGAGAAATAGAAACCAGCCCTATTATCCAATCAAAAATAACAGTTTTACAGAAATGCGTTTAGCTAGATTAAACCTGACTGATTTACTTCTTGCCACAAAGAAAAACAGCTAGGCCTCTCTAGACAAAAGATTTCACTAAAAGCTGGAAAGGGTCACAAACAATAACAAATATCCAGCTCTATCAGAATACAAAAAGGAGACTAAAAACAGTTTGCACCGATTGCAAAAACAGTTGTACAGATTACAGAGATATGTAGTAAAACAGAAGTGCAGAAAACAATTGAAAAAAAAAAAAAAAAAAACATCTTTTTCCAATATCACAGCAGGGCAAGAGGCAGAAGGTCAGTCTCTCTGCAGCTTTGAACATCATGAGCAAACAAGTATTTCTGGTTTAAAACACTGGCCATTAAAGGCAGAGAAACAGAAACCAGCCCAATTATCCAATCAAAAATAACAGTTTTGCAGGAATGCTTTTAGCTAGATTAAACCAGACTGATTTACTTCCTGCCACAAAGAAAAACAGATAGGTCTCTCTAGACAAAAGATTTCACTACAAGCCTGAAAGGGTCACAAACAGTAACAGATATTCAGCTCTATCAGACAACAAAAAGGAGACTAAAAATGTTGCACTGATTGCAAAAAACAGTTGTACAGATTATAGAGATATGTAGTAAAGCAGAAGTGCAGAAGACAATTGAAAATAAACACGTATCTTTTTCCAATATCACAGCAGGGCAAAAGGCAGAAGGTCAGTCTCTCTGCAGCTTTAACAGCTTGAGTAAACAAGTCTACCCAATTACGATGACCCTTTTATATTTAGTTGTCATGATAACCTGTGATACTGTTTCACTGGGACCATGAAGGTTTTTTAAGTGTCAAACTGCTGTTAGGTAATAGCAGGTCTGACTGATTGGCAAAAAGGTAGTCAAATCAATGAGCTTTATATGTAGCGCACTGAGGCTATGACAGATAAGCATTTTGAGAGGAATGCGTGGGCTCTCAGACACATCTGAAAACAGCTGCCAGTATTTAGTTGTTAGTGGGGAATTGTGCATAGTAAGTTGGTCCCATACTGAATGTTATATACACTGCCCTACCCTTGTTAGTTCATTGTCACTCACTGGGCACAGCCAACACTCAAGCCCACCCCCTGTTAATAATATTGCTAAGCTAGAAGAAACCCCAGTTTTAATTTCTGTACATTAGGTTTAGGGTAAGAACCCAGCCCACCTATGTTTCCACATGAAATAAAGAAACCTGCCATGTCATCAGACTGTATCTGCAGACTGCAGTACACAAACATAATGCATTTAATTGATAAACCTGGTAAATACATAACATGCAAACTGACATGCAGTACACAAACATAATGCATTTAATTGATAAACCTGGTAAATACATAACATGCAAACTGACATGCATATAAATTTCCTTCTCTTTACTATATTACACACACACACACACACACACACACACACACACACACACACACACACACAACTACAGCTCATAGCAGCAAACACTTTTTCTGATAGCTAGTAAGAGTGAATGCTCCATTTCATTGTGTTTCAACCTGAAGTCTGTTTTCTGTGTGAGATCACATTGCAGCGGGGTCAAGGAATTTGCCTTTACCTCTCTGTTGACTGATTTTGGTGTTGGTATATGTAAGTAGAAGGGGGTGTGGGGGCACAGGGGGACTTTGCCCCCCCAAAATATTATTTTTTTATTTTTTGTAGTTTTCAATCGTTTTTGATTCAGTCTAAAATGGTTGTTGTTTTTTGTTCATTGTTTGAAGAGATAGGTATTTGATGCTTTACAGCTAGTGGGGTTTGGCTTTTTTGGCCTGAATGTAACCATAAAGACTTAAAAAGTAAAAAAAAAAACTCATGGACTTTCAGAAGCCATGTAGCTGAAACACTTGATGTTCTTAAGGGGTCACTTGCATCTATCCCATGGGCCTCCATTACAGGAAGTTTAAGGTACCACACAGTGAAATTTCACTGTAGCTTGGCTGTGTTTTTCTTGCAGTAATGTTTGATATATACATATATATATATATATATATATATATATATATATATATATATATATATATATATATATATACACACACACACACACACACACACACATATATATATATATATATATATATATATATATATATATATATCTCCGGCCATCTAACCACAACCCCTTTTCCCTATTTTTGCTCATGAGGTCAGGGTATCACTTCAAACTAATGTTCACACTACCTGATGACTGGCTATATTTAGTTGCAATTCATGTGGTTGAATACTCATTCGGTTGACAAGTTTGTGTGGATGCAAAAAGAGTGAGGGCAAAAATGAGTGGATACTTATTTATGTGAATGGAATATGGCTGTAGGTAAGTAGAAATGTGTGAAAAAGTAGAGGATTGTGAAAATGTGCAAGATCACCTTATAGTGGTTAATGCATATGTGCGAGTGTTTGTAGGTTAGGGATAGAGTAAGGGTTACTAAGGGGATAGATTCAGTGCTGTGCCTATTTGCTGTTGTGTGTATTCTGTGCCTTTTATCCTTTGTAGTGGTGCTGTTAGGGAAAGGCTTTTTAGCAAAGTAATGTGTTTTGTTGGGGTTCGAGGGTAGGAGTTTAAGGGTAGGCTTTGGGTTAGCAGGCATGAGTAAGGTGGTAAAGGAGCTCAACAAAGTACATTTACCTATATCTATTTCTGTTTGTTGATCTCATGGAGAAATAAGCTGTTCACAGAGGAAGCTAAGGAGAAAAGCTCCAGTACAGCATAACTACAATACAAAGTACAATATAAGTAAACAGTACAAACAGGTTACATAATCAGTACACATAAAAATATTTTACACAATGTTCGGACTTAAATAACTTAAGGTTATTCCTTGAAGGTGGAGACACCGAAGCGCTAGAATAAAGACAGAAATCTTGCTTTGCTGTTTGTCTTTTTGTGTGCCACAGTCGGTGATATTTTTGGGTCAGAGTTGTTTCATATTACTTGCAAGTATATCATGAAACTCCTGTATGGTGTTAAATTCATCTTTTGGGGGAGTGAAGGAAACACACATCATTACCGGCATGCTGAATCATGGCTTCAAGAAATTGATGCAGTATTTTTGAGGCAGATGCCTGAAATACCCCCACTGTGTCCCCAGTAGATCACTGAAAGGTCCCTGTAGCTAATGTATGTAAAGCCACACATACCTCAGTATACACGCGGATACATACTCCACAGCTCACATAGGGCTGCCAGTGAGGCTGACACATTTTCATAGTTTCTTGGATGATATCTCTGTATAAATGGCACTGTTCCACAACGGCAGTGTGGTGGAGTCCATGAAATGTTAAGCACGGTTAAATGACCCAGAGCTTGCAAGGATGACTTCACTTGCCATCAGGCATACCAGTGGCTATAACAGCCTCTTGCAGATACACATTGTTAATGTTGTGACAATCCCCAACATTACTTAGTGATTCCCCTACTCTGAGCACAAGTATTTGGCAGAGTTAAAGTTCACTGCGAGTATAGCCCTGTTGCATGGCATTTATGCCTTTCTGAACTGCTCTGCTATCTTGTTTTTCTCATTAGCCAACACAGAAAAGCTTATTTTTATAATGTTACTCATTGCAATATCTGTATTTAGCTATTAGCATATACCATGTCTGAACATTCTGCTTGGCCTGCTTGCATCCCAGAGATTATTTTTCTGAATCAAATATACCCTGCACATTTCTGCCCATCGTGTAAGTTCTCTTATCACGATGTGGCAACATTTTTTGAATCCCAGGGCTTCACTTTGTTCTGTGGTTGTCTGTGAATAACAATGTTGAGATTGTTTCCTTTCTGTCTGTTCTCAGATTCTTGCTGTTATCTGTTGCACTGTTTACTTCCATTAACCGCGATCACCTTCTATGTCTATACTGTCCCCTTTTCACCAAAACTGGACCTGTAGGACACTGCTGTGTAGCACTAGCACCCCACCTGTTAATATGAATTGATTAATCATCCAGTCCACAGCTGTTATTGCTCATGTTTTATTAAACACTGTGCCACTGAATCATTTTATAACACAAAGGTGTTCCTTGCAAAACTGTATGCTTACTGATGCCAACCTGAAATGAATACTGTGCATTTCCCACCTTGAACTATGTAATATTCCTTTCTAGCCCCTACTTGAGTTGTTCCCTGACCTCACTCCATATTATATCCTTAAAACAGTAATTCTTTGTGCAAAGACCTGCTGAATCTGAATGTATAGTTTCCAGTCTTTGTTCTTATACATTATCAAGGAATGTGCTAAAGCAAATATATTTAACAACTCATTTGTTGTACTCGCTTTATACTGCTTATTTGCAAGTACCTGCCCTACTTGGTAAATGGTATTAAATTTAGTGAAGTTTATAGCCTTCCTTTCTTGGTACATGTAGTGCAAAATGTCTTAAGATTTTATTCTTCTGAAACTAAAATCATTACAAAGTTTTTTCCCTCGAGTCTCTATAAAGAACCTCTGCCTAAATATACCTACTAGTCAGCAAAGTGTAATTAGTAAAATATGTTTTCGTTTAGTATATATATATATAACACCCTAATGATCTGTTAAAATAGTAGAGCACAATGACAATATAACTACTTTTTATCACTTTCGTATAGTACTGTCTTGTAAGTTGATGTGGATTTATTTTTTCCTGTTTTTATCTTCTGTGTCATGTATGGATAAGTTCTGAAAGGAACAGCTCAGTCATGAAAGAAACAAGTAAATAAAATGAATAAGAATGAAAAGGTTTTGCAGATGAAATACATCCACCTTATAGCATATTTTACTCTGGTGACTCCCTCACTGAACATTTTGTAGAAAATGCTGTTAGGTTAGCTACTCATTCTTTTGCTGATTCATGTCATGTTACATTTAGCTTTAAACTGCAGATAATTATTAATAAATGTTTATGAACTAAGATCATATACACTGGCCAAGCATATGGTATTCCTGAGGCAAAGTATGCATTGTGCAATCGAACAGAGAGATAGGGAGGTAAAATTATGCATTGTCACTTCACCACAATTTATATAGTCACTTTAATCTCACATGTGAACATTTTTTAATCTTTTTTGTACCTTAGCAGAAAGTTTTTTTTACCTCACATACTTAGTGGCAAGCTTTTCTACCTTGGTCTTATCTTCCCAAGCTGAGTGAAGTGGTGAACTAACCATCATCAAGACCATGCTATTCTAAAGAGTCTCACACAGAAGCCTCTTGCAGTATGTACACATTCTGTATTTATTAATTTATTTTAGGTACTTCTATTTACTACTGGTCACCTGACCCTTTTTACTTTCCTGACATTGGTTAACTAAGGAGCACATACAGAACTATGTGCAGGAGTATATTTCTCCCTGAACACAAGGCATACATTCACTCACACACACACACACACACACACACATATATATATATATATATATAGATATATATATATATAATATATTATATATATATATATATATGCATATATATATTTATATACATATACATGCAAATATATTTATGTATGTATGACATGAAAATATTTATGCATAACGTGTATATATATATATATATATATATATATATATATATATATATATACACTTGTTTGCAACCTTCTGTGTTTTGTGGTTGCCCTGTATATGTATGTACATTGGCATCAAATCCAGGCCTTGTGACTTTCTGTTACAGCATGTAGTCTGAAGGCAGGAATTCAGAAAGACAGGGTTAAACTATTCCCGACACCACAAAGTCTACTCTTCAGTTTTTCCCTTGGAACTAGACAAACCTTCAACTTTAGCACTCAAACTTTCATTTTACAGCCCAGCACTTGCTTAAAACTCATAACAAGCACTAAATACCCCTAGCAGTAGCCCCCCCTTGTACTGTCCAGAAGGACAAGGCTCTCTATTCGTCCACACCAGTCAATCAGAAAAACAGCTCACTCTACCTATTCAGGCATGTCCAAAGGGCAGTTTCTGGAGTACTCTCCAGTCCAACTGGGGAATCTGGGCATTTTGAGGCAATGTTACAACTGCCTCATGTACACAGACAACCACCAAACACTAATATATGCGAGAGATGCAATTGTACAGCCAGACTGGAGGCAAAACTCTCTCAACCCCAGGCTGTAACTGACTGTCAAGAGAAGAAGGGTAATACTTGCAACACACCACCAGCCTCACATAGACCTAACAAACCAACACAGGCAAATAGCACACATAAATACACAAAAACATACTCGGAGGCTCTAAATAAAAATCTGCAAAAGCAACAGAGACCTCCAAAGCAGACATCCAAGCAACCTCCACACCCCATCACAAACCATGAAACACATACTTTACATAATCAGTGTGCCATGCAATCACAGCTCTTAAGGCAAAATAACATACCCAACACACTAGTGATAGTCGACTCCATAGTCAGGCACATTGATGTCCCATTAACTAGAATGGACAAGGAGAAGGTTACTGTTAGCTGCCTGTCAGGTGCCAGGATCTGCCACATAACACAAGCACTCAGGTCACTCCAGAACAAGTACAAATGTGACTCTGTTATTGTACATGTTGGTGTGAATGACCTGAGACATACCTCCCTGGACGACATGGAAGAGCTCCCTGATCATGTAGCCCAGGCAGGTATGACCCTGACCCTGAGTAGCATCCTACCCTCACCAAGAATTATGCCACAGTATAAAGAAAAAAATGATCAGCTTCAACAATTGGCTAAGTTTCTGGTGTCACTCAAAGGGGATCCAGTATCTGTCTGCCTGGGATGACATGCTAGACAAGCCACGTTGCTTCACAAGAGATGGCTTTCTCCTGTCACCCTTAGGTTTTTGAATACCGGCAAAGGCTCTTGCTGCCCCCATAGTGCCTTTTTTAGGCAAGGCTCAAAAGACAAACCCACCACCGTAAATAGCACAAGTAACCAAAAACTGAGGGTAATGCTACTCAACGCTAGAAGTCTAAACCTTAAAATGCATGCACTCGAGGCACTCTTCAGTATGGAGAACATCAATATCTGTGCAGTAAAATAAACCTGGTTTAAGACTCCAGAGAGCACCCCAACACTACCAGGCTATAACTCCTACCATACCTTTTGGTCACAGAACCTGGACCGAAACACAAAAGGCAGGGGTGTATCCATATTCATCAAGGGTACTCACACCTCCAGGTTAGTGGCGCAGCACGATGCATCTGAGATCATCCAAGTGCAACTAACAATGGGCAAAACTGCAATCCAAATTGTAGCTTGCTTCAGATCCCCCACCATGACCCAGGACCCCCATTCCGCATTTCTGGAGACACTGGGAAATATGAAGGTCCTACCAAACACCCTAATACTGGGTGATTTCAACTACTCAAACATTAACTGGGAGAACTAGTCAAGTACTAACTCCCTTGACAACGATTCCTAGAATTTATAAACTCAAACTCCCTTTATAAACTGGTCAACACCTCCACCAGAGGGAACAGTATATTGGACCTGGTCATCACCAACATGGGCGACAGGTGTTCCACACCTGATATCAACCCCTTGATGGTTAGATCAAACCATAGACTAATTACTCTGGATATTCACATTCCGCTCCCAACCCCAATCAAGGAAACCACCGTGAAAAACTTTTCAAAAGCAAACTTCACGTTGCTTAAGACTGAGGTGGAAAGGTTCACAGCCCCCACGCCAATGGACAATGCTGTCCAGGCTGCTGAAACCTATACAAAGGCACTCTATGATCATCTGCAGGAATGCATGGATCATGCTATCCCAAGTAAAACCAAGACTTACTCCTCCAAGAAAATGAAACCAGTCTGGTGGACCCCTGCCATAAACAGGCTCTACAATAGAAGGAGACTATTGACATGATCTACAGGCTATGTACCCACAGAGTGGCGCACAGCAACAGTTATCCCAGTCCACAAAGGTGGTGCAACAACAGACCCTGGGAACTATTGCCCTATAAGCCTGATTAGCCTGGTCTGCAAGGCTATGGAGCGCATCATCATGGAACTCATTAACAGAGACATTGGGAACCTCCAAACTTTGGACCCCACCCAGTTTGGCTTTGTTAAGGACAGATCATGCCTCCTAAACCTGGTGGACTTCTTTGAGACAGTTACCACGGCATTAGATGAGGGTAAGAAGGTCCACATAGCCTACCTAGACCTTGCAATGGCTTTCAACACCATTCCCCATTCTGGTATTATAGACAAACTCACCAACCTGAACATTAACCCTTACATCATGAGGTGGGTTCCAAATTGGCTCATGGACAGAACCCACACAGTGAGAGTTGCAGACTCTAGGTCTGACTTTAAACCAGTTACAAGTGGCGTCCCCCAGGGCTCTGTCCTAGGACCCCTCCTGTTCGGTATATACTTCTCAGAGGTACAGGCAAGCACAGGAGGACTTTGGCTGACCAAGTTTGCAGACAACTGCAAACTAGGGGCCATAATTGATTCTCCGGCTGATACAGACACCCACCAGAAGAGTCTCACTGAGAAGGATACCTGGTGTCAAAATCATGGCCTCAAACTGAATGCCAAAAAGTGCATAGTCATCCCATTTGGAAAAAACAAAGTACCTGCGAACTACCACATAGGTGGTAGTCCCCTAAATACAGAAAAAGTGATAAGGGATCTGGGGACCCAAATAAATAGCAGTCTCTCCTTTGATAATCATATTGCCAAGGTGGTTAGAAAATCCTTTTACGTGGCTCACCTAATCTCAAAAGGGTTCTCATCCAGAACAAAGGAGGTTATTGTGCCTCTCTACTCATCACTTATTAGACCCATTATAGAATACAATGCCCCATTTGGGATGTACCTTACAAGACACCTGCAACAGCTGGAAAGACCACAAAAGTACCTCACCAATACTGGCCTCAAACAGATGACCTATGCAGCCTGACTAAAGAAACTCCAGCTGTACTTGGTTGCATACCGCTTACTCAGAGGTGATCTCTGTTTGACATACAAGGCCATGTCCAACCCAGAATTGATGGATATGCTTCACCTAAAAAACCTAAGTCCCTGAGAGCCACATGCTCTAGGGATATAAACCTTACCACAATGATAACTAGGACATGCTGGAGGGATATATTCCTGACCCAGAGACTCCCCATGCTTTGGAACAAGATGCCAATATACATCAGGCAGAGCCCCTCACTAGCACTCTTCAAGAGAAACATTGACGTGTGGATGGGAAACAGAAAATTTACTCTGGGGTTCACTGCAGTGGCTCTGCTGGACAGAGGTTCAGGGAACTAATGGCTCTGCTGGTCAGAGGCACAGGGAACTAATCTAAGGGGGTAGTGAAAGCCAACACACTCTGGCTAGGCTTATAAATGCGCTTGGGCAGATAGCCTAGTACTTACCTATGAACCTAATCTGTGCAATGTACAATAGCAGAGTTGATTGAAGTAAGGAATACCCACTCCTGAGAATGTGATTCAGAAATTGGAAGTTGTCAGTGAACACTGCATAAAAACAAAATCATAAATTACATGTAAGACAATACAAGAGAATTGGTGTTTCCAAACATAGGTGATCTGCACACAGCCACCAAACAAATGACACACAGAAACAGAGATTGTTATGGCAAATATGGACAGCTTGCTTTATATTATTTATTTATTTATATTTGTTTACCGGGAAATTCCAACTGGACACAGGTCTTTTTTTAGCAAAGGCCCAGGGAGAAAAAGCTCCACAGAACAATAAATGAGCAGCAAAGTACATGAAGAACAATCAAATATACATACAGTAACAAATAATAGATACTGCAGCAAACATTTGCTATACAGACAATATGAAACATAGTAGTAAACAGATATACCAATATCTAGCTAGGGGCTAGGAATAAAGGTAGGATGTATATACAGATAGTACTAAGTTCAAATGGATACTGTTCTAAACTCATATACCTAAATCTTAAATACAAATATTGCACCAAAATCAAACAGATATAATGCAAATGCTCCACACAAAGGTGGAACAAGCTAGAAGGGATAATGGGATGGAAGGGGAAGATAGGAGTAAGAGAGGAGACTGAGTGAGTAGTATACATGGTAGTGAGAAGAAACTAGGTGTAAGTCAGTCGGATATGTATTTGGAGTTGAGATGAAGTGAGGTAGTTAAGCATGTTATAACAGGTCTGAGAGATTGAGTGAGGAGGGAAGGGGAGGGTAAAGGGTTAGCCAAAGGCTGCAGAGGAAGGAATGCAATGATCAGATGGTGTGAGGCAGGGTAGCTAGTGGAGGGGAGAGGAAGGGGAGGTAAAATGAGGGTAATTAGTAAGGATTGGTGCATGGGCATAACCAGAGACTTTTTAAGTGAGTTTTTAGTGCAGTCTTGAAGTGATTGCGGGGGGAAGATTGTTCCATAATCTGGATATGATGCAGGAGAATAGTGCTTCTCCTGCTGAGTTCTTGGGTTTGGTCACTAGAAGTAGATTTTTGCTGCTGGAGCATAGAGGTCTAGTGGAGCAGTAGGGCTGGAGAAGGTTTTGAAGGGATGGGACTTTAAGAGGATGGTTTACTAACTTATGGGCAAGGGAGAGTTGATTCAGGTGAAGAAGTTGAGGTAGTTCAAGCCAGTCAAGTTCTCTAAGTGAAATACAGTGGTGGCTGTGATAAGGTGCACCTGTGGCAAACTTAGCAATTTTATTGTAGCACGCCTTGAGCTTGTTTAGGTCTGTTTGTCTAAGGTAGGTAAGTATAGGAGAGGCTTAGAGTAAAGTGGAGATTAAGTAAGAATTGGCAGCAGAAATTCTGGCTGTCTTGGTGAGGAATTGTTTGTTTCTGTACAATGCACTTAGCTTTTTGGGAACCTTTTTTATGGTAAGAGAAATGTAAGTGTCAAATCTGAGATTGTTATCAGTCTCAACACCAAGTAGTTTGGTGTGTTCTGTTGGGGAGATGATGGTATTTTCTTTGGCTAGAATATTAAAGTGGGGGATAACTGGGTTAGATTTAGTGGGTTGGAAGATAACGAGTTTAGTCTTGCTCGGGTTGAGTAATAACTGGGCATTAGATAGCCAGCTTTCTGCAGATGAAAAGGCTTCCTGTGTGATCTTGTGAAGTTCAGGTATAGTTGGGGCTGAGCAGATGATGGTGGAGTCATTTGCATACTGTATAAGAGAAGCATGCTTGGTGGTTGTGAATAGATCATTGGTGAAGAGTGAGAATAGTAGGGGACCATGTTACAGGAAGTAAGGGAGATAGATCATTATGCCAGACAACTGATTGTTGGCAGTCAGTTAGATAGCTGTGAAACCAACCAGTAGCTGATAGGGAAAAGGATAGGTTAGTGGGAACAGAGATTAGTAGTTTGTGTGAGACCATGTCAAAAGCCTTGGATAGATCTAGAAATATAGCAGAGGAGAACAGGCCATTATTTTTATGATGAAGGATAGCATTTGTGAAAGAGAGCAAGGTGGTAGTAGTGCTGTGGTATGGCCTGAAGCCATGCTGGGTGCTGGAAACAAGGTTATTAGCTAAGAGGTAGTCAAAGACTTGTAAATGGATGCATTTCTCAAGTATCATGGAAAGTGGAGAAAGGATGGCTATGCTGCGGTAATTGGAAAGGTCAGTGGATGAACCACCTTTATGGAGGGGAATGATGTGGGATATTTTCCACACTGTGGGGACATATCTTTCTGAAGAGGACCGATTAATTAAGATAGGGACTGGATAAGCTAGGGCTTGTACTGCTATTTTTAGATATTCTGAGGGGAGATTGTCAGCTGCAAGTTTTGTAGGCTTAAGTTTCAATAGAAGTTTTTTATATAGGCGGTAGGTACAGATGAAAAAGAAAAGACTGTGGGCAGAGTATTTGGTTTTGATGCAGGGAGGGATGGTAGATGGTTGTGTTGTTTAGTCAAAGACAGAATGGTTTCAGTAAAGTGTTTATTGAATGAGTCAGTGATACTGCTAGAGGAAGGGGGAGTGGTAGGTGGGGGTGTGCTTGCTCATTTTCCCTACTCCCCTTGCTCCTCCATTGGATAATTTGTGTAGCTTCTATCTAATGTTTCTTGCTTGCCATACGCATTATAAGAATTGTCATACATCTGTCGCACAAAGTCTTGGTTTTTGTCACTGATTTTGACTCTACAACCTCAAGAAGACTGTTCTACTACCCTTTCTGTGGAAAAATATTACCTTGTATCTCTCTTAACTTAATACTTGGTGTATTTGTAGAGTACATAACACG
Organism: Protopterus annectens; assembly: GCF_019279795.1. Lineage (NCBI taxonomy): Eukaryota > Metazoa > Chordata > Ceratodontiformes > Protopteridae > Protopterus > Protopterus annectens. Next base: position 515,441,296 of record NC_056733.1, read on the forward strand.
GATTTAAGACATTTAGTTTAGCTAAATGTCTTAAATCTCTCCCAAAGATATACAATATTAGGCAACCACTTTACAGTCAAAATGAATTTCAGAGTATTAATTCAGTTATACTATATAAAAGGATTCTCATAATGAAGGTTTAGTTCTTTAGGATCATAGCATCATAGGAGGTTACCAGGCCAATGGTCGTTTAGCCTTTTTAAGCCTAGCCATTCATGCCATAATTTTCCCAGTTATTAAGGCCTGAGGACTAGAATGGATGTGGTATATGCATGTGTTTTAGGGCATTTACAAAATGACATTGACAAGCTAGGGGTGAATTTATAATTTCCCATCCAATGGTCCAAATTGTGTTTGAAAAGGCTTATGGAAGAGCTATGCTTCACAGAGAAGGAGGTAATTTCTGAGACACATACTGTCCCTCCAACATGTTTTGTTTAAGTTTAAGTAACAGATAAGGTTTAGATCCTTGAAATGGGTAATTCTAGTGCTATTTGTTTTGTAAATGTGTAGTAGATCCATCAGGACTGATCATGCACAGCTAAGTTGTAATACCGCAATAGAAATTATACTGCAATTTTTTCAGCACCTTTGCCTCCCGACCATCAGTTCCCTCCTGTGACATATGAGCCCATTTGCTCATGATAGTTTCCTCATGGGGTTGAGTGCTGTCTTTGACCAATTCATTCCCTGTGAAGCAATAGACAATCATGAGGCCATCATCTAGGCAGTCATCATGGTCTTCTCCATCCTGCTCCCAGAAGCTCCTAACACTCCTCAGCATCTTCCAAAGGGCACTACTGCTGCCAGTTAATGAGGGGAGCAACATGGGAACTTCCCTGTGTGACTACTCCCTGACCTACGTGGCTATGCTACTGCAGCATGTCCCTCTGTCCCAGACTCTATGGGCTGCACCAGTCCAAGCTCCCACTGTGTGTTGCCCGAGCAGCAAGCCTAGCCACCTTCCACTCTTAAGGAAGAGTGAGCCATACAGTCATATCCTGCTCAATCCCATCCTTCTGCTCTGTTCTCACCAGAATTGAAAGTACTGTTTTATCAAAACCCAGAATTTTTCGAATTCTTTGCAGTTTAGGAGATGCAGTACATTTATAATTTTTCAAATATCTTGATAATAAAAATAATTAATGTTCTGTAAAATATTGTCATGTCTTTCTTTACAAAGTGTAGTCACATAAAATTTTAAGTGAAAAATGTAAAATTTTATTAATGAGTATGGAGAACATTGAGATTCTTGAACTAGCACTAGAAAATGATTGAATTACTTAGCAAAATCCTTGAAAAGGTCCACTTTCAGCTTGATGTATATAGGCCCTCAAGAAGTATGATTGCTGAAACCCCCTGCTGATACTTCCTATTCCCCCACCCCACAAAGAATCCTACATGTGTTTGCATATATCTATATATCTCTGTCCATATCTTTGTTTCTCTCTCTCTCTCTCTATTTATATCTATATCTCTATCTATACCTCTCTCTTTCTCTCTCTCTTTATATATATATATATATATATATATATATATATATATATATATGAAAAAAACTCAGTTAAATATTGAAGAAATAGATTATATATCATAAAACTTCAACGTAATAACTAGAAGAAAACAAATAAAATAAAATAAAAATTCAAATAAAAGTCCGAGAGCCAATAATTAGTGCTTTCATCCAGGTTTAATGTACTGGACTTCTTCAGAATGTTTAAAAATACAAATAATGTGTTAATAAATAAGCATCAACTGTAAAGGGATGATGACATCAAAATTCCAAGACCAATAGAAAGCCAAGTATTCAGAAATATGTAAATTCTATAATGCAGTAAGACATGAATATTCAATAAATGTACAGAAGTTCATGAATAAGTAAAAGGAAAACAGGACTACAGAAAATATAATAATTATTGGTTCCATTTTAAAGCACATCTAATATTTATATGTTCATTCAAACCAGGTGGGGCTTCAGCATTTAACAGAAGCTGTCAGCGCAACTCCTTAACTTCCAGTAAGGTGTTTTTGTCTCCGAAAAATAAAGGTACATGGTCTAAAACAAAGAAATTAAATCCTGTAAACAAGGTGCAAGTGTTACTATGTTTAGTTTATTTTAGTTTATGTTTTATATGTATATATATATATATATATATATATATATATATATATAGCCGTGGTGGTACAGCGGTAGCGTTGTTGCCTCACAGCAAGAGGTTCTACTGTTCGATTCTAGGTTGGAGTGCCTTCTGTGTGGAGTCTGCATGTCCTCCCCGTGGTCGAGTGGCCTCCTCCAAAAGACATGCGTGAATAGACATGCCTTCGCTGAAGGTTGGGCATCGGGCTGGCAACTCAGCACCATAAAAATAAAAAATCTACTGCCAATCATTAGCAGACCGGTGTTCTGCTGTGGCGACCCCTAACAGGGAAAAAGCCGAAAATAATGACCTCATTAGATATGGATGTTATTCCATTAGTTATTAGCTGCACCATTTAGAAGGAGTTTCTGAATACTAAGTAAATGTTGAACTGAAGAGTCCCCAGCACTGAGCCAAGTGGGTCACCACTGGTCATCTTCCTGCTTTGTGATGACCTGGCTAATTACAGAAGGCAAAGCTGCTTTATGGCTATTCCTTTAAGTACCTGAAATATCTCTTGCCAGGTAATTTCTCATCTGTTTGTGTGCATACATTCACTCGCGTATTGTAGGGTCTGTCTTTTAGACAGTTTGCTATCCATCCTACCACATAGAGATCTATTTTTAAAGCATTAAGCTTACTAATTATGATAGCATAAGGGATGGTGCCAAATGCCCTGGCCAGATCAAGGCATGTTGTATGGACAGCATGACCATTGCTGACAACCTGTGTTACCCTTTAGAAGATGTTACCATATTCATTAGACAGGATTTTAACTTGATAAAGCCAAACTGCTGCAGGTCTATACTGATGAGACGTTTGATATAATGCTTGATAAGTTCAGTTATAATAAGTGTCTCTGCTGTCTAAACAGCCAAATATATTATCAGATCCCATGTAAGAAGTATATTTGGTCTTGTTCTTTAGTGATGAGGGGGGGTGGGTGCTGAGTGTTTTAGCATATGCAGACTTTATGTGGCTGTCTCTGAAGTAAAATTCACACCAAATCTGTTTGCTAATATGTTAGCAGGGAGCAGAATAAGCTGTGTCATTTCTGAATATGACCAGACTAGTGTTGAGTTATTTCTTAGTTTTTAAATGTAGCTAAAGAAGGATTTGTAATTACTTACCTTAGTTCATGTGCTGCTTTAGAAGACCTAATAGTGCTTTTCAGGTTTTTGTAGTATATGTAATACTGCCCTCAATATGAAGGTGGTTAATCCACTGAATACTTTTTTTCTTTTATTGTTAAAGTTTACATTGATGGGCCACCAGGGTGGTTTGTTTTTGAATTTCCTGTTACACTTAAATCTGGTAGGGACTGTCAGTTCTCTACAAGTGGATTTAAATCTCCTATGTAAAGCTACCTGTTGTGGTAATGCTGGGGTTGATGCTGCTATCAGTGAATTTTGAGACTTCATCATAGACGTAGATGAGGTTAGTATGTTTGAAATCCTTAAATTCTGGTATTGGTGTCAGAGGTTTAGTGGTTTTGAAGGTGAATGTCACTAGTTTATGAGACAGTTTAACTGGAGATGGAAAAAACTGGGTACTTCTGCAAGAGGATGCTAAATTTGGGACCAGGTGAAGTATATCATATTCTCTGGTGACATTGTTAATAATTTTGGGTGTTGTGTAGTTTTGTTTGCTACATATATGAACTTCTGAGAATTTATGGTAGTTATTTGTACTCCAGCTTATTGAGAGGTAATTAAAGTCTTCCAAAACCAAATACTTGGTCACTTGCATCCACTACGACACATGGAATGTTTCCCCAGGTGTAATGGTTTCCCCAGGTCATTCTAAGGGGGATCCAGTATCTGTCTGCCTGGGACGACATGATCGACAAACCTCGATGTTTTGCCAGACATGGCCTGCATCTGTCACCTCTGGGATTCCGGGTACTGGCTAAGGTTCTTGCCCCCCTATAGTGCCTTTTTTAGGCAGTGTTCCAAAGACCAAAATTCCACTGCAACAGCTACAAACAAATGTAATCTGAGGGTCATGCTGCTCAAAGCTAGAAGTCAAAATTTCAAGATGCACTCGCTCGAAGCTCTCCTCAAAATGGAGAATGTCAACATCTGTGCTGTAACTGAGACCTGGTTTAAAGAGGCAGAAAGCACCCCTGCTCTCCCAGGCTACAACTCATTCCATACCTTTTAGCCCCAGAATACAGCCAGAAGCTCCAAAGGAGGTGGCGTCTCCATATTCTTAAAGGATACGCACACCTCAAGACTGGTAGCTCAGCATAATGCATCTGAGATACTTCAGGTACAACTAACACTGGGTAAGATGGTGATACAAGTCATAGCCTATTACAGAACCCCAAACATATCCCTAGACTCTCACTCCAAGTTCCTAAGCACCCTGGAGCCTATCATGGTCCAACCCAATACTCTCATATGGGTGAGTTCAACTACCCTTCCATCAACTGGGAAAACTATTCAAGTACCAATGTACAGGCCCAACGTTTTCTGGAATTTATCAATTTCAATGCCCTAGACCAACTCATTCTGACCCCCACTAGAAGAAGCAACATCCTCAACCTGATTATCACTAACCTGGAAGACTGTTGCTCCACACCTATAGTCAATTCCTCCCTGGTTAAATCCAACCACAAACGGATCACTATGGAAATCTCCGTCTCACCTACAGCCCCTGCTAAGGTGACCACCCTGAAAAACGTCTCTAAAGCCAACTTTGGGCTCCTACAAACAGAGGTGGCTAACTTCTCAGCACCCATGCCAATGGAAAATATCTGCACAACTGCAGAATCATACACCAATGCACTGTATGAGTACGGACACAAATGCATGGACCTTGCCATACCAAATAGAATTAAGATGCTCTCCTCCGAAAAAAGGAAGCCAATCTGGGGGTCCCCAGCCATCAATAAACTCTACAACAGGAGGAAGACACTATTGCAGAAAAAAATAAAGTCACAAGACTGGAAACCTCCCTTATCAGTCTCAACAAAAAGCTGAGATCCCTTATGAAATCCTCTAAAGCCAGCTATGAAGGCAGAATTCTGGCTGACACCAAAAACAACCACAAAGCCTTCTATAGCTATCTCAAAAGCCTCCAAGGCAATACCCAGATTTGCAGTGAGTTATTGCACAATGGCACCTCCTATACTGAGCCAACAGATATAGCCAACATACTGGCCGACAGATTCAGTGCCAACTTTACCCCCACCTCCCCCAGGGCCCTATCACAATATCAGAAGAAAGCCTGATATCCACCATTTATGTGGCACAGGTAAAAGCTGCATTATCCAAAGCCAAGAATACAGCATCCATGGGACCTGATAATATCTCTGGCTGCATCCTACATGAGCTACAAAACAAACTGGCACCACATCTGTGTGCTCTATTCAGTCACAGTCTTAACTCAGACTATGTCTATGATGAATGGTGCACTGCTACAGTCATCCCCCTCCTTAAAGGTGGAGCAACTACAGACCCTGGTAGCTATCGCCCCATTAGCCTGACGAGTCTGGTATGCAAAGCTATGGAGCACATCATCATGGACTTGCTTAACAAAGATATAGGCAATCTACAAACTCTTGACCCCACACAGTTTGGCTTTGTCAAGGGGAGATCCTGTCTGCTGAACCTGGTTGACTTCTTCGAGGCAATCACCAAAGCTGTGGATGAGGGTAAGGCAGTACATACAGCCTACCTCGACCTGGCTAAGGCCTTTGATACCATTCCCTACTCAGGTAGCTTTGATAAACTCAGTGAACTAGGCATCAATCCTTACATCACTAGGTGGGTTGCAAATTGGCTCACAGACAGGACCCACAGATTGAAAGTTGTGGATTCCAAGTCAGACTGTCGACCAGTCACATGTGGAGTCCCACAGGGTTTGGTCCTGGGCCCTGTCCTGTTTGGTATCTACTTCTCAGACATCCAGGCCAACACAGAAGGACTCTGGCTGACCAAGTTTGCTGATGACTGCAAGCTAGGAGTCTATTATCGACTCTCCAAGTGATGCAGACATTCTACAAAAGGGCCTCTCTGAGACCAATGACTGTTGTTGGAACCATGGCCTGAAGTTTAATGCCAAAAATGCATTATCATCCCCGTTTGAAAAACTCAGTTCCCACGAATTACCACATTGATGGGAGCCCACTGAACACTGAAGGGACCATAAGAAATCTGGGCACCCAGGTTGACAGCCACCTCACCTTTGAGCTCCACATTGCCACTGTGGTCAGAAAGTCCTTCTACGTGGCACATCTTATAACCAAAGGTTTCACATCCAGGAAGAAGGAGGTCATCATTCCTCTCTACTCATTCCTCATAAGATCAAACATTGAATATAATGCCCTGTTTGGCATGTACCTGACCAGACACCTACAACAGCTGGAGAGGCCACAAAAGTACCTCACAAAAAAGATCCTAGGCCTTAAACACATGTCCTACACGGACAGACTCAAGAAACATCAGCTGTTCTCAGTCTCTTATCGTCTACTTAGAGGTGACCTCTGCTTGATTTACAAAGCCATGTTTGACCCAACCGTACTTGAAATGGTACACCAAAAAAAAATTCCAGTACCCCCCCATGCCACACACTGCAGAGATCACAACCTCATTACCACAATTAACAGAACATGCTGGAGGGACAGGTTAATTTCCCAAAGACTGCCCATACTCTGAAATAAGCTTCTCATTCATGTCAAGCAGAGCACCTCACTGGCCCTCAAGAGAAATCTTGACGAGTGGATTGGTAAAAGAACGTTCACCCCAGGGATCACTCCGATTGCACTACTGGATAGGGGCACTGTGAATTAACATCAGGTGGCACGGTGCCTGGGCAATTTTTTTGGGATATGCTTGTAAAGGCTCCAGGGCCATTAGCCTAGTACACCCCTATGAACCTATAAATAAGGCAGAACCCCCCACAGTCCTATTTAATCTCCTGGCCATGATATTGCTTTTCTGTATTTCAAATTTGTATTTTCTAAATTGTCTTAATTCACATCTGTTTTGTATTGCTGTCAGGTATTCTTGGTTGTTTATTTTACATATAGAACATCTGCTTTCTGTCTCTATTCTTTTCCACTTTCTTTTTATTATTTCTTTTAAATGTACTTTAAGCCATAGCTACTTAGGATCTTTATCCATACTTAATTTAACAACTTTCTTTTCTCCTTAAGACCATGTTTAACAATTCCGCTTTTAGTAATTATGTCAGACTAAACCATTTAACCACCATGGCCTAATCTACTATTGTTTTTCATTTCTCAGCAAAAAATTCATTTGTTAAGTATAAGGAAAGAAAGCTGTTTTGAAATACTAAATATACTTATTAACAGCATATTGATGTTCTCATAAAAGTGAAATATTATTTTTTTAAAATACCTCTACTGATTTATTGCTTGTGATACTGCAACCTTACATTTATATGAAAGAAAACAAACCATATTAACTTGTTCACAGTTACAAACATCATACATCAAATATACTCCTTTGCACAATATAATCAATCCAACCATAACTGCTCAATTTGTACCTTCCTTTAAACCTCATTCCTCCTGCAAAACATTTTTCTGCATGTATGTTCCCACAGTTTCCATTTTTTACACATTTCTAAAGATCCCATCTCTAGTTATTTTATCTATGTTACAATATTCACTACTTCAAGTACGGTTGGTTTAGACTTTGTTTTCCATTTGTTAGTAATTGCTTTTTTGGCAGCCACCAGAATTAAACTTAACAAGGTCTTGCTATATCTAGGCAATTCAGATCCTATATCCCAGCTCAAAAAATAATTTCCTTACTTACATCCATTTGCTTGCTCAGTATTTCTGGCACAGTACTCTGTAGGGAATTTTTAGAATCTGCCAACTCATTACATTCCCACAATATATATTCCCATTTACCTCTTTCTTGCTCATCACACCTCCATTTGCCATCTACCTGAAGAAAAATTGTTTAGAATCCACTTGGAGTATAAACAATACCTATGCAAACATTTCCAAACAAAAATATCAAATCTTCTAGATTTTGTTGCATATTTGGGAGCCATAGATATGTCCTTTCAGTGTTTATTTGTGATTTGCTTATTTATTCTCTCTTTCCAATCTTTTCTAACCTCCTCTGATTGATTCCTTTAGTTATTTAAGCAATAACCCACGCCTGGGTATGGGTAATGCTGGATTTAGCCACGGTTGGTGTGGTCTGGTCACGAGGGCGAAGCCTGAGTGGCCAAACAAAGACAACCATGGGTAAATCCAGCATTACCCACACCCAGAAATGGGTTATTGCTATTATACAATGATATTATTTAAGAAAAAAAAAAACTTACTTTTCTTAAATAATGGCATTGTATAATGCCTCCCTGCTGCCATTCCGCAGCTGTCCGGCATTCTGCGGCAGTTCTGATGTACTGCGCATGCGTATGCTTACGCAGTACATCAGAGCTGTGTGTGGAAGCAACGGAGAAAGGAAGATCTCCACTGCTTTTTTAAATGTGTCTCACTATGTTAAAAGAGTTTAACATAGCGAGATAACTTTAAAAATAGCAACTGAGAAAGGAAGATCTCCCTTCCCTTTTTTTAAAGCTGTCTCGCTATGTTAAACAAGTTTAACATAGTGAGATATCTTTAAAAAAAGAAATGGAGAAAGGAAGATCTCTGTTGCTTTTTTTAAAGATATCTCACTATGTTAAACTCATTTAACATAGCGAGATTACAGCCACAGAGCTCTTCCATTCCCCGTTGCTACCAAAACCACAAAAAAAAATCAAGACTTATACTAATGGAAAAAGTGCGGGCGACTGGACCTTTTTCCATTAGCATAAGTCTGATTTACAATGGGCATGCTGACCAATCAGCATGCACATTTTGGAATATTAATGGGGGGGGTCATTGTATAATGTGCAATATTTTATATGCCCTACTACTTATCCCCTTTTTAGAAGCAACTTCAGTTATAGATTCAACTAAAATCTCTACCAGTGCAGGTCTTTCTCTTAGGATTCCCCTTTCCCTTTCTCCTTGCCTATACACTGACATCAATCCCTGACAGAGAAAGCAGTCTCTAGCCTGTAGTCCAAATGTCTTCTTGGCCTCTTCCCATTTTATTACATTTGCCTTGCTAATTATTTGTTCCCAATACCTTGGTTCCTTTGTGAATTTCCTCCAGTAAATTTCAGCCCCCTCTTCCCTGTTCTCTGTGCCCCTAATTGCAGTCATCCCTGTTGGCAGAATTTCTTTTTCCCATTCTTGTGTTGGCTTAGTTGTTAGAATACTTTATGAATAAAATATTATGTATGACTGTTGTTATTCAACTTAACTCTCTCCTTATTTCTTGAATTTTCTCGATTCATCATCATCTTTTTCCACATTAAATTGTAGCTTTCTGCTTGTGTTATGTGTAAGAGCCTTAACTGTGTAGCTCTAAAATATCCCTTCAAATCAGGTAATCTTAAACAATCTTACTCTGTTGGAAGGATCCACTTATCCCACTTCACTCTTGCCCCCTTCCACTCCCAGATAAAATCATTTATTAATTACTATCCACAACCTCTCATCTGGTTGATCAAAAAATATGCCTGACCTGTTTATAAAACTAAAGGGACTAAAAACATGTTATTGCTTTTTCCTTGTTATTCATATCCATAGACACGAGCTTCCAGTTTCTCGGTTTTTGCATTATCTTTTATTTAGTCTCTTCCACATATCTTCAGCTGCCTTAACTGAATCATTTTTAACCCATGCTTCTAAATACTTCACTTTATCATGTCCCCATATGAGTATTGTTTAACCAATTCATGTGTGGGTACATAGTTTGCAGCTATAATCTTTGTTTTATCTTCATTAATTTTATATTCCAAAAAAATAAATAAATAAATAAACTGAAACTATCTGAAAATGTTCCACAACACTGAGATGTCCTTTTCTAGTTTAATCAGATACAAAATAATATCATCTGCAAATAAAGCCAACTTTTCTTGATTTCCATACCAATTATATTTTTGAAATTCGGAGTGCCTTATTTTATTTCCCAGTGGTCCTAAATATAACACAAATAAAGTGGAAAGAGGACAATCCCACATGGTTCCTCTGTTCAAATGCAATGTATCAGAGAGGAACCCTCCCACTTTGATTTTCACCTCCGATCTCTCATATAGCCTCCTAAGTAACCTCATTATTGTATCAGAGAATGCAAATGCTTCCATTGCCTTACTCATAAAATCCTAGCTTACTCTGTCAAATGCTTTCTCTGCATCAAGGCCCACCAACAACAGTGGCATTTTCTTACATTCTGCTTCCTTCTGGATTATCATTGTTTTATTAATGTATTCAAATGTTTGCCTCCCCTCCACAAAACCACATTAATCCATATCTATCGATTTTGACAATTAATCCATATCTATCGATTCTTGACAACACCTTTGCTATTCTTTCAGCTTGTACAGACATAAGCACTTTATAGTCATGGTTTAAAACTGAACTGGGCCTATATGAAGCTGGATCAGATAGGTGTTTACCATATTTAGGTATTGCAGCCACTACAGTTTCTTTCCATGATGTCAGTGGTTCTTCACCTTTTAAAATACTGTTAAACAAACCTTCCATGTCTTTATCACTTTATTCCCTTCTAGCTTGCAAACTTCCACAGGAATACCATCTATTCTTTGGGGCTTTCCTGCAGATTAATTATATATTACAGTTTTATCTCATTTCCTTCTGTCTTAAATGTTAAATGTTGACCTTGGTATAATTAAGTCTTCCATAAATATTTCCATTCATTTGTGCTCCTCCTTGATTTCCACATTTCTCTGATTTATACAGAGTTTCATAAATTTCTATAATATCTCTAATACCTCTACAGGATCTCTGGTTATTTATGTATGTATGTATGTATGTATGTATGTATGTATGTATGTATGTATTTATTTTTGTTATAGGCTCACTCAGTTTGGCAAAAGCACTTTCTACTTTCTTTTTCCTAAGTTGTCCTAAAAGCTTTTATTTTTCTGGAGTTATTATTGTAAAACAGTTGCTTAACACAATCTCTTTAAATTCATGCATATTATCCAGGTCCTCCCCTATTTTCTCTTTAGCACTCTGCTAATGCATCTCTTTGTTTTGTGAGATTCCCCTCATTCTGCAATAGTTTAATCTTTGTCAGTCCCTATAAATAATTTTATTGCTTCTTAACCATATCTCCTTTTCTTTTATTTCTACTTTATGGTTAACCTCCACTTTCATTTTATCCCACTCACCATCTATAACTTCTGAAGTACTTTCCATCTTCCCTAATAACTCCCAAATAATTTCCACTACCCATTCTTTAAATTCCTCTCTCTTTAACAGGTAGGTGGGGAAGTGCCATTGTCTGATTTTTACTTTATTACCCTGCTCTTTTATTTAAGTTATTATTGGCATATGATCTGAAGTAGTTATTGGATGAGGGTCAAACTCGCAATTAGATGCATATATTCCTGTGAAGTATAATTTATGTCTAGTCTAGCTCAGTTACTGCACTTGGAGAATAATATGTAAATTCTCTCTGAGTTCCTACAATTTAATTTACATCTTCCATCCCAAATATTTTCATAAATTTCTTCAATAATCTTTTGTTATATTTTCCCTTCTTGGCCTCCCAATAAATCCTCACTGTTGCAAATCAAATTCCAGTCCCAATGTATAGCTACTATTCTCTGCTAAAAGCTCTTTATTTTTCCCCAACATTTCTTAAAGTCCATAATAGCAGTTTTAGGTGGAATATTAAATACATTTCAGCATAATCCTCCTCCCTTGCCAGTAGCCCTTACTACCACAAATCTACCATTGTTATATTTTTTCCTCTTCTCTCACTATTGAGCTCCTCTAGCAAGTAATATAAATACCTCCTTCCTTGTCCCTGATACTCTGCTGAATATCAATTCTGAAATCATTTTTTATCAAAGTCACATGCTCATTTCTTTCCCAATGTGTCTCCTGTAGCATTGTTATTTGAATTCTGCATTTGTTAATATAATTCACTGTTCTTTCCTTTCTTGTCTATATCTTTGAGACCATACACATTCCATGATAATATGGAAAGTGTCATCATTATGATATAACATTATTTCCACTTGTTATATATGACTGCTGTTTTAGATGTCTGTTACCAGCTTTTGAATACATGCACACATTAATGTTTGGCAGGTTGATCTTTTATACAGTTGTTATTTATTATCTCCAGATGAACCTATGTCACTTTTTAAAAGACTTTGCTTTAACGAAAACCATCAAGCAAAAAAAGCAAACACACCCCAGAAAACCCCCATAACATGTTGAGTTAATACAAATACACAAAGCTATGTACATCTTCATATAATGAAGATTAACCCTCATAGTAGGAACAATTGCCCTAAATAGACAGCTGCAGACACAGGCACTATGGGATGGAAATTTAAGGTTATCCCTGCTAAGACACATTATTGCCTGTGCTCTTGCTTACAGTAATTGCTATCTGCTTCTGTTTATTTTCAGAAAAAAAATAATTTTTGACCTTAAAGAAACCTGTGTCCTGGTTTTTTATTTCCCTATAATCAGCTTGTCTCCATGGAAAAAAAAAGCGAAGATAGAAAAAAATATATCTTAGCTGCAGGCTCATAAGGACATGCTAAGCATTTATTGTAAAAGAAAACTTTTCATTGCATTACATGTTCTCTTATTTACATGTTTCCCCTTAACATTTTTATTAGATTACTCCAAAGGTCTTAATCCAGATATTCACCTTTGTAAAAGTAAGAGAAAACATTTCTGTTCTATATATTATGATATGTGTAATTTTATATCCCATCCCCTACCTCAAAAACCCAAGACTACAACATTTTAACTTAATCATGCTTTTATCCAGGCTTTTTTTCTCTTTTTGCATTGTAATGCCTACATTTCATAGTCCAACATCTTTATCACATACAACAACTGAAAATACCCCACTATACAGCATGTAATTTATATCATGAAATGTTGTTATAGAACAAAAATGTTTTACTTGCAGTTACCCTTTTCCATCTTCCTCCCTTCCCCTTTATGTCCTACCAAATATTAATGATATGATGTGAGGGAAATGTTTTTCGTCCCTGAAAAGTTTAACAAAGTCAACAAAAGTCCATTCTTTCTACTTTTTCTTGTACATCCATATTTCATAAATGTGACTGTTGCTTTGTAATCTCACATTTATTCACTAATTTATGTGTTGCTGGTCTTCTTCCTGTTCATCTCCATCTCCCAGATCCAGATTCTGGTTCAATTCCAAGGTACTCTTGATTCCTTTAGTCAATTTCTGTGCTTTTCAAGCATTTTTGTTTGGAACACTTGAAAATGTTTCTCTGGCAAAGTTTCTCTATGAGCTTTATTATCAGAAGAATATGAGTGATGCAGTGGTGCAGTGGTTAACATTGTCACCTCACAAGGTTCTCTGGTTCGATTGTCAGCTGGGGTGCCTTCTGTGTGGAGTCTGCATTTCCTCTCTGCATTTGTGTGAGTTTCCTGTGGGTGTTCCGTTTTCCTCCCACATTCCAAAGACAAGCATCTGGATCATTTCTTCCTGGGCCTTCACTGAAAATGGGCTCTGTAGCAGTCAGACTTCCCTGATAGACAAATGTTAAATCAAATAAATAAATAAATAAAATAAATAAATAAGAATGAGAAGTGGAGTCCCCTTCTGCTTGATGGCTCCCTTTTTGTTGGGCAAAGTTTTATATTTCATCTATAGCCTTTTATGCATCAAAAAGTTACTTTGATCCTCCAGGAAAAATATTCTGATGACAGCTGGATACAGCAGCTTGAATCTCACAACTGTCTCTGGACATTTCCTAACTGCTGGAATAAATTGTCTTCTGTTCTGTCTGGCGCACAGTGAGTAATCATTTTCCACAAACACTCTACTGTCTTCAACAATTAATATTTTGCTCTTCTGCCACAGTTTTGTCAGGATCTAATCCTTCTGCTGGGAGGATTGGATCTTTATTAATTCAGGTCTTGAGCGCTTTCTCATGGCCAGTTTTGGAGCATACACACAATGTGCCCTTTCAATTAAAAATCCTACTGTAGAATATCAATCTAGTTGTTATTAGTGCCTTCATAAAATTAATACAGTCTGTTCCTTTCAGTTTTTTCTGGTACAGCAGAAAATCTCAGATTTCCCTTGTGAGATCTGAACTCTAATTCTACCATTTTTGCAACTTTTCTTCTTGAGCAATCTCATACTCAGCCAGCCTTTTCTTCATTTCAACCTCTGATTTTTACAGTTTTATCAGTTTATCTGAATATCTGTTTAAAGCCTCTTCCATTTTTTCCAGCCTTTTCTTATTTGAGTTGATATGTTTCATTTATTTTAGTCATCTCTGAGCACATTTTGACTTATTTTTCCTCTAGGCTACTGGAGGCCATGATTTGCCCCAAAACTTGATCTTGAACTGCTTTTTGCTGAACAGTTGCAGGATTCTTCTCTGTCAGTGTTTTTGTTCCACCTTTTCTAGTTGATTTTCTTTTAGGCTCTCTACATTTCTTATTTACTGACATCCAAGCAGTGTGCTTATTAGCCAATAACTGAATGTATTAAAAGTGGTAGAGTTCCTGTCCCTTACCTATCAATTTCTTTTTCCATACTTGGAGAGCTGAAGTTAAGTTGTTGATCAGTATGCAGCTATTTTGGAAGTCCTCCAAAGTGAAATGTTATTACTCATACTATCTGTCTCCCACATTTCTACTCCATACATAATTAGATGTTTTAACTTGTTTCAAACTGACATTATAAAAGGAGCAACACTGTAACCTATATAGCTTTTATCAAATGTATATAGAGCCTTTTCATTTTGCAGTTTTGAATATGTACTTGTGCATTACATATAGAATTTGCAGTGAATATCAGATCAACATATTTATAGGTCACTATTTATTTGATTTGGTATTCACCCACATTTATCCTGGCTTCCTGTTGCATCTTTTTTACTAAATATCATTAATTTACTTTTATTATAACTGATTTTAAGATTAACTATTTCAGCTATTGTCACTAAATTGCTTCATTATTTTTATAGTGTTACTAAGTAATCCACATAAGCAATGACTGCAAACATCTCCTTACCTATATTTAACACATCATTATTTTAAAATAGTAATTTTCCTAATAACCTCATCCATGTGAATTTTAAATAGCCAGAGAGCTGTCATGAATCACAGTCTGATTTCTTCCTTA
Organism: Protopterus annectens; assembly: GCF_019279795.1. NCBI lineage: Eukaryota > Metazoa > Chordata > Ceratodontiformes > Protopteridae > Protopterus > Protopterus annectens. The sequence continues at coordinate 515,456,642 of NC_056733.1, forward strand.
ATTGTATGGTCCAGTATGGTCTTCTTCAGATGCAGTTCATACAACAGTTCAATTATTTCTATGTAGAACTTTGATGATAGTTATTGAAGTTTTAAAATAACCCCTTTCAAATGTCTGTCATTCAAAGGTTCTAAATTATCAAGCACTGCTTCATGGTTGCTAGAGGTAGCAAATAGCTAGCTTCTTCTTATACTAGTGTATTTTATGATCAAGTGTTGCAACCAAAACATGCCTACATAGTTGACCTAGTCTTAATATATGGGAAGTTAGCTTTGACTACCCACTATTTTGGAAGCCTGGTAGTTTGGTGATGGCAGTTTCCATGAATGCTGTTTGGGTGAAATGTTTCACCCAAAGCACTTTTAGAAGTAGTGGAGAACCCCTTTTTTCTTCACTGTTGTGCAACCTTGGAGTAGGTATATTTATGTTCAGGGAGTAAGGGAAGTGTCCCTTGCAAAAAATACTTTTTTGAGGATTGCCGAAAGCGATTTCAGCAAAACATTTCCTTTGTCTTTGGGTTCACCAGAATTGTTGTTGATATACCAACATGATTCCAATATTTTTCAGTTCCGGCTTTAACTGCTCCAATATTAGTGTGGAAAATATTTTCAAGTACATAACAGCAATGGAAATGAGAAGTATATCTTTGGCCCTTTTTATTTCCTTTTTGAAAATAGAAACTAGCGTTTCTCCCTTTCTAACTATCTGGAAAGTCCATGCTATCAATGTATTTTTAAAAGGAAAACTTATTATTTCCACCAGTTATCTAAAGAGATCTTGTAGTCCACAAATACCTGAGCCAGATATCTAAATTTTATCAGTATATTAGATATGGTGGATAGATAATTACTCAGTGCCTTCCCCACCCATGTAATCGACTGCTGCTATAAATTGCACATTGTGATACATTATCTTTCTTCAAATACAAACTGGATGATTGCATGGGTATTCACACATTCAGCCCTTGCTTGATTGGCCTCGTCCTCCTTGAAAAAGGAGGTACTGTTAAAGGATGGATATTAGCAAGCTGTAAATGGTCACAAAACTCAGTTGCCATATATTTTCCAAGATTCCTATGATTATATAATGCATTAGTTATCCTGTCAAACCCAGGATCATTATTTTTTAGTTTTCTCAATGTGCATTCTATCTTTTCTACTGCAAAATTATTCAACAATTCTCTGATGCATATTTTCCCATTATTAGCTCTGCAGGCATTCTGTTTTTGCTGTAAAGTATTTAATCTACTTTATATTACTAATTTGATAGACTCTAAATAAATAAAGGCACACGTTTTCCAGTTATCTTGGCTTTAATTACCAACATTTTCTTGCTGTCATTATTTTCCATATCTTGCGTCATTATATCCAATTTGTAATAAACATAAGTCTTCTCTTTCTTGTTTGATTCATATCTACTTTTTAAATTAAATTTGCAGCTTCAAAGTCTTCTGTCCCTGATTTTTAACTAACTTTTCAAAGTTTTTTTAAGAATTTCTCTTCAAGGTATAGTATTCCTCATCAAGCCATGCTGTGTTAATATTTCAGCAGACTTTTTCTCTAACCCTGTTTCTCTGTATGCTGTTATATCATGTTTCATCTCCTACTTTCTCTGCTTAATACCCTTACAGTATTTTTTTTAATTATTTCATCTATTTTCTCTTTTCTTTAAATTATATACTGAGTGGATAATAACCCTACGGCAGGCAGTAAAAGCTGTGTCCAAAATAAACTGTTTTCATGATTGTGTAAAATGCAATTCAGCACATATCTGCAATGAGGAAAGACCTCATATATGGTTAATTTGTTCTCTGAATCACTCGTAATTACCACAAGTGCAAATCAGAACTTTCTTGCAGTAGCCAAAACTGGTGACCCAAGCATTGCATTGGTACATACATTCTCCATCATTCACTTTCCCGTACATACAGACACACACACACATTTTACCTGTCCCTGAGTTGACAGAGCATTCCTGATGCATTTTTATATATTTGCCCATGCCTTCATAAATCATGGATCCTTACAATGGTCCAATAATGTCAAACATTAGGGTTTCATTCTTATTGTTCAATAAGAACACTGTGATGCTAGACCTGTTGCTCTATTAACTTTGTGAGCCCAAATAATAGTTTAAAACTGTAACTACTTTTACAGAATACCCCTGATGTTGCCTCTTATACATTTTTCATTCTCCTCTCTCCTTGAATTCCCTATGGTCAAAATATACCCCCTCCAACCTTTATACTCCTTCTTCTTCCAAATGCTTTGAAAATATTTATGTACTCCTCTTGACCATTGAATCACTAAATTTATGGACTTTTGTAGTCACTGAATGCTGAAAGATTTTAGAGTTTCATACTTATTTTCTACCAACAAGTCATCAAAATCCTCTGTATGCATATTATCCTGTTCCTTCAAGTATATCGTATCTGCCTTTCCAATCTGCCCAGTACCTACAGTCTACCAGCTGTAACACATTTGCTGTTATAGCTGCCTGCAAATTCATTCTCAGATCTGTCACATCCCATCCTCCTCCTTTTCTTTCTGTCATTGATTCTAAAATTAATATGTGCTTTGACCTCACCCCATATGAATTCCCTAAACACTTTTTCAACAAGTCTTCCCTCTGGCAATTTCCAGAAGACCTGTCCTGCATAAATAAACTGTGGTAAGTAAATCCGTTGTAACCTTCTCCACCTAAGGAATTGCAACTTCACCTTCTGCAGGATTTTACTATATATAATTCTCATAGTTTGATTCACCATTGGTTCTATCCATGTTCCCAAATATTTTATCATCTCTAGTTCCTTTCCCTTCTCCATCCTTCCTTGTTCTTGACCTGCCTCAGCCTTCACCTGCATAATCTTACTTTATATCTGAACAACCTTTCAAAATCCTGGAGCATCTTCCAAATCCTCTGTTTGTCATGTTTCATCATTAACAACACATCATCAGCATATAAAATTAAATCTTTCTCCTCCCTACCCCACTTAAAACCTCTAACCATGACCTTCCTAAAGTGCTTTTCCAAAGGTTTGAGATATATTGCAAATAACAATGGTGAGATGGGACAACCCTGTCTTGTCCTTCTTGGTATACTTACATCCTCTGAAAGAGCTCCCCTTATTTATTATAGACATTCCAAAGCATATTTCTCCATCTTTCAGGAACCCCCCCCCCATTTCTCTAAAATCCTAAACAGTGACTTCCATGTGACCCTGCCAAACACCTTTTCATCATCTAATGACACCAATGTGAAACCCCTCTTCTTCCGCCACACTTCCTCTATTAACAGTAGTGTCTGAATCAGTTTATCTGCAGTATTCTACCAACCACAAATCCTGTTTGATCCAAATGTATGGTATAGGTACTATTCTCCCTTGTCTACTTGCCTGCACCTGCATGAAACACTTATAATCAAGATTTAGTATAGATCTCAGTCTATATGACGTTGGATTATTTAGATGTTTTCCTTCCTTTTGAATTACTATAATGATAGCCTTTTTCCAGGAACCTGGAATTGGTTCCTCCTCCAAAATATTAGTAAATGATTTAATTCACCTTTTTCCTACTTCCAGTTTATAAACACTTCAAAACTTTAATGTCAGAGCAGTCCATGCCCAGTGATTTCCCCCTGGTCATTCTGTCCCATACCTCCAGTACCTCTTTTAGTGTAATAAGGTCTACCAGTTTAGTGCTATCTTCCTGACTAATCCTCAACCTTTCTTCAACTCCAGAAACCTAAAAGCTTATGCTTTGCTCATAGCCAGTCCCTTTTTCACTTCCAGTATCTCTGTTGCAACTCCTGCCTGAGTCTAATCTTTTTACTATGCCATGTATCACAATTTTCATATTCTTACTCCTCCAGTATCTTCACCAAAACCTTTGTATCCACTCTTTTTCTTTCTTATTTTCCTTTAGGTATGTTCATCTCTCCAGTGCATATCCAAGCCTTCACTTATTTCTTCTTTTTATCACCACTGACATTATTGCATGATCCAAGAGCTGCACTGGTTCAACCTTTATCTTCTTCACAAGAAACTGAATTTCCTTCATGATGAAAACTTTATCAGTTGTTAACAAACAGTTAAATCTCACAGAATGGCATGTATAACTTTGCCCTGTCTGTAAAATCCCACCTGCCCTACATATGTCTACACACTAGAGAATTTCCCAGAAATGTACCTTCCTTATTCGTTCTCTTCCTTCTTTGGCCTTTTTATACTTCATCTCTTCCTGTTGTATTATTCCAATCACCTTCTTGAAACCCTACCAGTTTCCCCAGTATTTCTCTTAACTTTCTTATCTTTATCCCAACAGGTATGTAAATTGTCACCACTGTATATTTAACATCCCCTATAGTATCTTTAATCCCTGCATACCTGCTCTCTCTGTCTTCTACTGTTTCCTCTATCTGAAAAAGCCAGATCTTTTTTCAACAAAAGAGTGACTCACGTTTGTCTTCTATTCACCCATGAAGAGCTTGCAATAAGCCTACAAACTCCTCCTGTAATTTTCTTCTGCTCTTCTAGGTTTAAGTGTGTTTCCTGTAGGGCTATTATCTTTACATTCACTCTTCATATATATGCCAGCGTTCTCTCCCTTTTTAGCCCTACTAACTAGGCCATTAACATTTTGTGAATCAGTTTGAATGCTCATGTTACTTATTCTCCTCTGCCTCTTACTCCATTTATTTCCCTCTTCTAACCTCACTTCTCTCCCAATCCTTCCTCTTCTTTCCATCATACATATGACCCTTCCCCTCAAATTTCTCCTCCTTGAATACTCATTGTGTAAGAAAAAAGTCACTCTTCACTATACCTCCTGCCCTCCCCCAAGCCCAGTGTAACTATGTACATATTTACTCTACCATCTTCCTCTGTCATATTATAATCTACTACAACCAGGTCAAACTAAGACCCCTCAACCAACAGCAAGTAATCCCATAGAATGTATTGCTACCCAGTATAATAAATACTTCATTGACCCCATCAGAATCCTTACTAACCAAAACATCCCATCACTGCCCATCAACCTAACCTCTCTACTAGATAATAACAACACATTCTCCTTAAAACCAGTCCCAACACACAATATACACAAATACTTGCTCAGGCTAAAACCCACAACCCTGGCAGCTGGCAACCTACCCTCAACATACTTAAAAATAGTAGCTGAAGCCATCTCCTATCCAGTTTCCCTACTAATTAACCATTCCATATCCAACAACACACACCCACTCTCTGGAAAATTGCTCACATCATTCCCCTACACAAAGGAGGTCCCTCCACTGACTTCTCTATTGGCCCATAGCAATCCTATCCCCTCTATCAAAAATCCTTGAAAGGTGTTTTCATACCCAAATGCTTAACCATCTCCTAGACAATAAATTGCTTACAAATACTCAGCACAGCTTTCGCCCCTACCATAGTACTACCACAGCCCTTATTAGCTTCACTAATACCATCAGTCAACTTAGAAATAAAAGTGAGCTAGTATCAGTAATCTTTTTATACTTATCAAAAGCCTTCGATACAGTGTCTCATAACAAACTGCTGACTGTCTTGTCCAAACTGAACCTAAGCTTACTCCACTTTAGCCTGGTTTCAGAACTACCTCATAGATCGTCAGCAAGTGGTATGGTGGAGCAAAGCTCTTTCTCCCTTACTACCAGTGACTATGGGTGTGCCTCAAGGGTCTATTCTCGGCCCCCTTCTTTTTAACCTGTTTACAAATAATCTCCGTAATGCTACAACTCTAACCACCCTTATACAGTATGCAGACGACTCCACTGTCATATGTTCTGCCCCAACTCTATGTGAACTACAGAACTTAACCCAATCATCCTTCAATGCTATTGAATCATGGTTGGCAGATGCCCAATTAATCTTGAACCCAAATAAAACTAAACTCACGCTCTTCCACTCCACTAAATTCAAAATCCAATCCACTTCAGCATCACGACCAGTAATAAGACTTTGCTTGAACCAGTACCATCCACCCAACTTCTTGGTATTGTTATTGATCAAAATCTGAAGTTCGACTTACACGTTGCCCAGACTGTAAAAAAAGTACACAAGAAAATAGGTACCTTATACAGATGCAAAAACAACCTAACCACAAACTCCAGAATAACCACAGCCAGAACTCATATTCTGTCAACTTTACTATACATATCACCAATCTATACCAACTTCTCCAAATCAGACCTAAGCAAGCTAGATGCCTGCTATAATAAGATAGCTAAATTTGCCAATAGCTGTCCTCCTAGAACCCATCATTGTAAGGCCCTAAGACAACTATCTTGGTTAGAACTACCCCACCAACTCATTCTCACGCAACTCTTTACTGCCCACCAAATGTACTATAAACCCAATAAAACACCAGCTCTACAAGGCCTCCTCAATCCCCATATAAGTACCTGTCCACTAAGATCCACTAATAAAGCTCTAATTGAAGTAACCAGGAGTAAAAATAGCTCAGATGACTCTCTCTACTCCTACTACATTGCTAAACTGTGGAATGCCTTATCACTTGAAATTAGAACTATAACTAGCTTAAAAAACTTCAAGCATCACATTAATGCCCACCTCACCAATTCCTGGACCTGCACATGTACTGGGCATTGGTAGCCCAAACCACGGAACTAGCTGATTTTAAAATTTTAATTGCATATGTAATGAGCATTGAATGTAAGCCATATGACTACCTTATGTTGTTTTTTTTTTCTTTCTCACTGTTAATATCTGCAAGATTTTAAGTTTTCAGTTTGCTATGCTACCTGTATATAAGAATTGCACTCTTATTGTACAAAATGTCACTACCTGCTACTACTGTAAGAACTGTCTTCTAGAAGCATTGCTATATAAGATTATTGGTCTTGTCTCCCACTTGACCGATTTATTCTGTTCTAGTCCCTTTACCGTTATGAGTGTCTGTTACTATTTTTTTCTTTATTGTATTATACAATTCTCTTTCTCCTAACAAAACAGTTTACTAACAATGGACCTTTTCTACTGGGGCCTCCGCTGAAAAAGGGTTTTATGCCCAGTTGGACTCTCCCGGTAAACAAATGTAAAATAATTAATAATTGTCTCTGAATTAGCATTGTCCCATGCTATCCCAAATTGCTGTCATTACTATGATAGTGCAAAGGTGCATTAGGGATTTCACCCTGCTTTGCCTGGAAAACTTCTTTCTTATAGCTTTCTGTCCTCCTTTACTCTGCCCTAACACTTATATTACCAACTCCTAATCTGCCTGACTGCACTATCTGGTATTTGGCATTGTGTATTACCTCTTACTACTTTTTTCAGTCTCCCTAATAGTCGTCCTTCCTCTGCCTGCCACCCTCCAAGTAACTTATTTCACCACTTAAAGCCTGTGTCTTGCCCTGTTTCTGACACTGGGAGTGCATTCTTCTCAGTCCATCCTTCTGTTTTACACTGAGCTCCCCTCACGGATCCCCATTAGGCCTCATCCTGCCTCCTTTTCATATTTGTGAGTATGGCAAACATATTCTGTACTTTTTGCTTGACTTCTCCTAAAATCTTATTTGATATTAAATCAAGATCTCTCAAAAAGAACAAAAGAGAAACAAGTTTTTATATATTAAATCTCTTTGTCATTACTTCAGTTTAACTATGTTTATTTATTTTCCTTGCTTATGTAGCACCTGGTATCCTTTCCCACAAAGATAGAGGGATGACTCATTCAAAATCACTAAGTCCATTCTTTGTCACATCCATCCCATCATGTTAGCTTTCCGTATAATGGGAGTGAAAGAATTTACCTAATCAGCACCCCCCACAGAAATAGACCACTTTCTTTTTTTTCCTGCATTTTCTTTTAAAACACATTTACCCATCCTTTGCACCCTCTTCTAACCTCTGCCACAGTCTTATTTGTCTGTAATTCTCATCTATCCAAATCTATGTTTAGTAATTACTACTTTTGAGTCCTCTTTCTAAATTCCCTGATACAAAACCTTTTTGCACATTCCACCTTCAATGTACTTTATATTCCACACTACTTCAAGTACTTTCCTGTATGTCTAGCTTAGAGTTTACCCTAGTGTGTGAACACACTTTTGCAATAAAGTAAACTCGTCTCATTTAAGTCTCCAGTTGGTACCTTCCTGTATCTCTCTCTTACCATGCCCATGTATTAAATGACTCTTTCTCTGCTCTGCTATTTTTTTCCCAGAAATCTTGCTTGTTATCAAGAAATACCAGTAAAAAAAAGCACACTGAATAGTCACTCCAACCATCTTGTGTATCAACACACCTAAAATGATTTAAGCAAAAATCATTTTGCAATTGCCCCTTTATTACTGCAGGATAACATTCTTTACCAAGGCAAAAAAAAAAAAAATATATATATATATATATATATATATATATATATATATATATGTATGTATATATATATGTATATATGTATATATATATATATATATATATATATATATATATATATATATATATATATATGTATATATGTATATATATATATATATATATATATATATATATATATATATATGTATGTATATATATATATATATATATATATATATATATATATATATGGGTCTATATTACATCGTCGAACTGCAAAAAGTGTGAACGATGTAATATCGAACTTAAATGTCTGAAACCTGAAAATAGCAAAGACACGGCACATCAAATTTTTTCCCAGGGAAAAAATTGGTGGGCCGTTTTCGAGGCTTTGCTATTTCCTCCACTGTAGTGCTATCTCGGAGTTGGTATATTTAAGCAGGGTGGTTAGGGGGGTGTGGGGACGAAGCCCCCCACTTTAGTTTAAGTTTTAGGTTGGAGGGGTTTTTTTTGTTAGGTAACAGCTATTCTTTCTGTTCATTATTTTAATGTTTCGGACATTTTGATTCGATATTACATAATTCGAACTTTTTGAAGTTCGACGATGTAATATAGACCAGTATATATATATATATATATATATATATATGGGTTCACTACATATGACCGAAAACCCATATTACCGACGCCCAGAATGCCAAGCCCATATTACCGATAGACCAGAAGCCTGAAACATCAAAATACAGAAGCCCTAAATACCGTCAGCCCAGAATCTCAAAAACAATTCTCTGACAGCTGATATGTGCAGTGCAACAGATACTAGTAAGAAAAAACAACACACAGCTTGTCCAAATACACCCGGATGTGTAGTGTTCAAGTCAAGGAAAACTGAAAATGACATAAACAATCCAAGCCCCAAACACCACAGTACGGTACTTAGTCTTGTGCAATTCCAAACATAACATCAGTTTTCCCCCAGAGCACCAAAGACATGTAATACATCAACGCAACACTATAGAAATTAATGCACATAGAATAGCACAACAGCGGCGTAAACATCACATTTTTAGTAAACGAGAAATATACTTTGCAAACTCTGTGGAGGTGTACTCATCCTGATTATCTGGGATATGTTGAAATTGGTTCTGCCATTCAATAACTCTCCTTTGTTTTGGTGAGGGTGGACAGCCTACTGCAAGCCGCTCATGTAAATCATCCACTCGAGTTTGTTCCCTAGCCAAACACGTCATCAATACCGATAGGTCGGTAGCCTGGTTGCCTAGGAGACACTTCAAACGGCGATGCCATACCTTTACAGAATTCTGAGGTCATGGCAGGAACAACCTGTTAAGCTCTGAAATGTTCCAAAATTGTATCAGGAACAGCAGTCGAAACAATGTGACAGCTGTAGATCTAGTTGCAAATTTCCATGAACGGCCCAAAACATACCAGTCCGACAAATATCTAAGTACGTCCTTACCCTCCTCAGGAAAGGAATCCTTGAATGCATTAAATGTTGGGATAACTTCAGTTTCTTGCAAAAAAGCCAGACCAACTAGTGACTTAATTGCTAATTGGAATGTATGTGAATGGTTGTACAGTGAGCCCAAACCAAGTTGCTGAACTTTACGCCAGACGTTCTGGCCAAAATGGAATAAGCAACCTTTAGCTGTTATGTTACTAAAGTTCAGTCTCACACTTTTTATGGCAACAACCTCATAATCACACAGGATGAATTGGAGAGACAGTGTAAAGTTCTGCAAGGCAAACAAGTACAACACACAGTGCAACAACATGTTATACACACACAAGGACTTCTTGGACATCAGGCAATAGATTAGTGGGACACATTTGCTATATCCAGAGCATTTCAATATTCCGTGTATGCTGTACAATTGGTGGCATACTGCACCTTTATAGAAATATGTGCCGTCCATTAACCAAATGGTGGCAACACTCAAACCATGCAGATTACTTACAGTACTAAACACAACCACATATGTACCTGATGCTGGATCTGCTGCCCGTTTTTCTATAAATTCCCCCGATTGTAACGGAAATCTACTGACATCAAGGGTCTCCAATGTTAAATCAGGTATATGCACCTCACTTGTTATTTTGCAGCGTACACATCTGATTTGTTGGAGCATTGCCTTCCTATTTGGCAGACTAGGTACACAGCTCAGGAATGTTGATGCCATAGCATCATCCACTAACAGGCACTGGGTATCTCTGGACATTGCAGCTCTTTCCCTCAGACTACCACAAACGCTATACTTCTCCACCTCTAATGGGTCCCCTACATGGTTGTGTGGCATTGACTTTAACAACTTCTCACCTTCAGAGAGTGATTCTGTAACCATCCTGCCTTTACAGTTGCCTCTTCACTATACCTTGCAGCACCAATAATGTCTGCTGTGTGCTTTCCTCTCCAGATGATAGACATATCCATCAATGATGAGCATTTCTTTACATTTCTTGGATTTAAATCTGGGATATAGTTCACCTATGACTCCTGGCTCATCGTACTGCTCATCAGATATGTTTGCTATGTCAGCCATCATATGAAAATCCACAGGTAATATTCATCTTTTATAATGGGACTTCACAGGCTCTTATGGATTTGTAGGGCTACAAGGCACTATGTCGGCATTTAGGGCTTTCGTATTTTGATGTTTCGGGCTTCTGGTCTATTGGTAATATGGGCTCGGGATTCTGGGCGTCGGTGATATGGGTTTTCGGTCATATGTAGTGAACCTATATATATATATATATATATATATATATATATATATATATATATATATATATATATATATAGATAGATAGATAGATCAGCCCCCTTTTACCCATTTTTCTACATGGGGTCGGAGTATCGTGTTAACTGTCGCCAACTCTATCGATTCAGTGCCACACTCCTGCCTTCTTCAACACTCATGCCTGACTATCGCAGATCTTCTTTCACACAATCCATCCCCCTCTTTGCTGGACATCCTCACTTCCTTTTACCTTCTTCCTGTCTGTCCCAAATCTTTCTCACCAGAGTCTTCTGCTTTTCTACACATGTGCCCAAACCACCGTAATCTGTTCTCTTTGATCTTTTCTGCAACTGGAGCTACTTTGGCTTCTGCTCTTATGTCCTCTTTTCTTCATCTGTCCCACAGTGTGCATCCTACCACCTTTCTCAGGCACTTTTTTTCCATCATCTCTAGCTTCTTTAACTGTTCTTTACTAACTTGGTAAAAAACAGCAAAAAAGCAAGTTAGCTGCTTTAAACTTCACAAAGACCAATTTATTGTAAGCACGTTCGTTGAGGCAAATGCCCCAACTTCATCAGACAACTCACAGCCATAAAAACCTCTATTTTATACTCACATTCAACATAATTAAACAATTAAACTGTTAAATCCTTGCTTGAACCATTAGTTAAAACCACTTCATATTTAAAGTGCCCTTGCTTCCTAACTTACAATTTATTGCAATGCCTTAGAAGCTATGGCAACAGTATAAAAAACTTACATGTTATTAAAAAACCCTAATAAATATTATAAAATCATAAAATACTTACTGTTACAAAAACTTTTTGTTTGTATTTATATATAAAGGACCCTAACTATCTTTCATTATATAAAAATCATATAAATCCATGACTTACATAAATAATTAAATATCTAAAAAATTTATGTAAAAAATGTAAGTTAGATACGATAAACATCAGTTTGTGTATAAATATAACCTATACTAATCTAATAAACTTAATAGCAAAATTATTAGATTAAAACATATTCTTTAAGTTAACATTTTATCTAAAAAGTGCTTTTAACTTCAATATACATTTTATAGAAGAATATTCATTCAGCCCAGGGAGTGCATGTGCTGATGTCCGAATTTGCCACATAAGTTCACATTCCTCTGTGAGGCCGAACACTGTTCATACTTGAGTCATTGGGTCCTTGTACATAGCCTGCACTAATTCTACCAGTGTTTCTGGGACTTCATACCACCACAGTACTGCCCAGATCAGCTTTCTTGGGACCTTGTCATATGCTTTCAACAAGTCCAGGAATGCCAGTTAGACTCTCTCCTCATCTCTAGCTTCTTCTCAAGTATCTGTCTCAATGCAAACATCGGGTCAATTGTGCTGCATCCTGATCTGAAACCAAACTACTCATCTCCCATCTTACATTCTACTACTCTGCGTATCTGTTTATCAATCACCTTCTCAAGAACTTTCATGCAATCTGCTAGGAGCTTGATGCCTCTGTACTGCCCACAGTTGTGGATGTCCCCTTTGTTTTTGTACACTGGCCTGAGTATGCTTATTCTCCAGTCATTTGGGATACACCTTTCTCTCCATACTGCTATTAGTATCCTCAGGAGCCATTTCTCCCCTATCTCACCCAGCATCTTTGTCATATCAGTTGTGACCTCATCAGAGCCTGCTGCTTTCCCTGACTTCATCTTCCTTAGTGCTGTTTTTACTTCTTCTAGGGTGGGCTCCTCTTCTTCTCTCATCGTAGGCTATTTCTGGGGCAGTACAGCTTCTGTGGGGTTTTCTTCATTCAGAAGT